>NC_055998.1:37542597-38142605 GCF_018446385.1 Zingiber officinale
ACCATTGGAGCAGTTGTAGTGTAATTAGGTATTAGTTTATATTGACTAATAAATTACACTAGTACACTATGAGTATATTGAGCAGGACCATTTGAGGTAGTTTCCTTTTATACTGACTATATAAAAGAATAAAACCTCTATTACTACAAAAGTGTGTACTCTTAATCATGATATAATAACAAGCACATATATTTAATATTTATTTCTTTAATTTATCAAAGGGTACAATTTAGCTCATTAAATCAATGGGTCCGATAAGTTGGGAAATAATATTATTTATATGGTGTGTTATTGATTATAGAATGAAACTGTGTTCTAGTAATCTAGATTAATGATGTCCCCTTGAGGAGCTCATAAAGATTGTAATGTAAACCCTGCAGGTGGACTTAGTCTGACATGATAATAAGGTTGAGTGGTACTACTCTTGGAGCTAGATATTAATTGAGTTGTCAGTAACTCATTTAATTATTGGACATTCAATATCTTAAACATAGGTAGACTAACATACTCATAATAAGAAGAAACCCATATTGTAATATGGGATTGGTGCAGTAGTGCAATAATAACTCTTTAGTGGTATGAGTTATTATTGATAAACTTGAGTTGGGTGTTCGGGGCGAACATGGGAAGCTCAAGCTCATCGGGAGACCAAAGCCAATTCCTCCTCTAGGTCCTAATTGTAGCCTCTTATATAAAGTCTTATATCCACCCAAAGCCTAGCTTCTTAAGGCCCAAGTTAGGGCCGACCAAGCCTTGCTTGGAGACCAAGTGATATGAGTTAGGTTTTAAGGGTATTCAGATGAGGAAAGAAAAGGAAGAAAGAGTCAAAGGAGGAAGGCCAATATCGGCCGATACATTCCTGCCAAACGACGGTAGGCTAATATCGGTCGATACATGCTTGCCATATGAAGGTAAGTCAATATCGGTCGATACATGCTTGACGTATGAAGGTAAGTCAATATTGGTCGGGACATACCTTCAGAACAAAGGTAAACC
Source organism: Zingiber officinale (assembly GCF_018446385.1). Classification (NCBI taxonomy): domain Eukaryota; kingdom Viridiplantae; phylum Streptophyta; class Magnoliopsida; order Zingiberales; family Zingiberaceae; genus Zingiber; species Zingiber officinale. The sequence goes on from NC_055998.1 coordinate 37,543,594, forward strand.
AATAACGGTCGATACATTCCTGCCGAACGAAGGTAGGCCAATATCGGTCGATGCATGTCTGCCGAACGAAGGTAGGCCAATATCGGTCGATACATGCTTATGAAGGTAAGTTAATAACGACTGATGCACACTCCAGAGCAAAGATAAACCAATATCGGTCGATACATGCCTGCCGAATGAAGGTAGGCCAATATCGGTCGATACATGTCTGCCGAACAAAGGTAGGCCAATATCGGTCGATACATGCTTGCCGTATGAAGGTAAGTTAATAACGACCGATGCACACTCCAGAGCAAAGATAAACCAATATCGGCCGATACATTCCTGCCAAACGAAGGTAGGCCAATATCGGTCGATGCATGTCTGCCGAACGAAGGTAGGTCAATATCGGTCGATACATGCTTATGAAGGTAAGTTAATAACGACCGATGCACACTCCAGAGCAAAGATAAACCAATATCGGCCGATACATTCCTGCCGAACGAAGGTAGGCCAATATCGGTCGATACATGTCTGCCGAACGAAGGTAGGCCAATATCGGTCGATACATGCTTGCCGTATGAAGGTAAGTTAATAACGACCGATGCACACTCCAAAGCAAAGATAAACCAATATCGGCCGATGCATTCCTGCCGAACGAAGGTAGGCCAATATCGGTCGATACATGTCTGCCGAACGAAGGTAGGCCAATATCGGTCGATACATGCTTGTCGTATGAAGGTAAGTTAATAACGACCGATGCACACTCCAGAGCAAAGATAAACCAATAACGACCGATGCACACTCCAGAGCAAAGATAAACCAATATCGGCCGATACATTCCTGCCGAACGAAGGTAGGCTAATATCGGTCGATACATGCTTGCCGTATGAAGGTAAGTCAATATCGGTCGATACATGCTTGCCGTATGAAGGTAAGTCAATATTGGTCGGGACATACCTTCAGAACAAAGGTAAACCAATAACGGCCGATACATGCCTGCCGAACGAAGATAGACCAATATCGGCCAAAAAGGTTAATGAATACTTCAGAAACATGTTAGATAAAATATTATTCTGACACAGTAAAGATACAAATAGAAGTCACGTGAGAAGAATCATACATGAATATATCGAATAGAATAATTCATGATAGAGAATATATATTTTTTGGCAGGAAATATGCTTTCAGCTTGTCTTGCAGGCGCTAAACGACAAAGAAGGTACATCTGGGGTACAAAAAAGATTCCTTAAAAATCATCTTTCCGAAGTACGCAGCTGATGTCATAACGAACTCTAACAAACCGGGGTCCACTTCATGACTACGGAGGTTATATGAAGTGGTATAAAAGGGGGAATCCTCTCCATTGGCTAGGTAAGTTCAGAACCCTAATTTTCTGGCTACTGTTCATCTTCTTTTCTTCTTTCCTTCACATCAAAGGAGATCACTGACTTGAGCGTCGGAGGGCCTAGCCAGGGATTCCCACCCCGGTCTTAGGTCGCTAACGATAGCGTTGGTTGGTCTCTTGTGCGCAGGGAGCCGCGGGAGCTTTGGGAGTTCGACTTTCTCCTATCTGGACGGGGATTTCTTCCTACTTATCAGATTTCCTTCGGGGACTTTGGTTTTCTTCCGATCCGCTTTGGGTTTCTCGGGTCGAGGTTCTACCGACATTATTCTTCATCAGTACGGTGGGTTTCCTACTGTCGGATCTCCTTCACGGTCAGCTTCTCAGACAGGATAACCAAGCAAGGGGCTGACTATGCTAAGCTTGGAGCCCAAGCTAGGGCCGACCAAGCCTTGCTTGGTGCCCAAGCAAGTGGCCGGCCACATCATGAAGAGAAGGAAGTTTTATTTTATAAAATCTTTCCTTTTATAGAGATGCATAAAAAGGATTTAAAAGGATGATTTTAATATAAAACTTTCCTTTTTTAGATCGATCATAAAAGGAAATAAAAGGGAGTTATTATTTTGTTAAAAACTTTCCTTTTATGTTGGTTTTAAATTTTAAAATCTTTCCTTTTATAAATTTCTACAAAGGAATAAAAGAGAGATTTAAAATCTTTCCTTATTTGTAGTTATCTATAATATGAAAGAAATATTTTAATTTTTGATAAAACTTTCCTTTTATAACCATGTTTTATTTTAAATCTTATCTTTTATAGATATCCATAAAAGGATTTAAAAGAGAGAGATTTTAATTTATAAAACATTCATTTTATAACTATTCACAAAAGGGATTTTAAAAGAGAGATTTTAATTTTGTTTAAAATCTTTCCTTGCTTGGAGAATAAGCATATGGCCGACCATGTCATAGGAGAAAAAGGAAGTTTTATTTTTGTTACAAAACTTTCCTTTTTTGCAATCATCAAGGAATATAAAAGAGAAGAAGGGGGTGCCTCACCCAATAACACTTTTTCTATTCCTCTATATTCTTCCTTGGTGGCCGGCCCTTGCTCTTTCTCTCTTCTCCTTTGTTTTCTCTCTTGGTGGCAGGCGGCATCTTGGTGTGGAGATCTCTTGGTGGCCGGTTGCTTGAAGGAGAAGAAGAAGAGAAGGAAGCTCTCTTGTCTAGCATCTCTTGGAGGAAAGTTGGTGGCCGGATCTTGGAAGCTTTGGAAGAAGCTGTTGGTGCAATTTCCAGTAGGTCAAGGTTGACTTAGTTGACCAAGCATAAACCTTGGTCATGGTTTCGATGTTTGACAATACAGAAAAACATGTAGACATGGACAATGCAGGTGCAGTTGTCCATGCAGAGAGATACTGATCAGCGTCTGATCAGGTTGGATGAAGAAGAGTCAAGTAGGTCAAGGTTGACCGGATACTTGACTGGGAAGTCCTAACTGGGATGTTAGGCAGTTCGTAAAGTCCTGGTGAGTGAAGCCAGGCAGTTGTGAAAACCCTAGTGAGTGAAGCTAGGCAGTTTGGAAGACCTGGTGAGTGAAACCAGACAGTTCGGAAAGTCCTGGTGAGTGAAGCCAGGCAGTTCAGAAAGTCCTGGTGAGTGAAGCCAGGCAGCCAGGAAATCCTGGTGAGTGAAGCCAGGTGAAAATCCTAGTGAGTGAAGCTAGGTGAAAGTGAAAGTCCTGGTGAGTGAAGCCAGGCAGTTGGAGAAAGTCCTGGTGAGTGAAGCTAGGCAGTTGGGAAGACCTGGTGAGTGAAGCCAGGCAGGGGAAAGACCTGGTGAGTGAAGCTAGGCAGTTTGGAAGTCCTGGTGAGTGAAGCCAGGCAAGGGAAATCCAGATGGGTCAAGGTTGACCAGACATCTGGTGAAAAGTCCAAGCAGGGAGCTTGGCACGGGAAAAATCCAAGTATGGAGACTTGGCACGGAGAAGACCAAGTTGGAGACTTGGCACGAAAAGTCGAAGAGGGCTCGGTAGCTTGCTCTCCGGACTGTGGTCAGAGAGGGCTCGGTAGCTCGTTCTCTGAATCGGACGAAGTCGGAGAGGGCTCGGTAGCTCGTTCTCCGGACTAGGTCAAGAGAGAGCTCGGTAGCTCGTTCTCAGGACCATTTAGGGTTTAGGGCTGGAGCGCTAAACCTGGATTGGTCTGGTGACCGATCCAGCGATACGCTTGAGTATCTGATCGGTCTGGTGACCGATCAGATAACAAACAGAAGGGTTCTGTAAGTCATCTGATCGGTCTGGAGACCGATCAGAGGAGTTGAAGCAACTTTCTGTGAGTGAACTGATCGGTCTGGGGACCGATCAGAAGGGAGTCTGATCGGTCTCCACGATCGATCAGAGACGCAGCCACCTCTCTTGCAGAGAGGTGGGATCGGTCCGGGGACCGATCAGACTGGGGCCTGATCGGTCCCCAGGACCGATCAGGGGTGGCCTGGACCAATCAGGCTTTAGCCTGATCGGCTCAGAACTATCCGTTGGCTCACAACGGTCTTCTGTCTTTTGCTGCCTTCTGGCTTCTTCTTCGCAGGTGGATGTAGGCTATAAAACGGCTTCTACAGTGGACTGTTTTTCTTCTTCTTCTGGTGAAAAAGCTTCTGCTTCTTCTTCCTCCTCTGAACTGAGCTGCTGTTCTTCTGAAAGCTGTGCTCTTGAGCTTTGCTGAGCTCCGAAGCTTCGTGTGAGCTTCTCCGACAGAGTTGCTTGTTGGCATTCGTTCGTGAAGTTGGTGCTTCATCCGGGACTTCAGTCGACGAGAAGGCAAGCGAGTATTTGTACATTCATTGTGTATTTTGTTCTTGCTCTTCTTTGTATTTCCATATTGCTGTTGCAAGCTATTGTGGCGAGGTTTCTCCACCCACAAGGAGCATTTATTAGCCGGTTCTCCGGGGACTCATCCACCGACGGATTGATAGGGCTCGTCCACCACACGCCGAGGAGTAGGAGTATCACCTCCGAACCTCGTTACATCCATCGAGTTTGAGGTTTGTCTTCTTCCTTTTCGTTTCTACGGTTTCATTTCCGCTGCGCTAACCCTAATCGTAGGAAGAAACGGGAAGAATTTGGGGCGGTTATTCACACCCCCCCTCTAGCCGCGACCGTCGATCCTAACAAGTGGTATCAGAGCGAGGTCGCTCTTCGTTGGATCAACACCCGGGGGAGCACGAGCTAGAGAATGGAGTTATTTGGAGAAGACGTCACAATTCCACCTTTCTATGATCGCGACGACTTCGTGTTTTGGAAGGTAAGAATGAAGTACTTTCTTATGACTAACCTAGAAAATTGGAGGTGTGTGCAATTAGGTTTTACTCCTCCATTGGATAAAGAAGGAGAACTTTTGGAGAAGAAGAAGTGGACGAAGGAGCAAATCCACCAATCAACCATCAATGATGAGGTAACGAAAATCATTGAATTTTCTTTACCTAATGATGTTTTGTGTAGGATAGGTGGATATAACGATGCCAAGGAGTTGTGGAACAACTTGGCCAAGCTCCATGAGGGAAGCTCCATTTCAAGTCATGAAGAGGAGTCAAGTGAGCCAAGTAGCTCACATCATGGAGGAGAGGAATTAAAAGTTGAGGGCTACTCAACATCTAAGGAAGAAGAGGAGGAGAGTTCTTCTTCAAGAATGGAGCAAGAGGAAGAAGCTTCTACCTCCGGAAGGGATGAAGAAGAAAGTCTTCATCCATCCTCAACCCTAGGTAACTCAAGCATTTCAATTTCAAATAAATTACACATAATGTGCTTTGAGTGTAGGGAGTATGAACATTACAAGAGTAAGTGTCCAAGGAGGATTAGGAAGACTCCACCGGCACCAAAAGTCAAGGAAGCCGGAGTCCCAATATGCAAGGGCAAGGAGCACGTGGTGTGCTTCCAATGCAAGCGAAGGGGACATTATCAGAACCAATGTCCGAGGGGGAGGCAACCTCACAAGGACAAGAAGACGAGCACATCGATAGGGGGAGCTAAGGCAAACCCTAAGGTAATCTCTAAGGCACATTATTGCAATAATAATAAGACACATGCTAGTAGCCTTATTGCTATTGTTAATAATGGTAAGCATGATAACATTAGAAATCGATACACATGCTTAAGTGCCAAACATGTGAGCCTAGATAAGGATAACACTAGGAAAGCCAACCCTAGAATTAACCCATCTAAGGCTAAGGAAAATCTAGGTAGAAATCCAAAATCATCTAGACATATGCCTAGGAATACCTCAAAGAAAAATGATAAATTAAAGCTTGAGGTATTAGAGAAAGAAAATCAAGTCTTGAGGTCAAGACTTGACTCTCTAGAAAAGGCTCTTGAGGATTTGACTCTAGAGTCTAGGGGTCAAAAACCCAAGTCCAAGGACAAGAAAGGTTTGGGTCACAAACCTAAGTCCCAAGTGGTCAAGCCCACTTACCATGATGTTCCATTCGATTATGGAACAAAACCTAGGACTAGGAAGACCATCACCAAGGTCACAAGGGGAGTCACCCCTAGAGTTGATCTTGATGAGTCCCAAATGACCAAGGCTTCAAAGCCTAGGAGGGTCATTAGAAGGGTTGCTAGGGAAGTCATCCCTAGTGAATATTTAGTGAACCCAATGAGCTCCAATAGGTATTGGGTTCCTAGGAGCGTGATTTCATCATGCTAGATTAGTTAGGGTGTGCCAACCTTACTTGAATAGGTAGTTAACCTAATCATGGCAAAAGGTGGCACTTTAGGATTTTTCAAGGTATAATCAAGCCTTGAAAATGAAATTAAGAATTATTCCTAAGGTGATTAGAATGTGCCAATCAAATTTGAGGAGTTTTCTAGAGTCAATCTAATTGGCACATAGTGATATAAAAATCTTTGGTATAAGATGCTAGGTCTATTACACTTAGGAATATAAAACCTATGGAAAAATGATCAAAATTATCAAAAATGACAACTAAGGCTAGAATTAGGTATTTTCTATACCTCTATGTGCTATTTGCCATATATTGTTTGCTATATGCCATGTCATGACATCATATTTATTTTATGATCATTTAAAATGTCATGATAATGCTTAGGTTAGTTAAATGTTATGCTTTATTTAAGTTTCATACTTTATGCCATGACATCATGACATTGGCACATGTTTCCATTTATGATACAATTATATGCCATGTCATCATCTTGTGCATTAATGATCAATGAAATTGATTTAAGGACTAAAACACAATTTGATATGGAGATCAAATTGTTATTTAGAAAAATGCATGAGAACTTAGATTAAGTTAACCTAAACCCATATCTCACATCAAAATTGACTTGGATGTGTTTGATACACCTTAGATGTGTGTGAGATATTAGGATTGTGAGTTAGGATCAAGGTGCATAATTCTTGTACCTAGATGAGTCTAATTCTAATTGGGGATCATAGGGAAAGCTTGTGTAAAAGTCATGTACATTTAGCCCTAAGATTATGGTCCTAAATTGAAGGGTTTAAAATCATTTCAAAATTGATTTGAAAAACCTTGATGAAGCTTTTCTAGTGATAGCATTCATCATTGAGCAAGTTGAAACAAAGTTGAGTTAAACTTGAACTATTTCAAAGTTTTTCGAACTTTGTATCAAGTTTTGAAAATGGAAGTTATTTTCATCGAAAATTATTTTTCCGTGATAATATATGTTATGAGGAATGTATCCTCAAAATTTTATAATTTTTAGAATTTTCTGTGATTTTCTAGAGGTTTCTGAATTTCAGAGAGAAGAAATCAGAAATCAGATATCAGAGGTCGTGGACCGATCAGGAGGTTCCCTGATCGGTCCAGGTCTGTGTGGATCGGTCACTGGACCGATCCAGAGGGAGCCTGATCGGTCTGGTGACCGATCAGGGCGTGCCAAATTGCTGAAATTCGACTGGTTGTCTGAAATTTCAGCTCGGGAGTTAGTATTTTGAAGGTTTGAAACTCTCCAAGACATTGTTGGTGCAATGGTCAAGGGGGAGTTGACCTTTAGGGGGAATTTTACCTATTAGTCAAGGGGAGTTGACTTTTAGGGGGAGTTTTTACTCCTAAAAGACTTAAGTGATATGGGATTATCACTAAGTTAATTGTTGACTCTAATGTCAAGGGGGAAATTAAGGGTTTCAATGAAAGGTATGAGACTTTCATTAGGAAGAAACTCTTGACCTTGATTCACTCTTTTTGATGTGTGTCAAAAAGGGGGAGAATGGAGAATGTCTAGAGAATGTTCAAGGAAGAACATTGGAGTTAGTGGGAGAGTTTGTTGATCACAACGAGTGAAGTTGTGAACAACGATAACTTACTCTTCAGGGGGAGAGTTTGTTGATGTGTGCCAATAGGGGGAGAATGAAGGGTTTTAAGTTAGGCCTTCATTATCTAAGAAGGAGGTTGCCTTCTTAGAAGGAGAATGTAAGGTTGTAACTTATGTCTCATTACCTAGTGGCATGAAGAAAGTTGAGGCTATTGGATTAGCCTAACTTAAAGGTATTGTCAAACATCAAAAAGGGAGAGATTGTTGGTGCAAATTCCAGTAGGTAAAGGTTGACCTAGTTGACCAAGCGTAAACCTTGGTCATGGTTTCGATATTTGACAATACAGAAAAACATGTAGACATGGACAATGCAGGCGCAGTTGCCCATGCGGAGAGATACTGATCAGGGTCTGATTAGGTTGGATGAAGAAGAGTCAAGTAGGTCAAGGTTGACCGGATACTTGACTGGGAAGTCCTAACTGGGATGTTAGGCAGTTCGTAAAGTCCTGGTGAGTGAAGCCAGGCAGTTGTGAAAACCCTAGTGAGTGAAGCTAGGCAGTTTGGAAGACCTGGTGAGTGAAACCAGACAGTTCGGAAAGTCCTGGTGAGTGAAGCCAGGCAGTTCGGAAAGTCCTGGTGAGTGAAGCCAGGCAGTCAGGAAATCCTGGTGAGTGAAGCCAGGTGAAAATCCTAGTGAGTGAAGCTAGGTGAAAGTGAAAGTCCTGGTGAGTGAAGCCAGGCAGTTGGAGAAAGTCCTGGTGAGTGAAGCTAGGCAGTTGGGAAGACCTGGTGAGTGAAGCCAGGCAGGTGAAAGACCTGGTGAGTGAAGCTAGGCAATTTGGAAGTCCTGGTGAGTGAAGCCAGGCAAGGGAAATCCAGATGGGTCAAGGTTGACCAGATATCTGGTGAAAAGTCCAAGCAGGGAGCTTGGCACGGGAAAAGTCCAAGTATGGAGACTTGGCACGGAGAAGACCAAGTTGGAGACTTGGCACGGAAAGTCGGAGAGGGCTCGGTAGCTTGCTCTCCGGACTGTGGTCAGAGAGGGCTCGGTAGCTCGTTCTCTGAACCGGACGAAGTCGGAGAGGGCTCGGTAGCTCGTTCTCCGGATTAGGTCAAGAGAGGGCTCGGTAGCTCGTTCTCAGGACCATTTAGGGTTTAGGGCTGGAGCTCTAAACCTGGATCGGTCTGGTGACCGATCCAGCGATACGCCTGAGTATCTGATCGGTCTGGTGACCGATCAGATAACAAACAGAAGGGTTCTGTAAGTCATCTGATCGGTCTGGAGACTGATCAGAGGAGTTGAAGCCAACTTTCTGTGAGTGAACTGATCGGTCTGGGGATCGATCAGAAGGGAGTCTGATCGGTCTCCACGATCGATCAGAGACGCAGCCACCTCTCTTGCAGAGAGGTGGGATCGGTCCGGGGACCGATCAGACTGGGGCCTGATCGGTCCCCAGGACCGATCAGAGGTGGCCTGGACCGATCAGGCTTCAGCCTAATCGGCCCAGAACTATCCGTTGGCTCACAACGGTCTTCTGTCTTCTGCTGCCTTCTGGCTTCTTCTTCGCAGGTGGATGCAGGCTATAAAAGGGCTTCTACAGTGGACTGTTTTTCTCCTTCTTCTGGTGAAAAAGCTTCTGCTTCTTCTTCCTCCTCTGAACTGAGCTGCTGTTCTTCTGAAAGCTGTGCTCTTGAGCTTTGCTGAGCTCCGAAGCTTCGTGTGAGCTTCTCCGACAGAGTTGCTTGTTGGCATTCGTTCGCGATGTTGGTGCTTCATCCGGGACTTCAGTCGACGAGAAGGCAAGCGAGTATTTGTACATTCATTGTGTATTTTGTTCTTGCTCTTCTTTGTATTTCCATATTGCTGTTACAAGCTATTGTGGCGAGGTTTCTCCACCCACAAGGAGTATTTATTAGCCGGTTCTCCGGGGACTCATCCACCGACGGATTGATAGGGCTCGTCCACCTTACGGACACGCCGAGGAGTAGGAGTATCACCTCCGAACCTCGTTACATCCATCGAGTTTGAGGTTTGTCTTCTTCCTTTTCGTTTCTACGGTTTCATTTCCACTGCGCTAACCCTAATCGTAGGAAGAAACGCGAAGAATTTGGGGCTCTCTAGCCGTGACCGTCGATCCTAACAGAAGCTTGGGTGGACTACCTCTTGGAAGATCGTCGCCCACACGACGTTCAAGAGAATGAAAGGAATACAATAAAAGATCAAGAGGTCTATAAGCTATGAAAGGTATAACTAGTTATTAGTTTCCGCATCATGATTAGTTAATCTTTTTGTATAGATCTTGTAAAACCAAACACAAGAGGTTATCGATTTTAGTTATCATTTTTGTTATTGATTTTATTTTTCGATTTCATGTTTCGATAATGTGTTTCTATTAAGGTCTCTATAGTTAAATCTAGTTTACTGTAAGAAGTTAAATATCCAATTTCTTTGTGAGGCTTTGTCTAGGAAGTGGTGGATGATCACATACCCAAGAAGGCTTAGCGCCTCGCAATGTTTAACCTGGAAGCCAATCTTAGAAATAGATATTTGATAACTTTTGTAATATGGTTTAACTTAGGAAGATCACATCGGTTGAACTTGAAGTAAGAATGTTAAGTTTCATTCCCAATCCAAGTTTAACTTCAAAAGGGAAATTTGGATTAATAATGTTAAGCATCGTTTGCAATCCAAATTAACTTTAGTAGAACATATGGGTAGCTAGGATAGTTCTATGCTTGTATAAATTTTTGTACAGGGGAACTAGGACGGTATTCCAAGTAGCAACCAACACCTACACACTTAGACACAAAAAATCAAAACACTATAGGACTTAACTTAACCCAGTTGATCACATCAAAACTTACCTGGGGTACTTACACTCACAACTTTCGAATATTTAGATAACTTATTTTGTGAACTCGACTAGTACTTAATCAACAGTTCATGTGGATCAAAATTTTTATTACATGATGACTTAACCATGAACTTGTGATGAGGCAACAAGTTTTTGATGCCGTTATCGAGGACTATTTCGATTAATATTAGTTTACTAGTAATTTAGTTACTCTACACACTTTTTTTTTCGTTAATAAAATTCTAGACTTATTTTCCTATTAATAGTTTTGCATTTCAATTTTTCCTTTCCATAAATTTTATATTTTCTTTCTTATTTTTAATTCTATATTTTCTTTCTTGCTATTTAAATTCTGCATACTTGTTTTTTTTAATAATTCTATTTTATAGGTAATTGCAGTTGATTCTAAAAAACTAACTAATTTTTTTAGCGGATATAATGACTTCTGGTTTAGTAAATTTGTTAGATATACTGAGCATTGATGACAACAACACACCTTTAAGGGCTTTTGCCGCACCCATTATTGGAAGAGTGAGATCTCTCATCATACAACCTCCGATTAATGAGCTAAACTTTGAATTTCACCCCAGATTGATTGCTCTGATATAAAAAAAATTAATTTAGAGGAGCACCCAAAGAGGATTGATAACTGGTATTTGGACAGATTATTTTATTGTTATTTCTTAGTGTTTTTATCATCTCATGTATTCAAAACTAGGTTTTTAGTGTGTTTCATGAGTTTAGATCTTTGTTAGCCTTAATTTCAATTCCTGTCTATTTTATGGGTATTTTAGATATTATTTGATTATATTTTATTTTACAGAAATTAAGGGAGACAATAATTATGGAGAAGAATACTGATTTGGTCTAATCTGGTTTGATTCAATTGCCAAAGGTTTAGTGGAGATTAAGTGAAGAAGAAGCCTACATTTAAATCCTCATTTCAAAACATAATTTCATATGTCCAAGAATAAATTTGCAATTAAACCAGTTCAATTTGGTTTTGTGGCCCAATTTTTTTCAACTTTGTTCAAGAAGTTCTGATTCAATTAGAGATTAAAAGGGGGAAGTTCTGTTTCATTTGTATGCTTAAAGGGCAAAGCTGGTTCAGACAAATCAGCCGGTTCAATTAGACTTTAGAGGAGGATTTTTGTTTAATTGTTGTTGAATTTAGTTTAAGCTTAAAATAGTGCATTTCTAGTTCAAGCAGGCGGGTAGGTTTACTAGGAAATTTCCTTTCTCCTCACGTAGGCCCAACACCCCTTTCCTCCTTTTTCCGAATGAAGATGATGAAGCTAACGGTGCTAGCTCCGCTAGATTTGCAATAGCCATGATCATTGGGCCTCACTAGAGTGGTTTCTCCAGGAGGTTCCTCATCCCCCTTGCACTCCCTCCCAGTTCTTATGCATGTTTGATTCTTTATTATTTCACTTTGTTTAGATTCATTTACGCATGTTTATGTTCTTTGTTATGTTTTCATATTATGCCTATTGATGATTAAACTTGTGTTGTAGGGTGACAATGTGATGCATGTTTGTCATTGATAGTTAAATAGGATTGTAGTTAATTCTTCTCGCATGTTATTTCTATTGGCGATGTTATCTATAGTGTAGAGTGGCACTGTATTATGAGTTCATTATTAATAGTTGGATAGAACTTTTAATTATTACATTAGGTTTAGAAACCCCCAAAGCAAATCCCTGGTTCTATTTCATCTTAAAACAAACATATTGTCATTAGTTCCACATGAGAGATGAGGGTTTGGTTGATTATAAATTGTTAATTTGATTTACGTATATAACAATTGTGACCGCATCAAGGACCCATATTCACACCTATTCAACTTTATCTACTATTGAAATACCATGATCTTAAATGGTGTTTCTAGAGATGCTATCAGGCTATGGGGATTCCCTTTCTCACTGAAGGAAAAATGATAAGGCTTGGTAGCATTATCTGTTGGTGCAGCGGGGCTGGCAAGAGGAGGGTGAATTGCCTACAAAAATAAGATTATACCCTCCTCAAGGCTTTCAACTCAAAGGTGCAACACTATAAAAACTAAATAACAGAAAAAAAAGAGGAAACAAGGATTTAACTTGGTTACAACCAAGACGGTTGTTAATCCAAAGCGGTTGAACAGCTCCACTAGCAGAGTCTCCTTCACTGTAGGTGGAGAAGCCTTTTTACACTTTAGAACGCTCACTTGTTGCTAGGAATTGATAACAGAGTTGAATGCTTGAATGAATGAATATTTTCTAGCTCCAGGGGCTTTTAAATAGCTCCTAAAAATCCTATCTCGAAGGTCCAAGGCGCCTCCAACAAGGTCCAAGGCGCCTCAAACCAGGTCAAGCGGATAAAGTTCTATCCGCACACAAACGGTCAAGTTGACCTGGGCTGAGGCGCCTTAAACAAGCTTAAAGACGCCTCAAAGGTTTGAGGTGCCTCCAAAGCTTGATTGAGGCGCCTCAAAGGTGGAGGCGCCTCCAAACTTGATGAAGGCGCCTTGAGCTGCCATTCCAACTCGCTTTCTCCTTTGCTTTGACTTCTGAAGTGTAATGACCCAAAATTCCTCATTACGACTCCTAATAGTACGTAAAAATATTTAGAAATGTTTTAGAAAAATTCTAGAGATTTTTAAAAAATTTTAGAGTATTTTTATGTAATTTTTGGAGGTCGTTTGATATTTTTACTAAACGAAAGAAGTTTCGACAAAAAAATATCCAAGAAGAGATTCAAACCCGAGACCTCGGGTTGAACCAAGCTTTAAGCGAATCCGGCTGACCAAGTGTGCAAGCAGTCATTGCTGATTAAAAGAAGCATGAAATATATTTAAGTAGTGGAAGTTGATAACAAGAAATAATAGGAAGAAAAAGGTTTCAGCCGAGATTTGAACCCACGAGCCAAGCCTTAAGCAAGGCGCGGCTGACCAACTGTTCCAGCGGGAATTACAGATTAAAGAAGGAGAAAAATCTATTTAAGCAGTAGTTAAAGAATAAGAGATAAATTGGAATAAAAAGGGTTCAGTTGAGGAATCGAACCCACAACCCCTGATTTTAGCAAAGCGCAGCTGACCAAGTGTTCCAGCGAGCGATGTTGATTAAAAGAATGAACAAAATTTATTTAAGTAGTAATTAATAAATAGGAAATAAATAGGAGAAAAAGGGTGCGGCTGAGGAATCAAACCCGCAACCTCTGACCGGGGGCAAATCCGGCGGACCAAGAATGCAAACGGACAAATCTGTTTAGGAAAGATAGAAAAATTTATTTAAGGAGTTAACAGAAATATTAAGTTATAAAAAGGGATAAGTTGATGCTCTGTTTTCCCGTGACTTAAACCATTCTCTCCTTCTCTTCTGCGTACGATGGCGGAGCTCGGGCAGAAAATAAAAGGGAGTTAGGGCATCGTCTCCGGCGGCTGGCCAAGGTCCTAGAAGCCCTTTTTGTTCAGTTGTGAGTCCAAGAAGCAAGGTAAGTGCTTCCTCACCTGCAGTAGAGTAGTTTCGGATTCATGTGTTCTTGATTTCCGACGCATGCCGCAAAGATTGATGATTTTGAAGATTTCCTGCCGTGAGTTTCATAAAGAAGATGAGAAGAGGTTTTAATTAATTTGAATATGTGGTTTAGTTTATTCCTTATTATTTGATTGGTGTTGCTGCCATGAAACTAAATTTAGTTCATTTAGATTTGGAAAGGAGTAAATTGTTTTGTTATGCAGTGAGCATGAGACAGATATCATATTGATTAATTTATGGGAAGAGAATGCATAAATTTAAGAGAATATTAGATTCAGAAAAGACGATGATCAAATGTTGATGACGTAAATTAAGGATGGAAACTTTACTTTCAGATTTTTGATGGTTTAGCATTGGAAGATCCAATTAGATCTCTAGTAGCTTAATTAGATTTGTAGATCTTTGATTGTTTAGCATGAAGTTTGGTTGGAGCAATGAAAAGGGGCACAAGTAGTTTCCTTGGGGTTTGCTGTGCAATCCGGTCATTCTTGGCTATTAGGCAATGAACATGAGATAGTATAGATTGGTTGTTGAGCATGTATGTTTCGGTTAAGATCCTCTTAAGATTTTTGGTGGAACTTGTAGTGCAGATTTTTGGTGGAACTTATAGTGCAATTTTTAAAGAAAAAGATTATAGTGCAGTTTGGTTAAGTATTATAGTGCAGAATTTATGTTTGCATAGTTTGCAGAAATAGTGTAGCATAGAATGCAGAATCTTGATTAGTATAGTATGCAGAATTTTGATTAGCATAGTATGCAGATTTTTGTTTATGCATTTCAAAGTTAGAATTTGTTTAAACATTTCAGTTTTTAATGAAGCATTCTTTTATTAGAGGTATTAACAAATATAAGAAAGATAAAGAAAAGAAAGAAAAAGGTCAAGACCTTAAGTAGATCTCAAAGTCAAGACTTTAGGGATTTTGGCACACAAGGTGCTTATTAAAATGCCGAGGCATTATATATTAGAAGTATTAAAAGATAACAAGTATTTTACTTTTATCAGTGGCACTGTGCTGGACTCTCAGTTGTCCTTGAGTTGGGCTCCCATAGTCGTCCCTAGGTTCAGATAACCTAGTATGTTGGACTCTAAGTTGTCCTTGGGTTTGGCTTCCCTAGTCGTCCCTAGGTTTAGATAACCTAGTAAACCCTACTAGATTTGGGACTAGCTACCTCGGGTCTAGTTAGGGATGCGCGCATAGCAAGTACAGTTGCCGGGCCCAAAGAGAAGTTGATTATTATTTTGAAGTATTAAAGTATAAGTTTTTAAACAAGTAAAACAAGCTTCACATAAGTTTAAAATTTAGCAAGTTTAGTTTTCCTATATGCTGACATGTTGTTTAGATTTGCTTACATGTTTAGCTTTTCAGTATGCTATGTTTCTTTTGCTATTAGATGAGCATGAGTAGTATTTCTTTCTGAGCATTCAGCTTTAGATTCTTCTAACAATATGCATATTCGAGTTTTGTGGGTTAGATAGCGCTTACTAAGCAATTTTGCTTATAGTTGCATTTCCTCTTACTGCAGATAAAGGAAAGGAAAAGTTATAGCAAAGGAAGGCGACAAGGAGATGCGGATGGATGTGTGATGCCTGGACTATAGAAGCCTTGGGATTTAGCATAAGAATTTATTAAGATATTTTGTATTTAGACTATTGAAATTTTACCTTATATTCCATGTCATTTGAGATTGATATGCAGTTTAGATGTGTAGATTAGTCATTTAGTTTTCCGCTGTTAGTTAATTGCATGATTAGAGAGTTTATGTATTGATCTTTACATATGAACAACCCTAATAGTTAAAAAAAGTTAGTTGTCCAGTAGCGCTCCACTCCCTCACGGACTAGTAGTGAGGAGGGTGGGGTGTTACAAGTTGGTATTAGAGCAAATCCTATTCTCCAGCATCACACATCAGCACCAGGCTTGCCGTCTTCAAGTAAGAAAGTATTTAAAATTCTTTTATTTAGTATGCTTTTCCTTATTAATTGTAGTATAGAGAAATTATTAGAAATATTTGTTTATATGTGCTTAAGCTAGATAAAAGTTCTTGTTTGTCTTTCTATGTTTTTTTTAATATGTCTAGAGAGTAAAGAGACAATTTTAGATTTTCTCTCTCTACATAATTAGATGTTAAGAAGAAAGATGGATCTATGCGGATGTGCATAGATTTTAGAGCACTGAACAAAGTAACAGTTAAGGACAAGTACCCTCTTACCAGAATACATGATCTATTTGATCAGCTAAAGGGGGGCAACAACGTTCTCTAAAATAGACCTGCGCTCTGGGTACCATCAGTTGGAAGTTAAAAGAAGTGATATACCCAGAACAGTTTCCATGACCAGATATGGACACTACGAATTTGTAGTCATGCCATATGGTGTGACTAATGCACCTACGGTCTCCAAGGACTTTATAGCAGGTCTTCCAAGGACCACTAAAGGGTACAGTGCGATATAGGTGATAATGGACCGAGAAGTTAAGAGACTAAGGAACAAAGAAGTACTACTAGTAAAGGTCATTTGGCATCAGAAACATGAGGAGACTACGTGGGAGCGTGAGGATAGTATATGACAGAGATATCCAGAATTATTCTAAATTCGAGGACGAACTTTTTATAAGATATGGGGAATTCTAACAACCAAAAATTCCTCATTACGAGTCCTAATAGTATGTAAAAATATTTAGAAATATTTTAGAAAAATTCTAGAGATTTTTAAAAATTTTTAGAGTATTTTTATGCAATTTTTGGAGGTCGTTTGATATTTTTACTAAACGAAAGAAGTTTCGACAAAAAAATGTCCAAGCAAAGATTCGAACCCGAGACCTCGGGCTGAACCAAGCTTTAAGCGAGTCTGGCTGACCAAGTGTGCAAGCAGTCGTTGCTGATTAAAAGAAGCATGAAATATATTTAAGTAGTAGAAGTTGATAACAAGAAATAATAGGAAGAAAAAGGTTACAACCGAGATTTGAACCCACGAGCCAAGCCTTAAGCAAGGCGCGGCTGACCAACTATTGCAGCGGGAATTACAGATTAAAGAAGGAGAAAAATCTATTTAAGCAGTAGTTAAAGAATAAGAGATAAATTGGAATAAAAAGGGTTCAGTTGAGGAATCGAACCAGCAACCCCTGATTTTAGAAAAGCGCGGCTGACCAAGTGTTCCAGCGAGCGATGCTGATTAAAAGAAGGAACAAAATTTATTTAAGTAGTAATTAATAAATAGGAAATAAATAGGAGAAAAAGGGTTCAGCTGAGGAATCGAACCCGCAACCTCTAATCAGGGGCAAATCCGGTGGACCAAGAATGCAAACGGACAAATCTGTTTAGGAAAGATAGAAAAATTTATTTAAGGAGTTAACAGAAATATTAAGTTATAAAAAGAGATAAGTTGATGCTCTGTTTTCCCGTGACTTAAATCATTCTCTCCTTCTCTTCTGCGTACGATGGCGGAGCTCGGGCAGAAAACAAAAGGGAGTTAGGGCATCGTCTCCGGCGACCGGCCAAGGTCCTAGAAGCCCTTTTTGTTCGGTTGTGAGTCCAAGAAGCAAGGTAAGTGCTTCCTCACCTGCAGTAGAGTAGTTTCGGATTCATGTGTTCTTGATTTCTGACGCATGCCGCAAAGATTGATGATTTTGAAGATTTCCTGCCGTGAGTTTCATAAAGAAGATGAGAAGAGGTTTTAATTAATTTGAATATGTGGTTTAGTTTATTCCTTATTGTTTGATTGGTGCTGCTGTCATGAAACTAAATTTAGTTCATTTAGATTTGGAAAGGAGTAAATTGTTTTGTTATGCAGTGAGCATGAGATAGATATCATATTGATTAATTTATGGGAAGAGAATGCATAAATTTAAGGGATTATTAGATTCAGAAAAGACGATGATCAAATGTTGATGACGTAAATTAAGGATGGAAACTTTACTTTCAGATTTTTGATGGTTTAGTATTGGAAGATCCAATTAGATCTCTAGTAGCTTAATTAGATTTGTAGATCTTTGATTGTTTAGCATGAAGTTTGGTTGGAGCAATGAAAAGGGTCACAAGTAGTTTCCTTGGGGTTTGCTGTGCAATCCGATCATTCTTGGCTATTAGGCAATGAACATGAGATAGTATAGATTGGTTGTTGAGTATGTAAGTTTCGGTTAAGATCCTCTTAAGATTTTTGGTGGAACTTGTAGTGCAGATTTTTGGTGGAACTTATAGTGCAGTTTTTAAAGAAAAAGATTATAGTGCAGTTTGGTTAATTAATATAGTGCAGAATTTATGCTTGCATAGTATGCAGAAATAGTGTAGCATAGAATGCAGAATCTTGATTAGTATAGTATGCAGAATTTTGATTAGCATAGTATGCAGATTTTTGTTTATGCATTTCAAAGTTAGAATTTGTTTAAACATTTCAGTTTTTAAAGAAGCATTCTTTTATTTGAGGTATTAACAAGTATAAGAAAGATAAAGAAAAGAAAGAAAAAGGTCAAGGCCTTAAGTAGATCCCAAAGTCAAGACTTTAGGGATTTTAGTACACAAGGTGCTTATTAAAATGCCGATGCATTATATATTAAAAGTATTAAAAGATAACTAGTATTTTACTTTTATCAGTGGCACTGTGCTGGACTCTCAGTTGTCCTTGGGTTGGGCTCCTATAGTCGTCCCTAGGTTTAGATAACCTAGTATATTGGACTCTCAGTTGTCCTTGGGTTGGGCTCCCATAGTCGTCCCTAGGTTTAGATAAACTAGATAACCCTACTAGATTCGGGACTAGCTACCTCGGGTCTAATTAGGGATGTACGTATAGCAAGTACAGTTGCCGGGCCCAAAGAGAAGTTGATTATTATTTTAAAGTATTAAAGTATAAGTTTTTAAACAAGTAAAACAAGCTTCACATAAGTTTAAAATTCAGCAAGTTTAGTTTTCCTATATGCTAACATGTTGTTTAGATTTGCTTACATGTTTAGCTTTTCAGTATGCTATGTTTCTTTTGCTATTAGATGAGCATGAGTAGTATTTCTTTCTGAGCATTCAGTTTTAGATTCTTCCAGCAATATGCATATTCGAGTTTTGTGAGTTAAATAGCGCTTACTAAGCAATTTTGCTTATAGTTGCATTTCCTCTTACTGCAGATAAAGGAAAGGAAAAGTTATAGCAAAGGAAGGCGACAAGGAGGTGCAGATGGATGTGTGATGCCTGGACTATAGAAGCCTTGGGATTTAGCATAAGAATTTATTAAGATATTTTGTATTTAGACTATTGAAATTTTACCTTATATTCCATGTCATTTGAGATTGATATGTAGTTTAGATGTGTAGATTTGTCATTTAGTTTTCCGCTGCTAGTTAATTGCATGATTAGAGAGTTTATGTATTGATCTTTACATATGAACAACCCTAATAGTTAAAAAAAGTTAGTAGTCTAGTAGCGCTCCACTCCCTCACGGACTAGTAGTGAGGAGGGTGGGGTGTTACACGAAGCTCCATTTGCTTGGGTGATTTTGGCCAACCGAAATAGGGCTCACCCAAATCCGATTTCTGGCCTTATCCTCGAGCAGTCTTCCGTCCCAACTTTACATCCCTCGAACATTGTGCACGTTCTTCTCGCCCACCGGTGTACTCTTCCGCAGCTCTCTCGTCCTTTGGAGGCACCGAGCCCGTCGACTCCCTCCCGTGCCGTCCTTCTCTCTAGCTGCGTCTTCCGCTCGACTTCCTGCGCTCCTTAGCTCCTGCACACTTAGATACAGGGATCAACAACAAACAGGACCTAACTAACTTGGTTGGTCACATCAAAAACAACCACGGGGTCTAACAATCTCTCCCTTTTTGATGTGCATCAACCCAAGTTCAAGTTAGGGTAAAAACAAATAAATAATAATTTTAAGAAAAATTAAAAAACTAACATTTTAAGCACATAAATTGCAATAATAGAGTTTGCATAAGTTAGAATAAAAAAATTTTAAAAATTTAATTTTCCTAACTCCCCCTAAACTTGTTACCTAAGCTCTCCCCCTTTGATCACAGCAAAAACGGGGGAAAAATTCCTAAGTCATGTAAAACAAATTTTTGAGAATTTTGAAATAATTTTCTATGGTAAAACTTAGACAAGAAAAAGAAATTTCTAATTTAGTTTTAATTTCAGAAGAAATTTTTAACTTAGGTAAAAAAAATATTATAGAGAGTTTTCCTTAGTAAAAAATAATTTATGCAAGACAGAATTTTGTTGAATTAAAAAGATGTTAAAGAAATACTTTCTAAAGTATTATTTAATTTCAATTTTAATGTTTTACCAGAAAGTTAATTAAATATTTTATTTCAATATTTTGGTTTCCAGGTCGTGGCGAGGCACTAGGCCTTCTTGGTTATTGGAGCAACAACCACTTCCTTAGACAAAACCTCATAAAGAAATTGTAATGTTTAATTTTCTCGCTGTAAGCCCTAACTTAAAAATAATTTTAAACTAGCAAAGATTTTGGAACCCAATATAGTTTCCTTCCTACATGATTGTTTAAGAACTTAGGGGTATATAATTTCTTGGAATTCATCTAAGTTGTCCCTGATGCTTTCTTATATACCAGTTTAATTTTTCATAAACTTTAATTTTTGATTTTTGAAAAACATTAGTGTTTAAACATGCATCAGATTTTAAACTTTCAACTTGAAGTTTCAATTTATCATTTTCAGATTTCAAACAATATAACATTTTATTTAAGTTAGCAATTTATTTTTCTGATTCAGTTAAGTCTTTAGAAAGAGCTTTAATAAATTGGAATGACTGTTTAGAGCACGTACCTTACTTACCTTACTTTATGATGCTCCCCCTTCATCATAGCTTTCCTCTTCTGATGTTCCTCCCCCTTCATCTATGCTTATTTCTGAACTTGACTCTTCATCTAGCTGGTGGTTCGCCATCAGTGCTAGTCCCGAAAGGCTTCGACTTCAGATTCGGAGGACGTTGAATCATCCCACGTGGCCTTCAGGATTTTGTGCTTGGAGGTGTTTGATTTGTGCTTTACCTTCTCCTTGTCTTTTGTCTTTTCCTTTATTTTTGGACAGTCATCCTTGATGTGCCCTTCTTCGTTACAATTGTAGCACTGGACCGTCCTTCTGTTGCGCTGATGCTTTCTCGACTACGACCAAAATTTATTTGTTTTAAGAAATTTATTGAAACGGCTTACCAGTAGCACTGCTTCGGTTTCGTCGATTGAAGCTTCGGAGTCAGGATCGTCTAACTTGGATTGTAAGGCGATGTCGAGGTTTGACCCTCACTATTTCTTTAGGCTCTGCAATTCGAGACTCGTGAAGTTCAAAGGTAGAGAATAAACTTTCTAAATTACTTACCTCAAAGTTCTTAGAGATGTAGTAAGCATCTACTAAGGACACCCACTCTGGAGTCCTTGGGAAGGCGTTTAGTGCATACCGGATGGAATCTCGATTTGTTACCGTTTAACCGAGATTTGTCAGTTGCGTTATCAGCTCCTTGATCCTCGCTTGGAGTTGCGCAACCTTCTCGCCGTTGTTCATATGAAGATTTGTTAGTTATGTCCGGAGGACATCGCGCCTTGCTAGCTTCGCTTCTGAGGTGCCCTTGTGGAGCTCTAGGAGTTTATCCCCGAGGTTTTTACCGGAGTCTTAGCTTCCGATCCGACATACCTCCTGGGGCGGCTGAACACTGAGCAGGTGAAATTTCGCCTTTCCGTTGGCTACGCAATCGACCTGCTCCTTCTTCGTCCAGTTGCATTCTTCTTTGTCTTTTGGCGCTGTATATCCATATTTCATTGTTAAAAGAATGTCGAATTCAGTCTTAAAAAATACCTCCATTTTGTGTTTCCACGTAGCGAAGTCTCCGTCAAACTTTGGGGGATGAATGTTCGCTCTAGCCATCATCCTAATCTTTGTGCTTCAGTTGGCGGTTAGTTCTTCTGAGGCGGTCAGACTCTGATACCACTTGTTGGTGCAGTGGGACCGGCAAGAGGGGGGGGGGGTGAATTACCTGCAAAAATAAGATTATACCCTCCTCAAGGCTTTCAACTCAAAGGTGCAACACTATAAAAACTAAATAACAGAAAAAGAAGAGGAGACATGGATTTAACTTGGTTACAATCAAGACGGTTGTTAATCCAAGGCGGTTGAACAGCTCCACTAGCAGAGTCTCCTTCACTGTAGGCGGAGAAGCCTTTTTACACTTTAGAACGCTAACTAGTTGCTAGGAATTGATTACAGAGTTGAATGCTTGAATGAATGAATATTTCCTAGCTCTATGGACCTTTAAATAGCTCTTGGAAATCCTATCTCGAAGGTCCAAGGTGCCTCCAACAAGGTCCAAGGTGCCTCCAACTAGGTCAAGCGGATAAAGTTCTATCCGCGCACAAACGGTCGAGTTGACCCGGGCTGAGGCGCCTTAAACAAGCTAGAAGGTGCCTCAAAGGTTTGAGGCGCCTCCAATGCTTGATTGAGGCGCCGCAAAGGTGGAGGCGCCTCCAATCTTGATGAAGGTGCCTTGAGCTGTCTTTCCAGCTCACTTTCTCCTTTGCTTTGACTTCCGAAGCTCCGTTTGCTTGGGTGATTTCGACCAACCGAAATAGGGCTCACCCGAACCCAATTTCCGACCTTCTCCTCGAGTAGTCTTTCGTCCTGGCTTTACGTCCCTCGAACGTCGCGCACGTTCTTCTCGCCCACCGATGTACTCTTCTGCAGCTCTCTCGTCCTTCGGACGCACTGAGCCCGTCGGCTCCCTCCCGTGCCGTCCTTCTCGTTAGCTGCGTCTTCCGCTCGACTTCCTATGCTCCTAAACTCCTGCACACTTAGACACAGGGATCAACAACAAATAGGACCTAACTAACTTGGTTGATCACATCAAAAATAACCACGGGTTCCAACATTATCTTCCATCGGAAAGCATCGAAACATGAGAAGAGCTAGAGTTATGTTTTCTAAACAAGTATTTACCATCGAGCAAAATGGTTGAATTAAGCAAGCAAATCATCAATTTTGCTTATATGGATGGAGAATCATTATACACAGTTTGGGAGAGATTTCAAGGACCGTTGCACAAGTGTCCTCATCACAACTTGGAAAAATGGCCGACAATCCACATATTCTACACAGGGATATCTATCTCAAATAAGACTCTATTGGATTCATCTGCAGGTGGCTTTTTGTTAAATAAAATCCTAGACAAAGCATATGAAATTATTGATGATGTTACATAGAACCTTCATGATTGGTCAAGTAAAAGCTAGATGATATCTTCCGAAGGAATTCTAGAAGTGCAGACCATGAATGTCAATTTGAACGCTGAACAAGAATCTTTGTAACCGCTTGGGAATGTTGAAAAATAAATAGAGGATGTCATCAAGTTACAAAATTGTGGAGTTAAGTTAGTTAGAGGCTAAGGTAAAAAGATTTACTTCACAATTCATTAGACCTTAACTACAACTTTCAGAACTTTAGGATAATTCTTTTTGCCATAACAAATCTGAGTCACAACATGACAAATCTTCCACACAATTAGCAAAAGAATCAATTAATCTCAACCATACCATTCCAAGTAGGGTCTATAAGCCTCTGGTATAGTTCCTTAAATGATTGGTCAAGGTAAAACTTTAACAACAAACCATGTTAGACATAATCAAATGGATCAAAAGGAAGTTGGATTAATCAATTAACAATCCTGAGATATTGGAAAATAAAGTTTCACAAGTTGTTTATTCTTCAAGATCTCTAGACATACTACCAACACAACCCAAGGAAAAATCTATTGAATATTGTTATGCCTTGGGAAACTTTAAGATGAACACGGAGAATGAGGTTGTTGAGCCATTGCTTGAAGAAATTAAAAATTTGGCTGAGGTGGAGTTTGTTGATAGTAATATAGAATTTTTTTGATGTTGATTGTGATGAAGATGATTATTATGAGATTTTAGATGAAATTATTGAAACTCCTATAGTTAATCTTGATATTAGAATATTCTATCCTACTACTGATGTTGTAGTGTATGAAAGTGTAGGGACTTGTATTGAGGAAGCAAAGCATCAAAAATCACTCCATTTGTTTGTACAACCACTTGACACTATAGATCTGGCAGGAATTGAATTGATAATATTGGAAGTGTAGGGACTTATGCAGTAAAGGCAAAGCCCCAAAAATTACTTCCTTTAGCGACAGAACCTCTTAAAGAGGTAGCTAACAAGAAGGAGTCCACATTCTCTTTTCCAGAATCTCCAAAAATAACTTTTAAAGAAATAATGGTGGTAGGCAATGTTCTTACCTCAACTTGTAGAATCCCACTGCAACAGTGGATGTTGCAACTAAATCATCTTTAACCACCTGGAAGTACTTTCAAGGAGATGAAGATGGAGGGAGTGGTGCTTCACAATTTTAATCCCATGATGATGGTTCTCTCCACAATATAGTCTATTAGAAAGAAAGTCTGAAAGTATCTTACTCTGACAAGAGCAAGATTTAGAAAAGAGAAAGAGAGAGAGGGAGAATGCTAGATCAGGAAGGCAACAAAAGTTGGAAAAGATCAAACAGAAAATAGAGGAAGGTAGTAGAAGTCTAATCGGAGAAAATGATTCTAGAACTTCGATTTCACCTCTATACTAGCAAATACTTGATTTAAGTTTGAATTCTTATCCTCAGTGTTGACTTATGTAGATAGACCATCCTGTATAACAAGTGTGAACATTTGGCACTACACCGGTGCACCATCCCTAATCATTGTCCACTTTTGGAAGGATCACAACTAGTTATTGAAACCTAGGGGGGTCGTGTCACAGGATCTCTCTACCTCTAATTAACCACTTTTCCTACTATGTCACAACGAATTAGGTTTGATCCATTAAATGCTATGATGACCTAGGTTTCCTCGTGGCATACTGGGTTGCACTTTTGTATCCAACTCTCTGTGTCTCAGTTTTCTATGGGTCAGAGGGTCGAGTTCTCCTTTTAGTTCATCCCAAATCCCCATAGGATACGAATCTTATACTTTTGATATCAAGATCATGTTAATATGGTAGATCCAAACCATAATCTAACATATCATTGGATCAATGAAATAGTATTCACATCACATTAGGTTACTGTTGGTGCAGTTAGCACCAATGATCAAACTCGGATTTTAATGAATGACAAATAGATTAAAGTTAGGTGTTATGTTTATTTAATCTTTTTACCAAGTGTATAGGAGCTGACTTGTCTAGAGGAACTGACACCAGGCTAAAACTCAATTAGGTCTGAAAACTTGATAACTGACACAAAGTTCCAAGAAGTTAAGGTGTGACCCGATATCTGTTGGTGCAGGAAGCATCAAACAATCGAATCTGGGTTTTGATTATGTCAAAGGGTCCAAAGTTAAGTTGTCTTGTGATCTAACAAAGTTGATTGAGTTTACAGAAAAGTCCTAAGTTATCTTAGGCAAAAGTCCTAGTTGTGGTTAGGCAGGTGAAAAATCCTAGGGGGAAGTAACCCTAGATCCTAGGGGGTGGTAACCATAGGTTATGGAAAACCCTAGGGGGTTGTAACCCTATGTCCTAGGGGGAGGTAACCCTAGATGATGGAAAGTCCTAGCTATGGTTAGGCAGATGGAAAACTCTATGGGGAGGTAACTCTAGGTCCTAGGGGGTAGTAACTCTAAGTTATGGAAAACCCTAGGGAAAGGTAACCCTAGGCCCTAGGGGTGGTAACCCTAGGTTATCGAAAACCCTAGGGGGAGGTAACCCTAGGTCATAGGGGGTGGTAATCCTAGGCAAAAAGTCCAATCAATCTAGAGGACCGGTCTAACAACAGATAACTTCTCCTGAGAGGAGTAGGTGATGATGCGTTTATCGGTGAGGGAACAGTAGGCGTCGGTTCGAACTAGGGTTTTCGGAGGAAATTCGAAGACAGAACTAGACAGTCCGAAGGTTGTCAAGTTAATAATGATTTATATATTATTTACTATTTTGTCTAATTCTGTTTTGTAGGAAATTAATAGTTTTGCAGAGTCGAACTTAGCCTTAATCGGTCGACCGAATCTTCAAAGCAAATAGATAGATTTCCAGCCAGATGAATGAGTTCGATCGAATAGTGGATATACGGTGACCAAAATCAGGCTAGATTTATTGGATCAGACCAGATAAGCCAGCGAGAATAGTGTGATTGGTCGACCAAACAAGGACTCATCCGAGGTTGAATCTGATCGGGAAGACAAACCAATTTAGGCAGGATCGATCGACTACTAGGGGATCAGTCGACCAATCAGCGACGAGTCAAACCTGATCTCGAGATTAGATAATCTGGATCAGGCCTAGCTTGGCTGTAAAAGGAGGGCTCGAGCAGTTGCTTCAACAACACAATTTCTGAGATCAAGAACGAACAACTATTGTTCTCTTTAATGCTGCTCCAACAACTGATGAAAGACTTCTAATTCTATTGTTGTCGGTAACTTTGTTATATTGTACTTTAAGTTTTGTAATCTTTATTCGAACTATTGTTGATTGCCTATCAAAAGCAATCAACGATCACAGGCTTTGGAATAAGAGTTGTAACAGGCTTCAAACCAAGTAAAAGAAATTGTGTTAGCATTACTTTTGTTATGTTTTTTATTCCGTTGCATTACTTTGAGTTTTCTAAAATGAGTGAAAAAGCCACGAGTGCTATTCACCCCCTTTAGCACGCATCAATCCTACAATTAGTATCAGAGCTAGGCTGCTCTGATTTTGTGAAACCACCAATCGAGCAGGGGGGGGTTCTTCTTTGAAAAATAAAATTATTTTTTTCCCGCCAAAATTATTTTTGAAAAATTTATTTTCATATTTTCATCATTGGTCAGTATTAGCAAAATATCACATTTATCAAAATTCGTAATAATATTTTTTTATTTTATTATTTTTTATTAAAATTAGTGAAATAATTTATTTTCTCCCGCATTACTAATCCAAGACCAAGTCTTGGAATATTTGTTATTTTTCTTATTATGGGAGATTTCTCCTTTTTAATGTCCCACCAAGAAGGCTACAACACAACTTGTCTGCCTCTTTTCTCCTGTGTAGACTTTGACTACTGGAAGGGTCGAATGGAGTACTATCTGAAGATAGAGGTAGAGATGTGAATCATCATTTAAACAGGCTTCTCCCTACCAGTCGACAGCATTAGAGCACTTGTGTCATGCGAAAATTGGGACACACATCTGATGAAAAATATAGAGGCTGATGCCAATGCAACTCAAGCCCTACAATGCGACCTACAAAAGAAGAGCTGAACCGGGTCAGCCCCTTCAATAGTGCAAAGGAGTTGTGGAATAAACTAATCAAGCTGCACGAGGGCACTTTTGACATGAAGGTAAGCAAACAAGATTTAATATTAAATAAATTATATAATATAAAAATGCAGGAAGGTGAGTCAGTGAGCTAGTTACATGCTCGCATACAAGATCTTCTGAATGGACTCCACGTGATCAGACAGAATGTGGAGAACTGCGACGTCATAAGGTACGCACTGAACGCTTTTCCAAGGAACACCTTGTGGGCATCAATGGTAGATGCTTACAAGGTATATAAGGACCTTTCCTCAATTAGACTAGATGAACTCTTTTCAGAATTTGAACTCCATGAACAGACTAACGCGTGCCCTGCCGAGCAAGGTATTGCTTTGATTGCAGGTACAAGTAGAAAGAGGGAATAAAAAATCAAGCGTCGAACTGAACCTAAATCCGAAGATGAATCAGATCTCGAAGATGAAATCAGTATTGAACTAGTCAAATTAGTTTGAAAAGCTCTCAAGAAGAATAAGGTGACTCTATCGAACTCGAAGACTAAGCCTGGAGTTATCTGCTATGGCTACAACTAGAAGGGACACTACAAGCCTAACTGTCCAAACCATAAGCAAGAAAAAGGAAGGTGTTGAAGGCAACGTAGTCCGAGTCATCGGAAGAGTCGGACGAAGAAGAACACAAGCAAACAAGCTTCCTCACTCTATCAATACAAACGTACATTGCCGAAACTGAGTCTGAGTCTAAAATCAAGAGCGAATCAGAAACTGAGTTTGAGAGAAGGCACAGATCCATATCCATTTCCGAAGGGCCAAACAATATTGTAAGTTCCCTAATTTCTGGTACTCGGATAGATGACTTACCGAATTTAGTTGCATATTTATTAAGAAAGCTGGTCAAATCCAATGTCCGGGTCAAGTCACTCCAAAAGGATATAACGATCCTTAAGGAAGAGACTAACTTGAGCTCTTTGACTGAGCAAGTTCAGGAAGAGAATTTCAATTTAAAAACTCAGGTCAAAGAACTCAAGGACTCAGTGGAACGGTTCACCTTGGGTTCTAAAAATCTAGATATGGTTCTTGGAAAATAAAGAGTTGTATACAATCGATCTGGACTTAGATATAAGGCTAGCCATAAGTTTAGATCTTATCTATCGCTTGTTAATCAAACACATAGAAGAACAGTCCAAGCATAGATCCCCAAGTCTAACTTGATTAATCAAGTTGGACTTGGTCAATATTGGATCCTGAAGGATCAAATCCATTACCTTGAAAGGCCATATCGAGGCTATGATCCAGGGGGAGCCAATAAAAAGATCATATTCATTAGATAAACTTGCTTGATGTATGTTTTTACTGTTTTCTATTATTCATGCTTAGATTAGGGTAGATAAGGACTTAGACTTAATTAACACTTGACTAGTTAGACCTAAGATTTTCAGAAAGAAAATTAAGTATTCAATTTCTTTAAAAGACTTTTTTTAGAAGTGGTGGATGATCTCATACCCAAGAAAGTCTAGTGCCTCGCTATAGCCTGGAAGTCAATTATTGAAATAAATATTTAATTGACTAACTGTTAAATCTTAGTCTAACTCAAATATTGATCAATCCTTACATTAGAATTTAAATTGAAGATTAAATTAACCATCTCACAAAACTATTAAGGTTCTCTGATTGAAAATCTAGAAAAGGGTAAGATTAATCTAGGTTTAAAATAGTTAACTAAATTCAAATTAATTAAAATTCAACTAAAAATTAATTCAATTAATCTAAGTCAGTTTAATTAATAATTAATTTAAAAATCCTAATTTCAAAATCTTAATTTTAAAATCTTAATTAAATATTAATCTCAAAATCCTAATTAATTTCAATTTAAAAAATCATAATTAATTTTAAAACCTGAATTAATTACAAAATTATAATTAATTTCAAAAATCATAATTAATTTCAAAACCTTAATTTCAAAAGCTTAATTAATTTTAAAAGCTTAATCAATTTCAAATGCTTAATTAATTTTAAAATCATAATTAATTTCAAAATGAAAAATAATTTTCAAAATCTTAATTATTTTCAAATGATTTTCAAAATATTAATTATTTCTAAATGTTCAATTAATCTTCAAATTTTAATTATTTTTTAAAATTCAAACTAATTCAAAATTCAACTTTATTCAAAGTTAAAGATAAACTCAACTTAACTTAACTCCGTTTCACACAAACTCATAAACTGGACATGCTTGAGAACTTAGAATATGTGTGATGAAAAATCATAAAAATAAATAATAACTTTTATTTGTAAAATTTTTATACTTGGACTCTAGGACCCTTAAACATTTTTGACATTAATTAAGGGGAGTGAAAGGAAGGTTAAGACAATAATTTTTATTTTTTAAAAATATTATTTTTCAAAGCTAAAATTTTCAAAAGTTCAAAATACTTCTGAAAGAGGAAGTTTAATTTTTTAAACTAATTTTTTTAAAAAATAAATTATTTTTGAAAAGATAGAAACTAAGTATTTGATAAAGTATTTTTTTAAAGAAATCATTTACTTAGCTATGTATTTTTGTCAAAATATTTTTAAAGGCTAAGTATTTATCAAAATCTTTTAAAAGCTAAACTTTTATGAAAATAAATCTTATTTGAAAAAAAAAGTTCAAATATTTTTGAAAAAAGTTTTTCTAAAAGTATTTTTTTAAGCTAAGTACTTAAGCTAAGCTTTTTTCAAAATTTTTTTTAATTACTTAACTAAGCTTTAATCAAAATCCTTTTTAAGCTGAGTACTTTTAACTAAGTCTTTTTTAAAATCTCTATAGAGCTAAGTTTTTATCAACTTCTTTTGAGAGCTAAGTACTTGACAAAACAATTATTTTCAAAGCTAAAATTTAGCTAAGTTTTTTTGGTGAAAAAGCTAAGACCGTTTCAAAACTTAAGATTAGCTAAGTTTTTTTTCAACTAAGTAATTTTCAAAGCTTAAGTTTAGCTAAGTTTTTGTTGAAAAAGTTAAGTATTTTCAAAGCATTTCTAATTTAGCTAAGTGTTTTTCAAAGTAATTATTTTCAAAGCTAAGTTTAGCTAAGTTTTTTTTGTGCTACCATTCAGGGGGAGCTTAAAATTAAACAAAGTAAAAATTTTTTTTTTCAAATAACCTTCTCTCCTTTTTGATATATGTCAAAGGGGAAGAGAAAAGTTAAAAGTTAAGAGTTAAACTTAATTTTTATAAAAGGGGGAGCATAAGGGAATTTTTTATAAATTATTGTTCATGCTTAAATTCCTTTATTTAATTGTCATGTTTTACTTAACTTTGAACCGTGTTGTCATAATAAAAAAGAAGGAGATTGTTAGTGCGTGAAGCATTAGCTAATCGAACCTGAGTTTTGACTATGTCAAAGGGTCCAAAGTTAAGTTGTCTTGTGATCTAACAAGGTTGATTGAGCTTGCAGGAAAGTCCTAAGTTGTCTTAGGCAAAAGTCCTAGCTACGGTTAGGCAGGTGGAAAAGCCTAGGGGGAGGTAACCTTAGGTCCTAGGGGGTGGTATCCCTAGGTTATGGAAAACCCTAGGAGTGGCAACCCTATGTCCAAGGGGGTCGTAACCTTAGGTGATGGAAAGTCTTAGCTGCGGTTAGGCAAGTGGAAACCCTTAGGAGGAGGTAACCCTTGGTCCTATGGGTTGGTAACCCTAGGTTATGGAAAACCCTAGGGGGAGGTAACCCTAGGTCCTAGGGGGTAGTAACCCTAGGTTATGGAAAACCCTAGGGGGAGGTAACCCTAGGCCATAGGGGGTGGTAACCCTAGGTGGAAAGTCCAGTTGGTCTGGAGGACCGATCTAGCAACAGGTAACTTCTCTTGAGAGGAGTAGGTGAGGGCGCGTTCCCTGGTGAGGGAACAGTAGGTGTCGGATCGACATTGGATTTTCGGAGGAAATCTGAAGTTAGAACAAGACAATATAAAGGTTGTCAAGTTAATAATGATTTACATATTATTTACTATTTTGTCTAACTCTGTTTTGTAGAAAACTAACATTTTTATAAGGTCGAACTTAGCCTTAATCGGTCGACTGAATTAAGGATCTATCGACTAAACCTCCAAAGAAAATAAACAGATTTCCAGCTAGATGAACGGGTTTGACCAAAGGATCGGTCGGGTTCGATCGACCAAACAGTGGATATACGGTGATCAAAATCAGGTCGGATTGATCAAATTAGACCATATAAGCCAACGAGGATAGCGGGATCTGTCGATCGAATGACGGGATCGGTCGATCGAACGAGGACTCATCCAAAGCTGAATCTGGACGGGATAATAGACCAATTCAGGCAGGATCGGTCGACCGAACCAGGAGATCGGTCGATCGATCAGTGACGAGTCAAACCTGATCCCAAGATTAGTGGATCTGAATAAGGACTAGCTTGCCTATTTAAGGAGGACTTGAGAAGTTGCTTCTGTTGGAACCCCAAGGTTGTTTTGGTGTGATTAACAAGTTAAGTTAGGTCCTGTGTGTTTCTAACCTTGTGTCTAAGTGTGCAGGAGCTTAGGAGCACAGGTAGTCGAGCTGAAGACGCAGCTAGTGATAAGGACAGCAGTCCGAGGGACGAGGTGCTATGGAAGAGTACACCGACGGACGAGAAGGAAGCGTGCGGTGGTTCCGAGGGACGAAAGCCGGAGCGAAAGATTGCTCGGGGAGCAAGAGACGCAGCTAGCGAGAAGGACGGTACGCGGAGCGTCCGAGAGACGAAGACTGCGAATGAGTACACCGACGGACGAGAAGGAAACACGCGGCGATTCCGAGGGACGAGAAGCCGGAGGGAAGCCCGCTCGAGAAGACCGGAATTTGGGTTCTGGTCCAGGAAATCCCTGATCGGTCTGTGGACCGATTAGGCCCTAGTTTGATCGGTCCCCAGACCGATCCCAACTCTTCACAGTGAGGTGGTTGCAGAGCCCTGATCGGTCTTTGGACCGATCAGGCCATAGGTGGATCGGTCCACAGACCGATCACCCTATTGATCCCCCTATTGTTCTCTTCTTACTGATCGGTCACCAGACCGATCAGATAACCCACAGAGAGCTACTGTGTGGTTACTGATCGGTCACGAGACCGATCAGATAACTAAGGTATCACTGGATCGGTCGACAGACCGATCCAGACAGCCAAAGTATCACTGGATCGGTCAACAGACCGATCCAATGTCTCTGTTGGTTTTAGAGCTTCCCAACCCTAAACCCTAACATATTCCTGGTCCAGAGAACGAGCTACCGAGCCCTCTCTGACCTAGTCCGGAGAACGAGCTACCGAGCCCTCTCTGACTTCCACGTCCGGTCCAGAGAACGAGCTACCGAGCCCTCTCTGACCTAGTCCAGAGAACGAGCTACCGAGCCCTCTCCAACTTCGTCCGGTCCAGAGACCGAGCTACCGAGCCCTCTCTGACCTAGTCCGGAGAACGAGCTACCAAGCCCTCTCCGACTTCCACGTCCAGTCCAGAGAACGAGCTACCGAGCCCTCTCTGACCTAGTCCGGAGAACGAGCTACCGAGCCCTCTCCGATCTCCCATGCCAAGCTTCCATACTTGGACTTTTCCCCGTGCCCAGCTCCCTGCTTGGACTTTTCCCGTGCTAAGCTCCCTGCTTGGATTTTTCCGTGCCAAGTCTCCATACTTGGACTTTTCTCGTGCCAAGCTCCCTGCTTGGGCTTTTCCGTGCCAAGTCTCCATACTTGGACTTTTCCTGTGCCAAGCTCCCTTCTTGGACCTTTCCGTGCCAAATCTCCATACTTGGACTTTTCCCGAATCAGGTCAACTCAAGTCGGGTCAACCAGGTCAACCTTGACCAAAGGTTGCACCCACAATCCCCCCAAGTTCCTATTCTTGTCAAACATCAAAATATAACTTCTCTATTCTTGTCAAACATCAAAATATACCTCGAGTCAGGTCAACTCGAGTCGGGTCACCCAGGTCAACCTTGACCTAAGGTTGCACCAACATTCTCCCCCTTTTTGATGTTTGACAAAAACCATAATCAAGTTAGGTTAACCCGATAACCTAACTTAAGTTTTCCAATAGTTCTCCAATGTTCTTCCTTGAACATTCTCTGAACATTCTCCCCAAACTCCAATGTTCTTCCTTGAACATTCTCCGGACATTCTCCCCCTTTTTGACACACATCAAAAAGGAGTGAATCAAGGTCAAGAGTTTCTTCCTAATGAAAGTCCCATACCTTTCATTGAAACCTTTAATTTCCCCCTTGATACTAAAGTCAACAATCAACTTAGTGATAATCCCATATCACTCATCCTCAGAAATCTTGACGAGTAAAAACTCCCCCTAAAAGTCAACTCCCCCTTGACCAATAGGTAAAACTCCCCCTAAAGGTCAACTCCTCCTTGACCATTGCACCAACAATGTCTTGGAGAGTTTCAACCCTTTAGAAATCTAAAACACCAACTTCCACAGTTGAAATTTCAGACAACAGTAGTAAATCAACATTTTGGCACGCTCTGATCGGTCACCAGACCGATCAGGACTTCACTGGATCGGTCACCAGACCGATCCACACTTCCCTGGATCGGTCCAGTGACCGATCCAGACTTCCCTGGACCGATCAGGATCTTCTCTGATCGATCCACAACTCTCTGATAAGGATTTCTGATTTTTCTCTTGAAATTCAGAAACCCCTAAAAAATTACAGAAAATTCCAAAAATTGTAAAATTTTGAGGATACATTCCTCATAACATATATTATCATGGAAAAATAGTTTTCTATGAAAATAACTCCCATTTTTTAATCTTGATACAAAGTTCGAAAGACTTTGAAATAGCTCAAGGTTAATCCATCTTTGTATCAACTTGCTCAATGATGAATGCTATCACTAGAAAAGCTTCATCAAGGTTTTTCAAATCAATTTTGAAATGATCTTAAACCATTCAATTTAGGACCACAATCTTAGGGCTAAATGTACATGACTTGTACACAAGTTTTCCCTATGATCCTCAAATTTGAATTAGGCTCATCTAGGTACAAGAACTATGCACCTTGATCCTAACTCATAATCCTAATATCTCATACACATCTAAGGTGTATCAAACACATCCAAGTCAATTTTGATGTGAGATATGAGTTTAGGTCATCTTAAGCTAAGTTCTCATGCATTTTCTAAACAACAATTAGATCTCTATATCAAATTGTGTTTTTATCCTTAAATCAATTTAATTGATCATAAATGCAAGAGATGATGACATGGCATAAAATAATATCATAAGTGGAAATATGTGCCAATGTCAAGATGTCATGGCATAAAGTATGAAACTTAAATAAGGCATGACATATAACTAACCTAAGCATTATCATGACATTTCAAATGATAATAAATATGATGTCATGACATGGCATATGACAAACAATGTATGGCAAATAACATATAAAGGTATAGAAAATACCTAATTCTAGCCTTAGTTGCCATTTTTGATAATTTTGATCATTTTACCATAAATTCTATATTCCTAAGTGTAATAGACCTAAAATCATATACTAAAGATTTTTAGATCACTATGTGCCAATTAGATTTACCTTAGAAAACTCCTCAAATGTGGTTGGCACATCCTAATCACCTTAGGAATAATTTTTAATTTCATTTTCAAGACTTGATTACACCTTGAAAATTCCTAAAACGCCACCTTTTGCCATGAGTAGGTTAACTACCTATCCAATTAAGGTTGGCACACCCTAAACCATCTAGCGTGAAGGAATCATGTAACGACCACCCTTCTTACCCAACCAAAGGCGGCGCTACGTTCTTATACTACTTACGTACATGCTTTAGTTATAACAACGGAAGAATAAAAACTTTAAAGAATTTAATTTATTAAGCATGATATCACATATTCTGATTAGTTCGAATGTGCATATATTGATCATATAACTAAAAATATTAATTTGTCCGAATCGTTCTTGCCGAGCCACCACCACACACATCACTATCTGCTCCTCCTGCTGCTCCGTTGTACATCCAGCTTTCTCTTTTATCTGCGGTACAAGGAAAGTAAGCTATGAGCACTCATGGCTCAGTAAGTTCCTTTCCTACTCACTAAAACCGAGAATCATCGTATATCAAGAATGGATCAACATATCATCGTCTCAACTAATCATAACATAACATATCATTCTATTCAAACATATCATGCATATTTCTTATTCACATATCATTTCATAGAAGCATGAATATCATATCATAAAACAAATAAATCACAAGCATGAGACATACAAGGGCATCATATTCATATCATAATATCACATGGCATTATATCATATCATCATATAATTCAAGCACATATGAATGTAGGCAATGCATCGTGAATTTGAAAACTTATACTTAATAGTACTTGAAATTAATATCATCATTAGAGGGGATCCCGGTTTGAACCACATACATAACGCGCGCGCTTCATAGGTAGGTCCAAGGTAGCAAGTCTTGAACCCTACCATGCATACATACTAGGCCCGAGTCTTACTCCATCGACCTAGGGCATTCAGAGGCCCATTACTGACGAGGCCCGAGTCTTACTCCATCGACCCCGGGGCGTTTACGGAGCCCACCCTTGGTACAAACCATACAAAAAAAATAACTTATCATGCATAACTATCATATCATGTCCCTAACAATCTTTCATGCATTTCCTTTTTCATTTCTTTTCATTATGTATAGCATTTCCTATGCTATAACATATCATGGCATATTACGTAACATAATTTCATTTCTTTTCATTATGTATAACATTTCCTATGCTATAACATATCATGGCATATTACGTAACATAATTTCATTTCTTCTCATTATGTATAGCATTTCCTATGCTATAACATATCATGGCATATTACATAACATAATTTCATTTCTTCTCATTATGTATAGCATTTCCTATGCTATAACATATCATGGCATATTACGTAACATAATTTCATTTCTTTTCATTATGTATAGCATTTCCTATGCTATAACATATCATGGCATATTACATAACATAATTTCATTTCTTTTCATTATGTATAGCATTTCCTATGCTATAACATATCATGGCATATTACGTAACATAATTTCATTTCTTCTCATTATGTATAGCATTTCCTATGCTATAACATATCATGGCATATTACTAAACATAATTTCATTTCTTCTCATTATGTATAGCATTTCCTATGCTATAACATATCATGGCATATTACATAACATAATTTCATTTCTTCTCATTATGTATAGCATTTCCTATGCTATAACATATCATGACATATTACGTAACATAATTTCATTTCTTTTCATTATGTATAGCATTTCCTAGGTTTCTTTCCCTTTTTCTTTTATTTTCCTTCATGGCCGAAACCTACCAGTCCTTAAGCTAGGTTTCTTAAGTGGCCTAAAGCATGGAAAGCCTAAGTAAATATCATGGCAAAAGTTACTAAGAACATCATACACAAAATTGGATCATAAACAAGCTAGGACTCTTGTGATCTTACATGTCTTATATCATGTAACTAATTTTCTACATTCCAATTAAACATGAGAGCATTAATCAACTTTCATATCATAATATCACAGAGGTCTTGAGCATATTAATATTTTTGTTTAGGCTAATCTAAGCTATCCCTTTTATCATGGCCGAAAAACCCTAAAAAGAGTTCATGAGTTTCTAGCAATGTGAACACCCTTTAAGAAACTTTATATCCTATCATAGGAGCATGTTTAGTCTTTCTAACCCTTAACCTTTCTGGTCCGAAGCATACAAGTGAGTTTTCTTTTGGTTCCAATTAATTTCCAAGCAAGAAAACCATAGAAAGGTCCTTAGCATTTCATAGAAGGAACCTTGCACTAGTTTGGTTAGACTATAATCTTCCTAGCCTCTTTAAAATATTTTTGGTTAAATCCTAGGGTTAGATACTCCTCTGATCATACATCATATCAGTATAAAATCATGGAAAAGAATCCTTCTACATAGCATAGAAAATCTTATCATGAAATGAGGTCTTGTTTAAATCATCTTAGATTTGAAAACCTTTTCTTTAGCCGAATTTTCTTAAATTCTTTCCTAGGTTTTCTAATCCTTATAAATCCGAAAATCACATAAAAGCCTTGTACCACAGGTGAGGGGAAGCTTACCTTCTTTGCTTAAGTTTCCTAGAGTTGAGAACT
This sequence comes from Zingiber officinale, assembly GCF_018446385.1. Taxonomy (NCBI): domain Eukaryota; kingdom Viridiplantae; phylum Streptophyta; class Magnoliopsida; order Zingiberales; family Zingiberaceae; genus Zingiber; species Zingiber officinale. Next base: position 37,580,974 of record NC_055998.1, read on the forward strand.
TGCTTGTGGACCTTTCTTCCTTGCTTGCTTTGCTCGGCACCAATGGAGGAAGAAGTGGCTAGGTCTTTTGGTGGAGAGGAGGAGGAAGAAGAGGAGGCCTCTTCCTCTTGTGTTGCTCGGCAACAAAAAGAAAGAAAGAAGGGGAGAGTTGTTGCTCTCGGCAACAAGAGGAAAGAGGGAGGGAGAGTGCTCGGCACAAATGGAGGAGAGGAGGTCCTCCTCATTTACTTCTCCTCTTAATGAGAAAGAATATGCTAGAGAAATGCTTCTTGAGTTTCTCTCTTTTCTTTCTCTTAATTTCTCTCCTTTCTTTCCTTTAATTATAATTCCCATCTCTCCTCTTACAATATTCACTCCTATTACACTTGGTTAACACATGCATGCATCCACAAGAGAACCAAGGATCAAATCCTTCTCCTAACATATTTTTGTACAAAATAATTCATGTATATGCATTATGCATAAATATTTCATACATGCATATATAATATCTCATATCTCTTTTGTTTACATTAATTCCTTGCATTATAAATCATGTATAGAACTTTATATTCTCAACTTTATTTTCTTTCATAATGTTTTTAATCATCTAAATCCTTCCCATCGTAACATTCAACGTAGACTATCTACACATTCTTTTCATTACATTCGTACTCTCATTGCCCTTACTTTATCTAGGCTTTCTAGGGGTGTTACAAACTCCCCTACTTATTGAAAGTTCGTCCCCGAACTTAGAATAACAATTTCTGCTCCGATTCCTTAGATACTGGTGGAGCTTCCAATCTCCCTTGACTTATTGAAGGTCCCTCAATAGAAGTCTGCAGTTGGTATAACCTTGCGGGACCACCTTGATTCAGAACATACTGTGGTGCTTTAGTTTTGGTAGGGCAGTCTCTAGATAGATGTCCTTCCAGTCCACAGTCGTAGCATTTAATTTTGCCCTTACGACAGTCTTTTGCTTTTATTACATTTTTTTTTTGTTCATAACTTCTTCTCTTAAAAGGCCAGGTAGGTTGTGACTACTCCTGCCATAAAGGACATGATAGCAGTAGTCATCATCAACCCAACCTGTATCGACTTGCCCAGATCATTCTGGGGTGGATCAGGCATTATCGGAGGTTGAATCTCCGATGCCTCTTCCGGGTCGATTATTGTCTCTTCATCCATTCCCTCGTCTTCTTCAACATGTTCGTCCGGTTCCATCGGGTCTTCGTTTAGTTCCCCCTCGAGGTTGTTCAGTCCCCACTCGAAGTCTATTATATCGTTGGGGTTGAAACCCATTTCCATGTATTCAGCAAGGTTAAATTCATCCCCGCCCATCTCAGGAAACTCGTTCTCTCCTTCATAATATTCCATAATTTCTGAATCTTCATCTTCATTATCGTCCAAATTCCCTTCCTCGATTTCCTCGAGATCTTCCTCTCCGAACTCGCCGTGTTTCGGAGATTCCGAGTCACTCACATAGTTGTCGAAGTATTCCAGCATATCGGGTTCATCCGCGAACTCGAGGTATTCGTCAGAATATTCCACATCCTCGGAATCGTATTTAAACGGGATATAGTCCATTTCTACAAGATTTTAAAGATTCATTATTCCTCTTATGTTATAGCCTAAGGTTCTTGTATCTAGGCTACCATTCATGCATCCTACTTATCATCATGCACCATTCTCTAGGGTATAGCTTAAGGTATCCTTCCTAGGCTACCATTCATGTATCTTAGAGTATCTTACTATTTTGCATACAAATAAATTATGCAACTGTACTTACTTGGAGCGGCAGGAAGGAGCTTGATGTGTGTGTAGTGAGCTGGCTAACTTGGCTCTGATACCACCTGTAACGCCCACCATTCTTACCCAACCAAAGGCGGCGCTACGTTCTTATACTACTTACGTACATGCTTTAGTTATAATAGCGGAAGAATAAAAACTTTAAAGAATTTAATTTATTAAGCATGATATCACATATTCTGATTAGTTCGAATGTGCATATATTGATCATATAACTAAAAATATTAATTTGTCTGAATCGTTCTTGCCGAGCCACCACCACACACATCACTATCTGCTCCTCCTGCTGCTCCGTTGTACATCCAGCTTTCTCTTTTATCTGCGGTACAAGGAAAGTAAGCTATGAGCACTCATGGCTCAGTAAGTTCCTTTCCTACTCACTAAAACTGAGAATCATCGTATATCAAGAATGGATCAACATATCATCGTCTCAACTAATCATAACATAACATATCATTCTATTCAAACATATCATGCATATTTCTTATTCACATATCATTTCATAGAAGCATGAATATCATATCATAAAACAAATAAATCACAAGCATGAGACATACAAGGGCATCATATTCATATCATAATATCACATGGCATTATATCATATCATCATATAATTCAAGCACATATGAATGTAGGCAATGCATCGTGAATTTGAAAACTTATACTTAATAGTACTTGAAATTAATATCATCATTAGAGGGGATCCCGGTTTAAACCACATACATAATGCGCGCGCTTCATAGGTAGGTCCAAGGTAGCAAGTCTTGAACCCTACCATGCATACATACTTGGCCCGAGTCTTACTCCATCGACCTAGGGCATTCAGAGGCCCATTACTGACGAGGCCCGAGTCTTACTCCATCGACCCCGGGTATTGAGCCCACCCTTGGTACAAACCATACAAAAAAATAACTTATCATGCATAACTATCATATCATGTCCCTAACAATCTTTCATGCATTTCCTTTTTCATTTCTTTTCATTATGTATAACATTTCCTATGCTATAACATATCATTACGTAACATAATTTCATTTCTTCTCATTATGTATAGCATTTCCTATGCTATAACATATCATGGCATATTACGTAACATAATTTCATTTCTTTTCATTATGTATAGCATTTCCTATGCTATAACATATCATGGCATATTACGTAACATAATTTCATTTCTTCTCATTATGTATAGCATTTCCTATGCTATAACATATCATGGCATATTACGTAACATAATTTCATTTCTTTTCATTATGTATAGCATTTCCTATGCTATAACATATCATGACATATTACATAACATAATTTCATTTCTTCTCATTATGTATAGCATTTCCTATGCTATAACATATCATGGCATATTACGTAACATAATTTCATTTCTTTTCATTATGTATAGCATTTCCTATGCTATAACATATCATGGCATATTACGTAACATAATTTCATTTCTTCTCATTATGTATAGCATTTCCTATGCTATAACATATCATGGCATATTACGTAACATAATTTCATTTCTTCTCATTATGTATAGCATTTCCTATGCTATAACATATCATGGCATATTACATAACATAATTTCATTTCTTCTCATTATGTATAGCATTTCCTATGCTATAACATATCATGGCATATTACGTAACATAATTTCATTTCTTTTCATTATGTATAGCATTTCCTAGGTTTCTTTCCCTTTTTCTTTTATTTTCCTTCATGGCCGAAACCTACCAGTCCTTAAGCTAGGTTTCTTAAGTGGCCTAAAGCATGGAAAGCCTAAGTAAATATCATGGCAAAAGTTACTAAGAACATCATACACAAAATTGGATCATAAACAAGCTAGGACTCTTGTGATCTTACATGTCTTATATCATGTAACTAATTTTCTACATTCCAATTAAACATGAGAGCATTAATCAACTTTCATATCATAATATCACAGAGGTTTTGAGCATATTAATATTTTTGTTTAGGCTAATCTAAACTATCCCTTTTATCATGGCCGAAAAACCCTAAAAAGAGTTCATGAGTTTCTAGCAATGTGAACACCCTTTAAGAAACTTTATATCCTATCATAGGAGCATGTTTAGTCTTTCTAACCCTTAACCTTTCTGGTCCGAAGCATACAAGTGAGTTTTCTTTTGGTTCCAATTAATTTCCAAGCAAGAAAACCATAGAAAGGTCCTTAGCATTTCATAGAAGGAACCTTGCACTAGTTTGGTTAGACTATAATCTTCCTAGCCTCTTTAAAATATTTTTGGTTAAATCCTAGGGTTAGATACTCCTCTGATCATACATCATATCAGTATAAAATCATGGAAAAGAATCCTTCTACATAGCATAGAAAATCTTATCATGAAATGAGGTCTTGTTTAAATCATCTTAGATTTGAAAACCTTTTCTTTAGCCGAATTTTCTTAAATTCTTTCCTAGGTTTTCTAATCCTTATAAATCCGAAAATCACATAAAAGCCTTGTACCACAGGTGAGGGGAAGCTTACCTTCTTTGCTTAAGTTTCCTAGAGTTGAGAACTTGCTTGTGGACCTTTCTTCCTTGCTTGCTTTGCTCGGCACCAATGGAGGAAGAAGTGGCTAGGTCTTTTGGTGGAGAGGAGGAGGAAGAAGAGGAGGCTTCTTCCTCTTGTGTTGCTCGGCAACAAAAAGAAAGAAAGAAGGGGGAGAGTTGTTGCTCTCGGCAACAAGAGGAAAGAGGGAGGGAGAGTGCTCGGCACAAATGGAGGAGAGGAGGAGAGTGAGTTGAGGATGAAGCCCCCCCCCCCCCCTCCATGCCTATTTATACTAAAGTGAGGGGAGGAAAACTTGACTTGATTCATCCTCCTCATTTACTTCTCCTCTTAATGAGAAAGAATATGCTAGAGAAATGCTTCTTGAGTTTCTCTCTTTTCTTTCTCTTAATTTCTCTCCTTTCTTTCCTTTAATTATAATTCCCATCTCTCCTCTTACAATATTCACTCCTATCACACTTGGTTAACACATGCATGCATCCACAAGAGAACCAAGGATCAAATCCTTCTCCTAACATATTTTTGTACAAAATAATTCATGTATATGCATTATGCATAAATATTTCATACATGCATATATAATATCTCATATCTCTTTTGTTTACATTAATTCCTTGCATTATAAATCATGTATAGAACTTTATATTCTCAACTTTATTTTCTTTCATAAAGTTTTTAATCATCTAAATCCTTCCCATCGTAACATTCAACGTAGACTATCTACACATTCTTTTCATTACATTCGTACTCTCATTGCCCTTACTTTATCTAAGCTTTCTAGGGGTGTTACAAATCACGCTCCTAGGAACCCAATACCTATTTTAGCTCATTGGGTTCACTAAATATTCACTAGGGATGACTTCCCTAGCAACCTTCCTAATGACCCCCTAGGCTTTAAAGCCTTGGTCATTTGGGACTCATCAAGATCAACTCTAGGGGTGACTCCCCTTGTGACCTTGGTGATGGTTTTCTTAGCCCTAGGTCTTGTTCCATAATCGAATGGAACATTATGATAAGCGGGCTTGACCACTTGAGACTTAGGTTTGTGACCCAAACCTCTCATGTCCTTGGGCTTTGATTTTTGACCCTTAGACCCTAGAGTTGGCTTCTCCAAATTCTTAAGAGCCTTTTCTAAAGTGTCAAGTCTTGACCTCAAGACTTGATTTTCCTTCTTTAATACCTCAAGCTTTAATTTTCCATTTTTCTTTGAGGTATTCCTAGGCATATGTCTAGTTGTTTTGGAATTCCTATCTAGGTTTTCCTTGACCTTAGATGAGTTAACTCTAGGGTTGACATTTCTAGCATTGTCCTTACCTAGGCTAACATGTTTGGCACCTAAGCACATGTATCGGTTTCTATGGTTATCATGCTTATCATTATTGACGATTGCAATAAAACTACTAGCATGTGTCTTATTAGAATTGCAAGAATGTGCCTTAAAGGATACCTTAGGGTTTGCCTTAGCTCCCCCTATAGATGTGCTTGGTCTCTTGTCCTTGTGAGGTTGCCTCCCCCTTGGACATTGACTCCTATAATGTCCCCTTTGCTTGCATTGGAAGCACACCACGTGTTCCTTGCCCTTGCGTATCGGGACTCCGGCTTCCTTGACTTTTGGTGCCGGTGGAGTCTTCCTAATCCTCTTTGGACATTTACTTTTGTAATGCCCATATTCCCTACACTCAAAGCACATTATATGTAATTTACTTGAAATTAAGTTGCTCGAGTTACCTAGGGTTGAGGATGGATATAAGCTCTCTCCTTCATCCCTTCCGGAGGTAGAGGCTTTTTCTTCTTGCTCCAGTCTTGAAGAAGAACTCTCCTCCTCTTCTTCCTTAGATGTTGAGTAGCCCTCAACTTCTAATTCCATGCCTCCATGATGTGAGCTACTTGGCTCACTTGACTCCTCTTCATGATTTGAATTGGAGCTCTCCTCATGGAACTTAGCCATGTTGTTCCACAACTCCTTGTCATTATTGTATCTACCTATCTTACACAAGATATCATTAGGTAATGAAAATTCAAAGATTTTCGTTACCTCGTCGTTGATTATGGATTGGTGGATTTGTTCCTTCGTCCACTTCTTCTTCTCGAGAGGTTCTCCTTCTTTATCCACCGGAGGAATAAAACCTACTTGTACACAATTCCAATTTACTAGATTAGTCATAAGAAAATACTTCATTCTTACCTTCCAATACGTGAAGTCGTCGCGATCGTAGAAGGGTGGAATCGTGACGTCTTCTCCAAGTTGATCCATTCTCTAGCTCGTGCTCCCCCGGGTGTTAATCCGACGAAGAGCGACCTCGCTCTGATACCACTTGTTAGGACCTTCGGACGCGGCTAGAGAGGGGGGGTGTGAATAGCCGACCCCAAATTCTCGTTTCTTCCTACAATTTGAGTTAGTGCAGCGGAAATAAAAAGTAGAAACAAAAATGGAGAAGATCAAACCTCAAACGTGACGATATAACGAGGTTCGGAGATGATACTCCTACTCCTCGGCGTGTCCGTAAGGTGGACGAATCCTATCAATCCGTCGGTGGATGAGACCCCGGAAAGTCGGCTAATGAAAACTCCTTCTGGGTGGAGAAACATCGCCACAATTTCACTTGCAACAGCAAGATCAAAGTACAAGAAATACAGCAAGAAGCCAAGAACAATATGAATGTAAAAAACACTGGTTTGCTTGCCTTCTCGTCGATTGTTGATGAAGCAGCAACTTCACGGATGCTAACCACAACAGCAACTGATCAGTTGGAAACCCAGCCAAGGGAAGCTCACACGAAGCTTCAGTAATGGAGAGCTCAGCAAAGCTCAGATCGTAAGGAAGAAGATATTTTTTGTAGAGGCCCTCCACCTCGTTATATAACTTGAACCTGCGAAGAAGACAGAAATCTAGCCGTTGTGTCTCAACGGCTAGGCTTGGACCGATCAGGCTATGGCCTGATCGGTCTAGGAAATCCCTGATCGGTCTGTGGACTTATCAGGCCCTAGTCTGATCGGTCCCCAGACCGATCCCAACTCTTCACAGTGAGGTGGTTGCAGAGCCCTGATCGGTCTCTGGACCGATCAGGCCATAGGTGGATCGGTCCACAGACCGATCCCCCTATTGATCCCCCTATTGTTCTCTTTTTACTGATCGATCACCAGACCGATCAGATAACCCACAGAGAGCTACTGTGTGGTTACTGATCGGTCACGAGACCGATCAGATAACTAAGGTATCACTGGATCGGTTGACAGACCGATCCAGACAGCCAAACTATCACTGGATCGGTCAACAGACTGATCCAATGCCTCTGTTGGTTTTAGAGCTTCCCAGCCCTAAACCCTAACGTCTTCCTGGTCCAGAGAACGAGTTACCGAGCCCTCTCTAACCTAGTTCGGAGAACGAGCTACCGAGTCCTCTCCGACTTCCACGTCCGATCCAGAGAATGAGCTACCGAGCCCTCTCTGACCTAGTCCAGAGAACGAGCTACCGAGCCCTCTCCAACTTCGTCCGGTCCAGAGACCGAGCTATCGAGCCCTCTCTGACCTAGTCTGAAGAACGAGCTACCGAGCCCTCTCCGACTTCCACGTCCAGTCCAGAGAACGAGCTACCGAGCCCTCTCTGACCTAGTCCGGAGAACGAGCTACCGAGCCCTCTCCGACCTCCCATGCCAAGCTTCCATACTTGGACTTTTCCCCGTGCCCAACTCCCTGCTTGGACTTTTCCCGTGCCAAGCTCCCTGCTTGGATTTTTCCGTGCCAAGTCTCCATACTTGGACTTTTCCCGTGCCAAGCTCCCTGCTTGGACTTTTCCGTGCCAAGTCTCCATACTTGGACTTTTCCCGTGCCAAGCTCCCTGCTTGGTCCTTTCCGTGCCAAGTCTCCATATTTGGACTTTTTCCGAATCAGGTCAACTCAAGTTGGGTCAACCAGGTCAACCTTGACCAAAGGTTGCACCCACAATCCCCCCAAGTTCCTATTCTTGTCAAACATCAAAATATAACTTCTCTATTCTTGTCAAACATCAAAATATACCTCGAGTCAGGTCAACTCGAGTCGGGTCACCCAGGTCAACCTTGACCTAAGGTTGCACCAACAGATTCATCCTCTCCTCTCACGTGCATCGATCCTACAATTACTCCATAATCCTAAAATCTATAAATTATCCAATAACCGAGGGGTTACAACCATTAAACATCTCAAAGAATCAAATACAAATTCAGAAAACATAGAGAAGAAAGAAAAGCTTAGGATTGCAACATTAATCTTCCTCCTTGTCACTATTGATCTCTCCTTGATGCTTCGATGGATCTAGAATGCCTTGGAAACTCTACCTCATGCCTCCTTGGGGGTCCTTAGACGACCCCAAATCGAGATCTCCTATCCAAATAGAGGGAGCTCTTTAAATAATGCATAAAATTAGACGTCTAACATGGACCGTGTCGCTGGGCACCCGTGTCAGGCATGGAGACCTCAGATCTGGTGCAGCATGGCCCATGCCTTCGGGCATGGGTGTCCATGGTGAGAAGAAGGCTGAGCAGAGCACAACCCATGCCGCTGGGCACAAGCAACCATAGTGAGAAGGTCGAATCGAGCATGTCCCGTGCTACTGAGCACATGCTGTCGTAGCGAGTAGGCTGATCCGAGTACATCTCATGCCGCTGGGCATGAACACCTGTGTCCGGATATGATGTAACACCCATAAAGTCTCTAGTAATTTTATGTAGTTTTTTTTGCATGATAAGAATGAGTTTTATGTGGGTTCCTTCTAAAAAAAAATAAAAAAAAAAAGAGACATGGCCAAGGTTAGAACCTTGAACCTCTTAACAAATGGCAAGCTTTAAGTAGAATGGAATAACCAATAGCCTAAGAGGAAGTATTGTTAGGAAGGAAAAGGGAAGTTGTAGTTAAGGGTAGGGAGGGTGAAGGGACACCTTTCACTTAGAAGAAAAGTTTATCTTTTCTTTCACCCTCCACTTAGAATGGAAAAGATTCATTTTACTTCTTCCTTTTTAGAAATAAAGAGAAATAAAAAGGTAAGGGAAAGAAAAGTTCATTCTTTCTTCTTCCTTTTCATGTAGAATAAGAAGGAAGAAGAGGGCAAGGGAATTTGGTTTCTCCTTTCTTCTTCTTCTTCTTCCTCCACCGAAACTCCAAGCTTCCTCTCTTCCATTGCCGAATTCAAGCTAAGGGTTTTCTTCCTAGGAAAACTTCCCAAAGAGAAGTCCTTGGAACATACTTTTTATTACAAGAAAAAATAAGGAAAAGGGAGTTTTAGAAGCGAAAAGGGTCTTCTTCTTCTTCTTCACCAAGGGTATTCTCTAGTAAACCAAGCAAGAGGATGTAAGTATCTCCCTCACCTGCGGTACAAGTAGTTTACGAGTGTTTTCCATGTTTGATGTTGCTTAAGAATCTAGAATCATGCCTAGTAGTTTCAGCCAAGAAGAGACAAAGGGCCTAGGAAAGTTTAAACTCTATTTAGGTTTGCTTATGTATTCTCTCATGATACCTAATAAGTTATGTGATGTTATTAAGATGTTATTCATGATTTATGTTGCTTAAAAACCTAGAATTCATGCTTTGAAGTTTCGGCCAAGAAGAAATAAAGGCCCTAGGAAAGTTTAAACTCTATTTAGGTTTTCTTATGTATTCTCTCATGATACCTAATAAGTTATGTGATGTTATTAAGAAGCTATTCATGATTGATGTTGCTTAAAAACCTAGAATTCATGCTTTGAAGTTTCGGCCAAGAAGAGATAAAGGGCCTACGAAAGTTTAAACTCTATTTAGGTTTGCTTATGTATTCTCTCATGATACTTAATAAGTGATGTTATTAAGATGTTATTCATGATTTATGTTGCTTAAAAACCTAGAATTCATGCTTTGAAGTTTCGGCCAAGAAGAGATAAAGGGCCTAGGAAAGTTTAAACTCCATTTAGGTTTGCTTATGTATTCTCTCATGATACCTAATAAGTTATGTAATGTTATTAAGATGTTATTCATGATTGATGTTGCTTAAAAACCTAGGAACAAGCCTTGTAAGTTTCGGCCAAGAAGAAAATAAAAAGGCCTAGGAAAGTTTAAGCTCCAATTAGATTTATTTATGTTTTCTCTCATAATACCTAATAAGTTATGTAATGTTATTAAGATGTTATTCATGATTTCTGTTGCTTAAAAACCTAGGAACAAGTCTTGTAAGTTTCGGCCAATAAGAAAATAAAAAGGCCTAGGAAAGTTTAAGCTCCAATTAGATTTGTTTATGTTTTCTCTCATGATACCTAATAAGTTATGTGATGTTATTAAGATGTTATTCATGATTTATGTTGCTTAAAAACCTAGGAATAAGTCTTGTAAGTTTCGGCCAAGAAGAAAATGAAAAGGCTTAGGGAAGTTAAACTCCAACTAGACTTGCTTATGTTTTCTTATATGTCATGCTAAGTATCATATGATGTTAGTTTAAAGTTCATGCTTGAAGTTGCTTATAAGAACCCTAGAATCATGCTTATAGGTTTCGGCCAAGACTTGGAATTAGGGTTGAAAATTTTATGTATGCTTGCTAAGAGTCTCACTTGTTATGTCATGTATCATGTGATATTAATTTAAGGGTTCATGCTTAAAGTTTCTTATTACAACCCTATAATCATGCTTATAGGTTTCGACCAAGACTTGGAATTAGGGTTATAAATTTCATGTATGCTTGCTAAGAGTCTTACTTGTCATGTCATGTATCATGTGATATTAATTTAAGGTTTCATGCTTAAAGTTGCTTATAAGAACCCTAGGATCATACTTATAGGTTTCGGCCAAGACTTGGAATTAGGGTTGGAAATTTCATGTATGCTTGCTAAGGGTCTCACTTGTTATGTCATGTATCATGTGATATTAATTTAAGGTTTCATGCTTAAAGTTGCTTATAAGAACCCTAGAATCATGCTTATAGGTTTCGGCCAAGACATGGAGTTAGGGTTTGTAGAAAGATCAAGACCCCAATTATGCATGATAATGACTTTTCATGATATGTTATGTGATATGTGGACTTTATGTTACCATGTTATACTTATGCAAGGCTTGTGTATGAGGAAATGCCTAAGAGTTGCTTCCCTATAAGTTGGGATTAAGAGCACTCTTCATGATATGACAAGTAACATAAGACCTAAGAGATGCTTCCCTATAGGTTGGAATTAAGAGCACTCTTCATGATATGACAAGAAACATGATATTCTATTTTACTTTTGTATGGCTTGTACCGGACCCTAAGAATGGTCCATGGGATGGGCTCCTAAGTTGCCCCTAGGTTGAAGCACGGGCCTAGTTCCTAGTAGGTTCGAGATTAGATAGCTCGGATTTATTTAAGATGCGCGCAATTCATGTATGTGGTACAATGTCGGGCCCTCATGTTGAGATTTATGTTTAAGTATTTATATAATATATGTTTTCAAAAGAACATCTTGCATATATATGTGATTTCATGTTATGTGATTTTTATACTTTAGGAAGATGTTCTCTTGAGATATGTCTATGATACCTAGAAGAACATACTACTACTTTATGCTTATGCTCTCTTTTACTATGTTATGATATGTAACACCTCACCCTCCTCACTACTGGTCTGTGAGGGCGGAGCGCTACTGAACTAATAATTCTTTCTTAACTAGGGTTGTTCACATATAAAGATCAATACATAAACTCTCTAAACATGCAATTAACTAGCAACGGAAAACTAAATGACTAATTTACACATACTACTCAAGTATATGTTCACATCTGAAACTACGTATCAATCTAATCATGCTGAAATATATGTATTAATCTAAACACGCATGCAACCATTATACATCTCAAATGATAGGTCTAATGTGCATAACAATTTTAATGAAAGAATTCTAAATACATAAAGTCATCTTATGAATTAAATTATCTACATGAATAAACAATCCTAATAGTCTAAATACAAAATATCTTAATAAAATCTTAAAATAAATCCCAAGGCATCTATAGTCCGGGCATCACACATCCATCCGCACCTCCTTGTCGCCTTCCTTTGCTATAGCTTTTCCTTTCCTTTATCTGCAGTAAGAGGAAAATGCATCTATAAGCAAAATTACTTAGTAAGCGCTATCTAACACACAAAACTCGAATATGCATGTGACGGGAAGAAAATCTAAAAACTGAATGCTCAAAAGAAATACTACTCATGCTCATCTAATAGCAAAAGAAACATAGCATACTGAAATACTAAACATGTAAGCAAATCTAAACAACATGTCAGCATACAAGAAAACTACACTTGTTGAATTTTAAACCTATGTGAAGCTTGTTTTACTTGTTTAAAAACTTATACTTTAATACTTCAAAATAATAATAAACTTTCTTCTTGGGCCCAGGCATAGTACCAAAGCGCGCTCCCTAATAGAAACTGGGGTAGCGACCCACCAGTCCTACGAGGGTAAAGACCTCGGTCTTACCAATGCCAAGACCTCGGAATTAGTCACCTGGATTTGTTTAACGACAACCTTGAAAGTCGGGTACTAGCCTCTTAAAAAAAGTAAAATACTTGTTATCTTTTATTACTTCTAATATATAATGTCTCGACATTTTCTTTAAGCACCTTGTGTGCCAAAATCCCTAAAGTCTTGACTTTGGGATCTACTTAAGGCCTTGGCCTTTTTCTTTCTTTTCTTTATCTTTCTTATACTTTTCTTAAACTCAAAATACTGTAATACTTAACAAGATCTGCACTATGATACTTAACAAAACTGCACTATTAATATATAAAAGAGTTCAAGCTTGGTACGGTGACAAAACAAATTAAACCGCATGCTAGAATAAAGAGACTTAAATCTGTAATGCTGAACAATCAAAAATCTGCAAATCTAATTAAGCTACTAGAGATCTAATTGGATCTTCCAATGCTAGACCATCAAAACTGCAATGCTAAACATATAAACCGTTCCCTGCTTATTTAAATAGCACAAAAAAAACTAAAGGTGCATACTCTAGTCACGACTGTTCCTACATATTGGAGCTATAAAATTCGACATTTGAAATCTAAAGGGGTTGTTTGACATGGTGAATCAGATACAAAAGATCCTACTATACATTCATGCTGTTCACGCTAAGCTAAGACAAAATAATTTAAATAACAAAGAAAACCTAACAGCATGCTTTAACAAGAGAAATCTAACTACAATGCTTAAGGTAATACTGTGGCCTTCTATTTTGTTCATGCTCAGTAATTCGACACGGAAACTGAATCTGTTTAAGGTCACAAAGAAACTTTCAAATCTGAGATGCTAATTATAAGGACTACCGAATGAAGTGCTAATCATAAGGGCTGTAGAAAACAACTATATGTCTGATCTAATGGCAGCATGCATCAACAAAGACCTTCTTGCAACATGCTTCGACAGGAATGTGAAGGAGAAGGTAAATGTCGTATATGTTTATCAGATCAACCTGAAGTAACCCAAACGGACAGAAAGGTGAAGAAGGGACTAATAGCTAACAATAAACTTCCGAAGGCTGATCATCTTCATTACATAACAAAAAACCAACCAAATTAAGCTTGCTGAAAACTTAAAACTAAAACCTATATAAAACTTGATTCACGACTTGAACCTTTATAGGGCAACCAAAATCTATAAACTTGCTTCAGCGGAATTGCAAGGAAGAAAAACCAGAAGCTTGGATCTATTCTAACAATCCTTAACCATCACAATTCTCTACACAAAATCTGAAACCTCAACCCATGGTAGAAACTTCAAAGCTCTGTTCCTTACAACTTACTTCGGAAAAACGAGAAACTAACAAGAAGAATATTTCCATAGCTACTCTTACCGCAGGTGAGGAGCGCTTACCTTAGTTTCTTGGTCTTGCAATCCGAATTAGGCTTCTAGGGTTTTCGGAGAGCTTGAGATTTCGGCTCTTCTTCGTGCCCACGACTTCTCTTCGACGAGAGGATCTTAAGGAGGAGAAGAACTCTTGGGATTTGCCCTTCGCCGGCCGCCGGAGAGAAGCCTAGCTCCGGCTTATTTCCGCCCGAGAAATCGCCATCGCCGCGCGCAGAAGAAAGGAGAGGAGAAGGATTTCTAGGTCACGGGAAATAAAACCCTCTCCTAACTTATCCCTTTTATAATCTCCAATATTCTGTTAACTTCTTAAATAAAGTTTGCTACCTTTTTTAAACAGAACCGCCCGCTTGGGCACTTGGTCAGCTTGATTCGCTTAAGGTTCGGGTCGGGTCGGAGGTCGTGGGTTCGAATCTCAGACAAACCCTTTTTATACCTATTTATTTCCTATTTATTAACTACTGCTTAAATAAAATTTTCTCCTTCTTTAATCAGCAACGCCCACTTGGGAACTTGGTGAGCCGAGACAACTTAAGGCTTTGCTTAACCGGAGGTCTCCGGTTTGAACCTCGGCTTAATTTCTTTATTTTTTTGCAACTTGTTTCTTTTGGTAAAATTTCCAAACGAACTCCAAAAATTACATAAAAATACTCTAAAAATTTCTAAAAATCTCTAGAATATTTCTAAAGTATTTCTAAATATTTTTAAGCACTATTAGGACTCGTAATGAGGAAATTTGGGTCGTTACATTATATGCCTAAATGAATATGACACTACCTCATGCTAACATGAAATGTTAAATCTAGATGTTGGTTAAATGAATATATCACTACTCCATATTTAATTCATGAATTATGGCTTTTGTGAGTAGGAAAGGATCTTACTAAGCCTATGTGCTTATAGTTTTATTTTCCTTGTACTGCAGAAAAGGGTAAAGCATGGCTAAACTAAAGGGAGCAGCAGGAAGGGCAAAAATATGTGTGGCAGTGGCATGGTGGAAGAGATCTGTTTTGTGTTTCAGGACTTATGCATATTCTAAGTTCTGCATGTTAACTTGTTTTCCTATTTGATGCTTTTTGATGGTTGCTACTTGATATTAACTTGAACTTGTTTGGATGGTTGAATGCTTAATGCGAACTATTACTCTCTTTTGTTCCATGAAACCTTGAAATGTTAAGTACTTGTTTAATTAGAGAATTGTTAGTTATCATGAACTCTAGAGAACAATATATATATGTTTAGTTTTCCCCTTATTTAGTAAGCTTTATGCTCTAGTTAAACAAGCATGTACCATGTTCAAGTAATAGATAGAAAAAAAATCAAATTTATATGCCTGAATGTTAACATGTTCACATGTTTTGTTTATATGATTAAGTTTTAATAAAAAAAAAAGAATTTTTCTGCTGCAATGATTTCATATGCATGTATGTATGTTCGCGTAGCACCGCCCTTGCTGTACCAGGGCAAGAGGAAGGGCGGGCGTTACATATGATTTCTCTAATCTTGATCTCCTACTTCTAATTTCACTCTGATTTGTGTCTCTATCAACAAAAATACACATGAGCAGTACCTAGGAATAATAAAACATGAAAATGAAGCAAAAAGTTAAGATATCATGAATTCATGCATGCAAAAGTAAGTCACATATAGTGTGAAACATAATGAAAACCTTATATACCACAATGCATTGATAAACATTCCTCTCTTCTCTATTTCATATTTTAGATTGTAAAATATTATTCTTCTTGTCTGTCAGTTATATTTCCTACGTTATGGAGTAAATTCTCCAAGTCTAGGATGTAGGGAGTAATTATGATGTGATATTGACGTATGAACTATGTATTTGCTCATTTCCATGTTCAATGATATGTTTACAACTTGTTTTATTGTATTATGTCTTGTTCATGTTTGATGAAATGTGCGTGAGGTAAATGCATTTAGATGTAAAAGATTGATCACCATATAGAGAAGATACTTTGAATTGTATGATTAGGGGTCCTTAGTGACAGAAGGTATCCCTTTAACCGAACTTTATAGAATATCGCCTTGAAACGGGAGTCAATCTTCTACAAGGGATTGACTAAATAGATTTTCCCCAACTTAATATTAGGAAGTGACTTGTATAATCTAGAAATTGTATTATTAGAGGGCCCTTAGTAATGGAGGGTATCCCTTTAACCAAACTTTCTACTTAATAATAGTAATCTAACGTTAGAAAGTAATTGAGAAAACTCTAGAGATTGTATGACCAGGGGTTCCTTAGTAACAGAGGATATCCCTTTAACCAGACTTTCTAGAGTTACTTCCTTACTTAATGGTGTTGGAATTTGGTGTAAACTCGCTGGTGTGATCTTCACAGAGTTATACCAGTATTTGCTTAGAGTATGATGACTATCATTTTGATACGATATTTTAACTCATACATGCATATTTATTTTTATCTTCTCATGTGTTAATTTCATGTTTATACAATATTTCATGAGTTATATTTATTTTTAGACTTAATTGTAATCTATCTCATATTTACAATATTTGATACTAATATTTGAATGTGGATTTATAGTTGATCAAAAAGGCCAAGGACTCAAGACAAATCAGATCAAATTTTGACTCAAATCTAGGTCTAATTAAAGAAAGTCAATTTAAAGCCATTTGGATCGTTCATCCAAGATTCAAGGAGATTTGAGTCATCTATCAAAGATCTGGTCCATCAAAATTAAAGGAAAGTAGATCATAACCATTGATCAATATCTAAAGCTTTTGATCTAGATTTGAATTGATTTTGTCATTGATCAATATTTAAAGTATTCTAGACCATTCATTTGGATCTAAGATCATGATGGCACAGTAGCTCATGGAGATCACTTTTTCCCCGTATCGCTACATCTTCTTTGTTCTCGATTGCGATTTTTCATCCCGATGCCCGGTGGCACCATCTCCACCCTCACCACCACTGGCCAGGCACCATCTTCGCCTCCACTTTGAGTTAGAAGAGGAGAAACCAATCATCTTCTTCTTCCTCTTCAGCTTAGAAGAGGAGAAGCCCCTCTATCTCCATTTGCACGCCATCAATTAATACATCCACAACTTCTCCTCTCCATCCAGACAACTCCTCCAAACTTCTCTGATAGCCCACCATTAGCCTAAGTTCATCCCAGCATATACGCTTCCTAGCTCAGTGTAGGTCCTTAAAAGTTCCAGATTGCAGATTCACCTCACATATCCATCCAGATCATAACATCGCTTCTTTGGCAAGCTTGGATTTGGTTGTTTGTTGTGTTGCTTTGTTTCATGCCTAAGATGCTGTGTATTAAGTTTGACTTGTCTGACGCTTGTCAAGTGTTAGATAAATTCCCCCCAAACACTACTTGAAGTTGATTTGATCTGGATTAGTTCATTACTTTGATATATTGATTGCCTGAATGAATTCATGTTTGAATGGTTGTAATTGATTCAATACCCATGATTAGGATTTCATGTATTGGGTTCTAATCGAATGATGCATGCAAGTTGTTTGATGGAATGTTTCTCTAAGTGGTTAGACTTTAGTTTCATAATTCCTTAGTTAGTTGTTTCCCTTACTTTGTTAGTGTTGAATCCTTTATGTTTAATCTTTTCATTTGAATGCAATTAGTTTAGGTTTCATTATATACTCTAGGTTTGGTTTCGCTAGATGTTCACTTGATGTGTTTTTACTTTCCCGTGCAATCGTAGTTTGTGCACGTAGTTTAGGTTAGACTAGATTTTCTTTACTTGCATTGTTTTTCATTCATTAGATTTAGTTTCATACTTGCTTTGCTATTTCATTTTTTAGTCTTAGAATTCAAAATCCAAACTCCCACCAATTTCATATCAAAAACCCTAAGCAACAACACATCAATCCTAGAGTTCTCATCCTATCGTTGTTAGCTAGAGCCCTAGAGCCAATCATTTGATGATTGTATTATGGACTTGTTGTATCATATTCAATATAAATAAAGGCATTTGGTTTTTGGTTATTATACTTACTTGTATTGGTGCCAAATAAACTAAGTATAATAACATCCTTGAGTAGAAGGTTCTTACCTATATCAATCGATTGGTTGAATCGATAGTGAGATGATATAGGGAACACTACTCTTAATCATTCCTAGTCGAGTATTAACATTCAAGGACAATGTTAGTGCAATAAGACTAGCATGTAGGTCAACTCGATGACTCGATCTCACAAGTCATGGATATGAAGATATCAAGTTGACACATGGGTATGCATTGGAGAATGTATACTGAATGAACCGCCATGAGAAAGTATCATGGATCGTTATATGAGTGTCATATACTTTCTCATGTGGCTATTAGTATGACTACTAGTCCTTAGACCTGAAGTCACCATGGTTCCCTACATAAGGAGTTATGTACTTTGGTTTCGTCAAACGTCACCCGTAACTGGGTGGACTATAAAGGCGATTACTGGGTATGTAACAAATTATGCGGAGGGATGTGAGTGATGTAGATGGGATCTATCCCTCCTATATGACGGGAGAGGCATCGATATTCTTGATAGAGTGAGACCACGAAGTGCATGGCCATGCCCAAATGAGTCAATATAAGATATTGAGCTCATTTAATTTAGTGAGTCTACTTGGAGTTCAAGATTTAGATTGATCAGAGGATGACACGGTCTATGCCTCACATTGATCAATCTAGATGTCTAGGATAGAAGGACACTTGTCATATATTGTGAGGAGTCACAATTAGTAGTCACAAGGTGATGTTGGATCTCAACATTCTTGTAACTTGGGTAGTAATGATGTATTGCTAGATACCGCTCATTACTTATGCTTCTAAATGAGTTTAGGGGCATTGCCAACGTTACAAGAACCTATTGGGTCACACACAAAGAACAAGTGGATGGAGATTAGGTTCATATGATGAACCAAGAGGATTAGATTCATTTGATGAATCAAATTGGATTAAGAGTAATCCTAATTAGGCTAATTGAGTTGGACTCAAGTTGATTCATGTGTTCAATGAGTCTAATTTAGATTATGACTCATTGAATCAATTTAATTAAATGAATTAGATTCATTATATTAAATTAGCTTGAATTAAATGGTTGGATTAGATCAACCATGAGAGAGATTAAGTCAAGTTTGACTTGACTTGAGAGGAAGAGGAAGAGTCAAGTTTGACTTGACTTTATGCCACATCATATGTGTGACTTGGCATTAAGTGGCCAATGATGATGTGCCACATCATCATAGTTAATACATGATTATGCCACCTAATGGAAGTTACATCTTCTCCTTTGTTTTAATGTGGCCGACCACATTAATGAGAGGAGTTACTCTTGATGTGGTCGGCCACTCAAAATGAATGGGATTCATTATTTTTCATTCAAGGCTAATTGCATCTTCTTCTTCCTCAAACTTTTCTCAAGCTCTCCCTCTCCTCTTCTCTTGGCTGAAAGTTTTCAAGCAAGAAAGAAGGTGAATGAGTTTGAGTTTCATGAAGAAAAAGGTAGAGTGATTGTCACATAGAAGAAGAAGAAGAGTGTTCATAAGATCCATTCTATTTCTCTTCTCTATCCTTTTTCTTTTCATTCCCATCCGAGAGCCCTAGAAAGTGCTAGCACACTTGTGGTGCTCTCTTCTCCATCCTTGTGTGTTAGAGAACACATCTTGTTCGTGTGGATACTTCTAGAGGATTGTCTACATTGACAATCTTGAGATCTGGCGTACCTTGGACTTGCGGGATTGCGAAGGGCTTCGCTTCAAAGGTATAACCTTTTTCCCTTGTAGATCTAAGTGTAGATCTAGGTAAACTCGTACTCGTAGTTTTTTGAAAAATTTTTCTTTGCACGGATCCGTTGGCTAGGGAGTTTCGGGGTTTCTGTGACGCGAAAAAGCGGTTTTCGCAGCCCGAAAAACCCAACAATCGTTGCATTCGTTGGGAGACAACCTGAGTCATCTCTATGCTACATTAGCGTAGAGGTGTTTGGTAACTTTAATAATAATTTGATACACCTACAGTGCGGCATTTAGGGTGCTTGTATCAAGTCCCTACAAGAATGTAAGCATGGAGGCAAGGGGATGAACAATACTTAGGGGTATTAACAGTATCATAGTGAAATCAAAATCCTAGAATTATTCCCCCAATTCCAACTTCTTTCTTTACTCACGTGTGATCTCTCTCTCTCTCTCTCTTAATCTATGGGTTTCTAGCATTCTCACATCTTTCGATAATTTAGATAACTTGCTTTGCAAACTCGACTAGTGTTTAATCAATAGTCTCCGTGGATCAATACTTTTATTATTTGACAACTTAACCGTGCACTTGTTGTGAGACAACATAAGTATGGTCAGAAAGATATTTACAAAGAAAAAGAAAAGATTCTCAAAGGATGATCTCAAAAAGGTGATATAATCTACACCAACTAAATCATTATCTGAAGTGGCATGTTATGGATGCAACAAAAAGGGGCACTTCAAATCTGATTGCCCAAATATCAAAGAAGAAAAGCCCAAATTAAGAAGAAGGAAAGCACTAAAGGTGACTTGAGATGAGTCATCATCAGAGGAATAAGACACATTCAAACCAAAACAAAAGAACTTCTTGGCACTAATGGCAACAAAGTCACCTGACGAATGTGAATCCAAGTACCAGTCAGAGTCGAGCCAAGAAGATGAATCTGAATCCGACAATGAATCAAGCCACGAATTCATATCCGTTTTCGAAGGTTCCCATAAGGTAACATCTAATTTATAAATTAAATTGAAAACTATCACATGCTTAAATAGAAAGTTGGTTAAATCTGATAAACAAGTTGAATTTCTCATTAAGTCAAAAATCCTTAGGAGTAAGTTAACCCTAAAATCTCAACTAACCAAGTTCAAAATGAAAATCCAAATCAAGTTGCAAAACTTGAGGATGAGAATTCTATATTGAAAGGCGAAGTTGAGAGCCTCAAAGGAATGTTGGAAAGATTCACTTTGGGATCCAAGAACTTTGACATGATACTCGAATCATAAAGGATCATGTAGAACAAGTCTAGTTTCGGATATCAATCAGAATCAATGAATAAATCTTACTTATCACTTGTATGCTAAAATAAGAAACACATGAAACCATGGGTTAACGAAGCAAGTAGTACTAAAACAATACTATATACTTAAAAATACCATGCATTACTTAATATAAATATAAAATCTGTGTTCCAGGGGGAGGCAGCAAATTAGTTGTCACCTCAAAAACTTGACCTACCCGTTGGAGTATTTAGGACTAGTAACACTAGGGAGAATTTTAACTTAGTACCATAAAAGACTGATGATCGTAGGTCAGGGAAGCTAAGTCGAAAGCATGTCCAGGTGAATTACATGTGTTTTACCTGGTGCAATTAGCTTAGTTGAACTAACGAAAGCTACCCCAATCTAATCTGAACTAGTTGGACAAAGACTTAATATTAAGTCTCTTGCGTAAGACTATTTAAAGAAGCATTCAGAATGTGGTCCACCTTGATACTTAACAAGGTCATATGCCCGACTAACTAAAAACTTATTCTAAAAAAGCTGGTTTGGTGAACCCAAAGCTAAATCTAAATTCAACACTAGTTAAAATTATCCCATTAAAATCAAATAAATTTCATCTCACAAAATTATAGGAATATCTTGATTGATAATTTAAATCGAGTGAAATAACTAAATTCAAAATTAAATTAAAATTCAAAACTAAATTAAAATTAAACTAAACTAAATTTAAATTAAAACTAAACTAAATTTAAATTTAAAATTAAACTAAACTAAAGTTAAATTAAATTAGACTAAATTAAACTTAAACTAAATTAAACTTTAATTAAAAATAAAACTAAATTAAAATTAAAATTAAACTAAATTTGAAATTAAATTAAAACTAATTCTAAACTAAATTAAAATTAAACTAAATTCAAAATTCAATTAAACTTAAATTAAAAATTAAATTAAGTTTAAAATTAAATAAAAATTCAACTAAACTAAACTTCAATTATAAATTAAAAATTAAACTAAACTAAATTTAAATTAAAAATTAAACTAAACTAAGTTTAAATTAAACTAAATTAAAAATAAACTAAATTTATAATTAAACTAAAATTAAAGTCGAAATTAAAACAAAATCTAAATTAAAATTAAATTCAAAACTAAAACCAATTATAAATTAAACTAATATTAAATTCAAATTAAATCAAATTATAAATATTAAATTAATTATTAATTCCTACTTTATATGTAGGAATATAAGTAGTTGCTCTAAACACATGACTAGAGATCATACCAAATTTACTAAACTAAAATTCAAGATCTTCGTATCAATTGCTTTTGGAAATAATGACAAATTTAAGGTAATCGGTTCAAGTAATATTGAACTTGAATCAAATTTTATTATTCAAAAAGTATTACTTATTCAAAACTTTGATTTTAAATTACTAAGCATTAACCAATTATGTGATGTTGATTATAAAATCAAGTTTTCAACCTCTGAATATTTGATAAATCATACTAAAAAATCTAACATAAAATTTAAGGGTTTTAGACATAACAATATTTATACAATAGACTTATCAAAATCCTCACTCGAGTGTCACTTGACACAACCAAAGGAAACAAAAGGAAACTTGGTTGTGGCATAGAGACTATCTCACACTCATCTTAGGAATATAACAAAACTAACTGGATTAGTTTGAGGATTACCAAAAGTAACTAGCTTAGAAGTTAAATTTTGTAATGCTTATCAACAAAGAAAAAATAAACTAAGTCAGCTCATAAACTAACTAACCAAAATTGAACCAATAATATACTTGAACTCCTACGTCTAGATCTCTTTGATTCACATAGAATTAAATCTATAAATGGAAACATATATTATTTAGTTATAATAGATAACTTCTCTAGATATACATGGGTAAAAGTTTTAAAACATAAAGATAAAACGTTTAAAAATTTCTCTAAACAAATATAAAATGGAAAAGGTCAACAAGAATTAAAAGAATTACAAGTGATAATGGAGGAGAATTCAAAAATCATATGTTTAATAACCTTTGTTTAGAAAACAGTTATCATAGAGAGTTCTCATGTCCCAAAATACCTCAACAAAATGACCTAGTAGAAAAGAAAAAATCGCACACTTCAAGAAGCTGTCAGGACAATATTAAACGAATTTAACTTGCCCAACTATTTTTGGACTAAAGTTGTTAACATGACATGTTACATCCAAAATAGAATTACAATAAATAAAATACAACATAAAACACCTTATGAAATCTATCTTAATAAAATATCAAACATTAAATAGTTTAAAGTATTTAGACCTAAATTAAAACCAACAAATAATTTTTGACTCACCTAGCAATGATAAGGGGGAGTTAATGAAACCTCAATTATAAATCAAGGAGAAGATGATGAACAAACCCCACGACAAGAAGAAATTAACACACAAATATTAAGAAATAATTCAAACCATTCAATTGAACATGAGTTAAGCGACCCAAGTCTAATTAATACACAAATATTAAGAACTAATCCAAACCACCCAATTGAAAATGTGTTAGGTAACCCAAGTCTAAGCGTTCAAATAAGATCAACCCTTAGAAATATAAGTCAAATCACACTAATATCCAAAATTTAACTAAAAACTATAGACAAGGCTTTACTTGATCCAAATTGGGTTTAGTCATGCAAGAGAAACTAGCTCAATTCGAACGTAACGAGATTTGGAACTTAGTCCCTCCACCTAAAAATAAATTAATAATAGACACCAAATGGATTTTTTGAAATAAGTTAGATGATAAAGGTGAAATAAGAAAAAATAAAGCTAGATTTGTGGCTAAAGGGTTTAGCCAAGTAGAAGAGTTACACTATGATGAAACTTATGCTCTAGTAGCTACACTCAAATCTATAAGAATGTTGCTAACCTATGCAACATATAAAGGATTCAAGCTCAACCAAATGGATGTTAAATCAATATTTCTAAATGGATTAATCAAGAAAGAGGTCTATATAGGACAACCTCCAAGGTTTAAAAATATAGATCATCCTAACCACATCTTTAAACTTAAGAAAACCCTATACAACCTCAAACAAACTTCTAGGGCTTTGTATAAAAGACTATCGACATATCTAATACCAAAAGGGTTCAAACAAGATCGAATTAATTCAACCCTTTATTGGAGCAATCTGTGTCACCCTAGATTTTGATGTTTAGGCAAAGATTTAAGTTAGGATTATTGTTGTATTTGATATACGCTTGTAAGCGTGCAGGATGCAGGTACAACAAGGAAAGTCCAAGTGTGATCTTGGTAAAAGCAAAGTCTAAGTGGGATCTTAGCAAAGATGAAAGTTCAAGTGGAGTTTTAGTGGTGTAAGTCTAAGTATATAGCCTTGGCAACGTAAGTCCAAGTATGACTTGATAAGGTTAAAGTCTCGGAATGAGGAGCTCTTGGCAAAGGATGATGTCCGTAGGTGAGGAGTCTCTTGGCAATGGAAGACCTGATAACAAGGATATGTTGGTGAAGGGTGCACCAAAATAAAACCTGAGTTTTGATGTTATAAAAGGTTAAAGTTAAGTCTTTGTTATGATCTAACAAGTTGACTAAGTGTGCAAGCTATTTACTCAATCAGTAAAAGCCCTAATCGCGGCTAAGCATGAAAAGTCTTAGCAGATCATAAAAGCTAGACAGGAATCCCAAGTGGGTTGAGAGGACCCGACATTTGGCAGGGAAGCTCGATAAGTCTGGAGGATCGAATATCGAGGGAAAGTCCTGGTGACCTGATTCGATGCTAAGCTGCAAATTTTAAATAGGTCTGGAAGACCAATATTTGTAGGTAGATTGAGGTAAGCAACTGGAGAAGAGCACAGTGAAGTTATGTTCCAGAAAGGAACCAACCCTAGGTCACTGATCCAACTGAAGAAATCGGGAAGGTTTCTAAGTTGAGATCTAGATAGTGTTACTGTCAAATACCACTCATGCATCATATAACTGTGCTAATATTTATTTTGTAGGGATATATATACTATTTAACTTTATTTTATAGGAATTGACCGAACTAGATCAACCCAGAGATTAGACAAGAGCAGAACAAAGCGAAGTCCGATCAAATTTGATCGGTCAACTCAACTAGTAGATCGGTAGACCGAACCTTAATGATATGGCATAGATCAGATCAAGCCGAAGCAAAGAAGGAAGCCAGGATGATCGATAGATCGAACCTGGGTATCGGTCAATCGAACGATCATCTCATTAAGGATGAAGTAAGTGTGAATCTCGACAAACAGGGAAAGTTCACTGTTTGGTCAATCGAACAAGGTGATCAGTCAATCGAACCATTAAAGCTCATAAAAGTGTGAAGATCGAATCTGAGAAAAAAAAAGGAAAGCATAGGTTTTAGTTGACCAATAGGAGGTTTGGTTGATCGAACTGATCAGTCGACCGTATGGTTTATCAGTCGACTAATTAAGGCTCATATAAGTAGAGCTCAAGGTCCGAGGTAACTATCAAGTTTTCTGTTCATCTCTCTGAAAAGTCTCCGTTCGTGCTTCAACTCTACAACACATCCTCAAGCAAGCTACTACTCCGATAAACTGCCGACATTCTTCATCGCTTCATACTTGTTTGGTATAATTTAATTTAGCTTGCATTGTACTTAAATTCAAATAAGATAGTAGGTTGTTACTATCTTATACTTTTCATTTGTACAAATTACTTCTTTTCGAAGGTTTTGAAAATAAGAGTTTTAGTAGATTGTCCAACGGTGCAATCAAGAGATCACAGGACCTAAGCTTCGAACCAAGTAATCAAAACTTATTCTTTATTTTCTACTGCACTACTCTTGTTTCAATGCTTCAAAAGGAAAAGTTATCACGTGCGATATTCACCCCCCCCCTCTATCATATCTTTCGATCCTTCAGGATAAGACCAAAGGAAGGTCTTGAAGGCAAAGTATGAAGGATGGGGAAGCATCTGAGGGATACAAAGCTGATGGAGGATACTGGAAGATAAGGCCAAGGTTGTGCATGTGAGAACGAGTGCTGAGAGAATGTACTTGAAATAAATCCTAGATTTAGGGTTTACCAATCGACTGATATATATACTAGTTGACTGGGGAGAGAACAGAATATTTTTGTTCTCTCAATCGAAGTGGACCAATCGACTGGTATTAGCACTAATTGACTAGCGTCCAGCCGTTGGGTTGTAACGGTCGAATTCTACAGAGGACCAATCGACTGATGATGTGACCAGTCGACTGGTAACGGTAGAAACAACTTAGCTATTTTTTCTAAGTTCTATAAAATGGAGTATGGGGTGGCTAGCTTGGGTGATAAAATTAGAGATGGTTAAACCCTAATAAAATCTCCCGAGCTAAGAGGTAATCCAAGAGATCTTGATCGAGTTATGGTGAGGTTTCTCTACCGATAAGGAGGATTGAGGTAGTTGGAGTTTTCTGAGGAATCATTCACTAATGAATAGGGATCATCCACCTTATGGAAAGCCATGGAATATGAGCATCATCTCCTAACCACGTTAAATATAAATGTTGGTGCAACCTTAGGTCAAGGTTGACTTGGGTGACCCGACACGAGTTGACCTGACTCGAGGTATATTTTGATGTTTGACAAGAATAGAGAAGTTATATTTTGATGTTTGACAAGAATATGAACTTGGGGGATTGTGGTTGCAACCTTTGGTCAAGGTTGACCTGGTTGACCCGACTTGAGTTGACCTGATTCGGAAAAAGTCCAAGTATGGAAGCTTGGTATAGGAGGTCAGAGAGGGCTCGGTAGCTCGTTCTCTGGACCGGACGTGGAAGTCAGAGAGGGCTCGGTAGCTCGTTCTCCGGACTAGGTCAGAGAGGGCTCGGTAGCTCGTTCTCTGGACCGGACGAAGTTGGAGAGGGCTCGGTAGCTCGTTCTTCGGACTAGGTCAGAGAGGGCTCGGTAGCTCGTTCTCCGGACTAGGTCAGAGAGGGCTCGGTAGCTCGTTCTCTGGACTGGATGGAGTCGGAGAGGGCTCGGTAGCTTGTTCTCCGGACTAGGTCAGAGAGGGCTCGGTAGCTCGTTCTCTAGACCGGACGAAGTTGGAGAGGGCTCGGTAGCTCGTTCTCTGGACTAGGTCAGAGAGGGCTCGGTAGCTCGTTCTCTGGACCGGACGTAGAAGTCGGAGAGGGCTTGGTAGCTCGTTCTCCGGACTAGGTCAGAGAGGGCTCGGTAGCTCGTTCTCTAGATCAGGAAGGCTTTAGGGTTTAAGGCTGGGAAATTGGATCGATCTGCTGACCGATCCAGTGATACTATGGGTATCTGGATCGGTCTGCTGACCGATCCAGTGATACACTGATTCTCACTGTGGGTCATCTGATCGGTCTGGTGACCGATCAGTAACCAAACAGATGGGGAGAAGGAATAGGAGGGATCGGTCGGTGGACCGATCCACCTATGGCCTAATCGGTCCACAGAGCGATTAGGGCTCTGCAACCAACTCTCTGTGAGAGTTGGGATCGGTCTGGGGACCGATCAGCCTAGGGCCTGATCGGTCCCCTGACCGATCAAATCCTTCCTAGATCGATCAGGGTGGAGCCTGATCGGTCCAGGTCTAGCCGTTGAGTCACAACGGCTAGATTTCTGTGTCTGTGTCTTCTTCTTCGCAGGTTCATATAAATCAAGAGGTGGAGGGCCTCTAGGTGTGGACTTCTTCTTGCTCCTGCGATCTGAGCTTTGCTGAGCTCTCCATTACTGAAGCTTCGTGTGAGCTTCCCTCGGCTGGGTCTCCAACTGATCAGTTGCTGCTGTGGTTGGCATCCGTGAAGTTGCTGCTTCATCAACAGTCGACGAGAAGGCAAGCAAACTAGTGTTTTTACATTCATATTGTTCTTGGCTTCTTGCTGTATTTCTTGTACTCTGATCTGGCTGTTGCAAGAGAAATTGTGGTGAGGTTTCTCCACCCAGAAGGAGTTTTCATTAGCCGATTTTCCGTGGTCTTATCCACCGATGGATTGATAGGATTCGTCCACCTTACGGACACGCCGAGGAGTAGGAGTATCATCTCCGAACCTCGTTATATCATCATGTTTGAGGTTTGATCATCTCCATTTTCGTTTCTACTTTTTATTTCCGCTGCGCTAACTCAAATTGTAAGAAGAAACGAGAATTTGGGGTCGGCTATTCACACCCCCCTCTCTAGCCGCGTCCGAAGGTCCTAACAAGTGGTATCAGAGCGAGGTCGCTTTTCGTCAGATTAACACCCGGGGGAGCACGAGCTAGAGAATGGATCAACTTGGAGAAGACGTCACGATTCCACCCTTCTACGATCGCGACGACTTCGCGTATTGGAAGTTAAGAATGAAGTATTTTCTTATGACTAACCTAGTAAATTAGAATTGTGTACAAGTAGGTTTTATTCCTCCGGTGGATAAAGAAGGAGAACCTCTCGAGAAGAAGAAGTGGACGAAGGAACAAATCCACCAATCCATAATCAACGACAAGGTAACAAAAATCTTTGAATTTTCATTACCTAATGATATCTTGTGTAAGATAGGTGGATACAGCAATGCCAAGGAGTTGTGGAACAACTTGGCTAAGTTCCATGAGGAGAGCTCCAATTCAAGTCATGAAGAGGAGTCAAGTGAGCCAAGTAGCTCACATCATGGAGGTATGGAATTAGAAGTTGAGGGCTACTCAACATCTAAGGAAGAAGAGGAGGAGAGTTCTTCTTCAAGACTGGAGCAAGAAGAAGAAGCCTCTACCTACGGAAGGGATGAAGGAGAGATCTTATATCCATCCTCAACCCTAGGTAACTCAAGCAACTTAATTTCAAGTAAATTACATATAATGTGCTTTGAGTGTAGGGAATATGGGCATTACAAAAGTAAATATCCAAAGAGGATTAGGAAGACTCCACCGACATCAAAAGTCAAGGAAGCCGGAGTCCCGATACGCAAGGGCAAGGAGCACATGGTGTGCTTCCAATGCAAGCAAAGGGGACATTATAGGAGTCAATGTCCAAGGGGGAGGCAACCTCACAAGGACAAGAGACCAAGCACATCTACGGGGGGAGCTAAGGCAAACCCTAAGGTATCCTTTAAGGCACATCCTTGCAATTCTAATAAGACACATGCTAGTAGTTTTATTGCAATTGTCAATAATGATAAGCATGATAACCATAGAAACCGATACATGTGCTTAGGTGCCAAACATGTTAGCCTAGATAAGGACAATGCTAGAAATGCCAACCCTAGAGTTAACTCATCTAAGGTTAAGGAAAACCTAGATAGGAATCCCAAAACAACTAGACATATGCCTAGGAATACCTCAAAGAAAAATGGAAAATTAAAGCTTGAGGTATTAAAGAAGGAAAATCAAGTCTTGAGATCAAGACTTGACACTTTAGAAAAGGCTCTTAAGAATTTGGAGAAGTCAACTCTAGGGTCTAAGGGTCAAAAATCAAAGCCCAAGGACATGAGAGGTTTGGGTCACAAACCTAAGTCTCAAGTGGTCAAGCCCGCTTATCATAATGTTCCATTCGATTATGGAACAAGACCTAGGGCTAAGAAGACCATCACCAAGGTCACAAGGGGAGTCACCCCTAGAGTTGATCTTGATGAGTCCCAAATGACCAAGGCTTTAAAGCCTAGGAGGGTCATTAGGAGGGTTGCTAGGGAAGTCATCCCTAGTGAATATTTAGTGAACCCAATGAGCTCAAATAGGTATTGGGTTCCTAGGAGCGTGATCCCTTCACGCTAGATGGTTTAGGGTGTGCCAACCTTAATTGGATAGATAGTTAACCTACTCATGGCAAAAGGTGGCATTTTAGGAATTTTCAAGGTGTAATCAAGCCTTGAAAATGAAATTAAAAATTATTCCTAAGGTGATTAGGATGTGCCAACCACATTTGAGGAGTTTTCTATGGTCAATCTAATTGGCACATAGTGATCTAAAAATCTTTAGTATATGATGTTAGGTCTATTACACTTAGGAATATAGAATTTATGGTAAAATGATCAAAATTATCAAAAATGACAACTAAGGCTAGAATTAGGTATTTTCTATACCTTTATATGTTTTTTGTCATACATTGTTTGTCATATGCCATGTCATGACATCATATTTATTTTATTATCATTTGAAATGTCATGATAATGCTTAGGTTAGTTATATGTCATGCCTTATTTAAATTTCATACTTGATGACATGACATCATGACATTGGCACATGTTTCCACTTATGATATTATTTTATGTCATGTCATCATCTCTTGCATTTATGATCAATTAATTTGATTTAAGGATAGAAACACAATTTGATATGGAGATCAAATTATTGTTTAGAAAATGCTTGAGAACTTAGCTTAAGATGACCTAAACCCATATCTCACATCAAAATTGACTTGGATGTGTTTGATACACCTTAGATGTGTGTGAGATATTAGGATTATGAGTTAGGATCAAGGTGCATAGTTCTTGTACCTAGATGAGCCTAATTCGAATTTGAGGATCATAGGGAAAACTTGTGTACAAGTCATGTACATTTAGCCCTAAGATTGTGGTCCTAAATTGAATGGTTTAAGATCATTTCAAAATTGATTTAAAAAACCTTGATGAAGCTTTTCTAGTGATAGCATTCATCATTGAGCAAGTTGATACAAAGATGGATTAACCTTGAGCTATTTCAAAGTCTTTCGAACTTTGTATCAAGATTAAAAAATGGGAGTTATTTTCATAGAAAACTATTTTTCCATGATAATATATGTAATGAGGAATGTATCCTCAAAATTTTACAATTTTTGGAAATTTCTATTTTTTTGGGGTTTCTGAATTTCGGGAGAAAAATCAGAAATCCTTATCAGAGAGTCGTGGAATGATCAGAGGAGATCCTGATCGATCCAGTGGAGTCCTGATCGGTCTAGTGACCGGTCAGAGCATGCCAAAATACTGATTTTCGACTGTTGTTTAAAATTTCAGCTGTGGAAGTTGGTGTTTTAGATTTCTAAAGGGTTGAAACTCTCCAAGACATTGTTGGTGCAATGGTCAAGGAGGAGTTGACCTTTAGGGGGAGTTTTTACCTATTGGTCAAGGGGGAGTTGACTTTTAGGGGGAGTTTTTACTCGTCAAGATTTCTGAGGATGAGTGATATGTGATTATCACTAAGTTGATTGTTGATTTTAGTATCAAGGGGGAAATTAAGGGTTTCAATGAAAGGTATGGGACTTTCATTAGGAAGAAACTCTTGACCTTGATTCACTCCTTTTGATGTGTGTCAAAAAGGGGGAGAATGTCCAGAGAATGTTCAAGGAAGAACATTGGAGTTTGGGGAGAATGTTCAGAGAATGTTCAAGGAAGAACATTGGAGAACTATTGGAAAACCTAAGTTAGGTTATCGGGTTAACCTAACTTGATTATGGTTTTTGTCAAACATCAAAAAGGGGGGATTGTTGGTGCAACCTTAGGTCAAGGTTGACCTGGGTGACCCGACTCGAGTTGACCTGACTCGAGGTATATTTTGATGTTTGACAAGAATAGAGAAGTTATATTTTGATGTTTGACAAGAATAGGAACTTGGGGGATTGTGGTTGCATCCTTTGGTCAAGGTTGACCTGGTTGACCCGACTTGAGTTGACCTGATTCGGGAAAAGTCCAAGTATAGAAGTTAGGCATGGGAGGTCAGAGAGGGCTCGGTAGCTCGTTTTCTAGACCGGACGTGGAAGTCGGAGAGGGCTCGGTAGCTCGTTCTCCGGACTAGGTCAGAGAGGGCTAGGTAGCTCGCTCTCTGGACCGGACGAAGTTGGAGAGGGCTCGGTAGCTCGTTCTCCGGACTAGGTCAGAGAGGGTTTGGTAGCACGTTCTTTGGACTGGATGGAGTCGAAGAGGGCTCGGTAGCTCGTTCTCCGGACTAGGTCAGAGAGGGCTCAGTAGCTCGTTCTCTGGACCGGACGAAGTTGGAGAGGGCTCGGTAGCTCGTTCTCTGGACTAGGTCAGAGAGGGCTCGGTAGCTCGTTCTCTGGACCGGACGTAGAAGTCGGAGAGGGCTCGGTAGCTCGTTCTTCGGACTAGGTCAGAGAGGGCTCGGTAGCTCGTTCTCTAGATCAGGAAGGCTTTAGGGTTTAAGGCTGGGAAATTGGATCGGTCTGCTGACCGATCCAGTGATACTATGGGTATCTGGATCGGTCTGCTGACCGATCCAGTGATACACTGATTCTCACTGTGGGTCATCTGATCGGTCTGGTGACCGATCAGTAACCAAACAGATGGGGAGAAGGAATAGGAGGGATCGGTCGGTGGACCGATCCACCTATGGCCTGATCGGTCCACAGACCGATCAGGGCTCTGCAACCAACTCTCTGTGAGAGTTGGGATCGGTCTGGGGACCGATCAGCCTAGGGCCTGATCGGTCCCCTGACCGATCAGATCCTTCATGGATCGATCAGGGTGGAGCCTGATCGGTCCAGGTCTAGCCGTTGAGTCACAACGGCTAGATTTCTGTGTCTGTGTCTTCTTCTTCGTAGGTTCATATAAATCAAGAGGTGGAGGGCCTCTAGGTGTGGACTTCTTCTTGCTCCTACGATCTGAGCTTTGCTGAGCTCTCCATTACTGAAGCTTCGTGTGAGCTTCCCTCGGCTGGGTCTCCAACTGATCAGTTGCTGCTGTGGTTGGCATCCGTGAAGTTGCTGCTTCATCAACAGTCGACGAGAAGGCAAGCAAACTAGTGTTTTTACATTCATATTGTTCTTGGCTTCTTGCTGTATTTCTTGTACTCTGATCTTGCTGTTGCAAGAGAAATTGTGGCGAGGTTTCTCCACCCAGAAGGAGTTTTCATTAGCCGGTTTTCCGTGGTCTCATCCACCGACGGATTGATAGGATTCGTCCACCTTACGGACACGCCGAGGAGTAGGAGTATCATCTCCGAACCTCGTTATATCATCATGTTTGAGGTTTGATCTTCTCCATTTTTGTTTCTACTTTTTATTTCCGCTGCGCTAACTCAAATTGTAGGAAGAAACGAGAATTTGGGGTCGGCTATTCACACCCCCCCTCTCTAGCCGCGTCCGAAGGTCCTAACAATAACGTGTATTTTGGTTTGTTCTTCTTGTTTTTATTATTTTTATGTTAGATTTTTATTTGCTTGTTTGTATTTCTGTTACATTAACAAGTGTAGGCAGCGATCAAAGTGGGTGATTGACTATTCACCCCCTCCTCTCTAGCTAGGTATCAAGGTCCCAACAATTGATATCAGAGCAAGGAGCTCTATTGAAGGACTAATCTCCAGAAGGAGCACACGCTAGAGGAAGAAAATGACAAGATGGAGTCGGAAGGTTCACTAGGATGGGACATCCAGATCTCACCTCCATATGAGTGTGAGGATTTCGACTATTAGAGGAAGCACTTGGAGATATGGTTCTAAATTAATTTGAACCAATAGATTGCGTTAGAGGAACCATTTGAAGCTCTAACAGACAAGAAGAGAAAATAGACCAATCAAAGACGACAAGGAGGTAACAAGAATTTTATTAAATCTTTTGGCTTCTAATGTGTTGGTTAGTGTATGTGATTACAAGAATGCAAGTAACCTTTGGAAATAGGTAATTGCATTTCATGAAAGTTCTACACAAGTCCATGGAGTAGAGGAGACAAAGGAGAAGTGCTCATTACTCCAAGAGGAGGAGAAGGATCAATCAAATATGGAGATGAGCTCAACATCCAAAAAGGAGGAAGAAGTGGAACTGCCCACATTTTCAAGTGAGGAAGAAGAGTTCAAGATAAGTGAGAAAGAAATCTTGGAAGTTTAACCCTCAACCTCAACTACCAGGAAGAGTGGGAAGAACCACATTGAGTGCTTCGAGTGTGGGAAAATGAGACACTACAAGAGTAGGTGTCCTTCGCTCAAGAAGGTAAAGGAGG
Organism: Zingiber officinale; assembly: GCF_018446385.1. NCBI lineage: Eukaryota > Viridiplantae > Streptophyta > Magnoliopsida > Zingiberales > Zingiberaceae > Zingiber > Zingiber officinale. The sequence goes on from NC_055998.1 coordinate 37,615,008, forward strand.
TAAACCCTAAATCTAGTAAAATTGCTTTAAAAACTAATGTGGGTTATAGGGATAGTGCGAAAGAGAAGAAACATATTAGATGCTTCACGTGTGATAAGCAAGGACACTACCACACAAAATGTCCAAGGAAGGGATCAAGAAGATGGAGCAATTGAAGAAGTAGAGGAAGATAAATCCTAATTTAAAGTTTAATTCAAATTTAAACTCCTCCATACATGTTAGAAATAATGTAAATTATTTACCCATGCATAATTATAGATTTAGGTATAACGATAGAAATAGGGTTAACATAGTTAATTGTTGGAACCCCAAGATAGTTTTAATGTGATCAAACAAGTTAGGTTAGGTCCTGTTGGATTTAACCTTGTGTCTAAGTGTGCAGGAACTTAAGAGCACAGGAAGTTGAACAAAAGATGCAGCTAGCAAGAAGGACGACACGGGAGAGAGTCGACGGACTCGGTGCGTCTGAGGGGCGAGGTGCTGCGGAAGAGTATGCAAGCAGACGAGAAGGAGGTGCACGACATTTCCGAGGGACGAGAAGCTGCAGTGGAAGGTTGTTTGAGAATGCCGGAAGTTGGGTTCGGGTGAGCCCAATTTCGGAGGGCCGAAATCACCAAGTGAGCAGAGCTAGAGTGGAAGACTCGGACTGAGGTCAGCGGAACTGGAGCAGAAGACCCGGATGAAAAAGTCAGCTATGTTGACTTTCTTGGTCGGGGCGCTTGGAACTAGTCCGGGGCACCCAGACCATCTGGGCACCCGGAATCCAAACTTTACCCAAATTGACATGGTGGTTAACTGTTGCGTCGGGGATAGAATTCTATCCCATTCTAGGTATCTGGAACCCTTCCAGGCGCCCCGACCAGAGCTATAAATACAACTCTGATCCAAGAGGTTCAGAATAACACTTGTGATTCATTCTAGTTTTATTTTGTTCTGTAATTGAGTACTTCAACTACTGTAAGAGGCTTCTTCACTTGAAGCAGATTGTCTACTGAGCTCCAACTTCCTTGGATTAACAACCTCCACAGTTGTAACCAAGTAACCCTTTCATGTCTCTTTTCTTTCAACCATTTATTTTATTTATGCAAGTGTTAGATTAATTAAGCTGTAAATTTGAGAAAGGTTCTTTTTATTTGTAGGGTTATTCACCTCCCTCTAGTAATAATTCGACAAGTGGTATCAGAGCGGGTTCACTTCAGGAGAACTAACCTTCGAACGAAGCATACGAGATGGCCAGATCGAGCATCCATCCACCGAAGTTCGAGGGGGAATACGCGAACTAGAAAAAGAAGATGGAGGTATTTTTTAAAACAGATTTTGAATTATTAATAATTATGAAATATGGTTTCATAGGCCCGAAAGCCAAAGAAGAATGTTAGTGGATGAAGAAGGAGCAAGCCGACTTCGTGACAAATAGCAAAGCATAATTTCATCTGCTTAGTGTTTTACCATCTCGAGAAGTCAACCGTATCGGAGCCTACGAGTCAACCAAGGAGCTCTGGGAGAAATTCCTAGAACTACACGAAGGGACCTCGGAGGTAAAACTAGTAAGACGAGACCTACTCCGTAATCAGATCAGCAACCTTCAGTTAAAAGAAGGTGAAATCGTCGCACACCTTCACTCAAGAATCAAGGATCTAATCACCGGACTCATGAATCTCGGAGAAAAGGTATCCAACCGAGATTCGCTAAGGTACATGCTTAACACATTTCCTAGGACTTCAGAATGATCAACCTTAGTAGATGCGTATTTCATCTCTAAGGATTTAGAGGTGAGCACCTTAGAAGAATGTTTTCCAACTTTTGAAATTTATAAGTCAAGATATGCAGGTCTAAAGAAAGAATCAAGACAAAATGTTGCTTTAAAAGCAAAAGTGGATGAGCCAGATTTTGAGACATCGCTTGATGATGACGAAATAACTTTAATGGTAAGGAGATTTAAAAAATTATTTAAATCCAATAAGTTTAATCAAGTGTAGGATAAGAGATGAAAAAGAAAGATAAAATGCTACCACTACAATGAAGAAGGGCACGTAAAAGACAACTATCCAAAATTGAAAAGCAAGGGCAAGCATAAGGATACAAGCACAGACAGGAGACTAACCCAGAAAAGGCACAATAACCTAAAAGCAACGTGGGACGAAACCTCATCAGGATCAGAAATCGAGGCCTACACCGAAATCACACTAATGGCAAGTCATAAAGACAAAGAGGATGAAGCAAGCTCTTTTGCAATGAGCATCGAGAGCATTGATAAAGGGAGAGCAACATCAGAAGAGAGCAGCTCTACATGGGGAGTCTCAGATGATAAAATCGACAAGATAAGTCAGGTACGATCCTTATTGCTTGATAAGCTATTTAAATTTATAAAGTTTCTAACTAAAACATCTCATAAATTAGAAGTAGAAAATAAGGAGTTAAAATTAACATTAGCTATTTCTTGTCGATTAAAAGATTTTGAAAAAGTGAAATTGGAAAATGAAAAATTGAAAACAGAAATAGAAGAGCTGAAAAATCGTACATGCACACTTATTAAAAGATACAATGATTTAAATTGACACCTTAGATTTCATAGGGGAAAAATAAAAAAACTATCAAGAAAATATGTACCTAAGAAATTTTTGATTAACCCAGTTGGAAGGAATCTATATTAGGTTCCAAAATCGTATTTGAATTAGATATTTAAATTTAGGGCTTTCAGAGAGTAGATTAAATGGTTAATTTTCTTAAGAGGCTTTGTCTAGAAAGTGATTGTTGCTCCAATAACCAAGAAGGTTTAGTGTCTCGCCATAGCCTGGAAGTCAATTAATAAAATAAAATGTTTAATTGACTAACCGATAAAGTATTTTTTTACTTGTGATTAATAATACTTTAAATAGTTGTCAAAATTACTTAAACATTCTTTCTTGCATTATTTTAACTTAGAATTTTTTTTTGTAAAACTTAAAGTTTTTCAAAAATTATCTATCTCAAAGTTTTTTAAAAACTTTATCAACTCAAATTTTTTTTCCCTTAGACTATTGAGGTACCTCATTTTTTATGTGATCAAAGGACGAGAAAGAAAAATTAAGTCTAGGGGGAGGTAGCTTAAAATTAATAGCAAATTTATTACTTTTACCTTATGTTGGTTTACCCTAACTTAACTTAGGTTGTTCACATCAAAAATGGAGAGATTGTTAAAACCCCAAAGTAGTTTTGATGTGATCAAACAAGTTAAGTTAGGTCGTGTTGGGTTTAACCTTGTGTCTAAGTGTACAGAAACTTAGGAGAACAGGAAGTCGAGCAAAAGACGCAGCTAGCGAGAAGAACAGCACGAGAGAAAGTTGACGGGCTCGGTGCGTCTGAGAGATGAGGTGTTGCGAAAGAGTACGCGGGCTGACGAGAAGGAGGTACACAACATTTCCTAGGGACGAGAAGTCGGAGGGAAGATTGCTCGAGAAGGCCGGAAGTTGGGTTCGGGTGAGCCCTATTTCGGACGACCAAATCACTCAAGCGAGCGGAGCACTGGAGCGGAAGACTCGGACTGAGGCGAGCGAAACTGGAGTAGAAGACCCGGACAAAAAAAGTCAACTATGTTGACTTTCTTAGTCAGGGTGTCTGACCTGGTCGGGGCGCCCGGAACTAGTCCAGGGCGCTCGAACCATCTAGGCGCTCGGAACCCTTCCAGGCGCCCGAAATCCAAACTTTACCCAAATCAATGTGGCGTTTAACCGTTGCATCAGAGATAGAATTCTATCCCATTCCAAGCATCTGGAACCCTTCCAGGCACCCGACCAGGGCTATAAATATAACTCAGGTCCAAGAGGTTCAGAATAACACTTGTGATTCATTCTAGTTTTGTTTTGTGCTGTAATTGAGTACTTCAACTGCAATAAGAGGCTTTTTCACTTGAAAGAGATTGTTTACTGAGTTCTAACTTCTTTGAATTAACAACCTCCCCTGTTGTAACTAAGTAATCCTTTCGCGCCTCTTTTCTTTCAGTCATTTATTTTATTTATGCAAGTGTTAGATTAATTAAGCCGTAAATTTGAGAAAGGTTCTTTTTATTTGTTATGGTTATTTACCTCCCTCTAGTCGGCTGCCTGTTGGTTAATCCTAGGAAAACGTACCGGTTCCACTGTACAAAAATTTTTGTACAAGTGTCAAACCTTTCCTTAAATAACCTATTGTGTTCTTTAGAAATTAAATTAGGAATCGCAGACGGAACTTAACATCATTGATTCCAAATTTAACTTATCTGTTCTTAATGGTTTAGATTTGAATCGCAAGGGGAACTTAACACTATTGATTCAAATCTACCTAAATTATTAATTCCATAAATATTAATTTCCAAAATTGGCTTCCAGGACTGCATGGCGAGGCACATGGCCTTCTTGGATATGGGAGCAACCACCACCGCCTAGGCAAAGCCTTTTAAGGAAAGCTAATATTTATTTCCTTAAATAACTTTAGGTTAACCAAAAAGAACAATCGAATCACAAATTTAAAAAATAAGAAAACACAAAATCGAAAAATAAATTCGATAAACTAGATCTAATTGCCTCTTGTATTTAGAATTCATACAAAAAAAAATAACTAGTGTGACGCGGAAGAAAAATACTAGTTATACCTTCTCTTTGTAAGCTAATGACCTCAAGATCTTCTGCCGTATTCCTCGCCTCGCCTTGGACGTCATGTGGGCGACAATCCTCCAAGATGAACACCACCCAAAAGCTTTCTCCTTCTTCTTCTAAAATCCGGCCACCACCACCACCAAGGAGAATAGAGCAAAGGGAGAGGAAGAAGGGAGAGGGCCGGCCACCAAGAGATCACCCAAGCAAAAGAATAAGAGTTATGTCTCATGATGCCCCCTCACCCCTTCTTTTATATTACTTGCCCAAGACAAATAAGGAAAAACTTTTTACAAAAAATAAAATCATCCAAGAGTTTTTCCTTTTCCCTTTTTATTTTTCCTTTTCTTTCCTCTTGATTGAATCAATCACCAATCAAAGGTTATGATAAATCCTATTTGGTTTAGGATTGAATTTGGTTTAATCCTATTGGCCGGCCCTTGCTTGGGCACCAAGCAAGGTGGCCGGCCACAATTAAAAGGAAAGGAAAAATAATTTTTAAAAATTTTACAAGAAGAAATCCTCTTATAAAATTTACAAGCTCTCTTTCCTAAAGTATGAGTTAAAAAAGAAAAATTTCTAAAAATTAAAACCATGTTTTAAAATTTAAAAACTCTCTTATAAAATTTCCTTTTTTAACATGATGATAGAAAATTTAAATTTTAAAACTTCTTTTCCTTTTTTTTTCTTAAACCATAAGGATGGTTAAAAAAGGAAAGTTTTAAAATCTTTTAAACTCTCTATTTAAACATGTGGCCTAATTCAAATAAGGAAAGTTTTAAAAATTAAAATCTCTCTTTTAAAACTTATAGTTTTCTACAAAGAGAAGATTTTAAAAAATTCAAAACAACCCTCCCTTTTTGAATTATTATGGCCGCCCCCTACAAGCTTGGTCACCAAGCTATAGGGCCGACCCCTTTCAAGAGGATGTGGCCGGCTATTGCTTAGTCACCAAGCAATGGTCCGCCCCCCTTCTTGGACACCAAGAAGAGCCTTACATTTGGATGGACTTGAGGCTATAATGAGGCTACGACAAGGAACTAGAGGAGAAATTGGTTTTGACCTTCCGATGAGCTTGAGTATCCCGTGTTCGCCCTGAACACACAACTCAAGTTCATCGATAATAATTCATTCCACTAGAGAGTTATTACCGCACTACCGCATCAATCCCAAATTACATTATGGGCTCCTTCTTATCATGAGTGTGTTAGTTTCCCTGTGTTTAAGATTACAGATGTCCACTAATTAAGTAAGTTACTGACAACTCACTTAATTAATATCTAGCTCCAAGAGTAGTACCACTCAACTTTATTGTCATGTCGGACTAGGTCCACCTGCAGGGTTTAACATGACAATCATTATGAGCTCCTCTTGGGGACATTCTCAACCTAGATAACTAGGACACAGATTCCTTCTATAATCAACAACACACACTATAAGTAATATCATTTCCCAACTTATCGGGCATATTGATTTATCGAGCTAAACCTCACCCTTTGATAAATCAAAGAAATAAATATTAAATATATGTGTTTGTTATTATATTAGGATTAAGAGCACACACTTCCATAATAACTAAGGTTTAGTTCTTTTACTAAGTCAGTACAAAATAACATACCTAAATGATCCTACTCAATACACTTAAAGTGTATTAGTGTAATTTATTAGTCAAGATAAACTAATACTTAATTACACTATGACTATACTGATAGTTTGTTCCTTTCTATCTTAGTCGCGAGCAACTGTTTATAATTTATAGAGAACCGACAACATGATCTTCTGAGTGTGACACCACACTCCATGTTATTTACTATATAAATTAATTGAACAATTACATTTAATAAATAAATGTAGATATTGACCAATGTGATTCTTTTATTTTAACAAATAAATGTTTACAAAAGCTAGGCTTTTAGTATACACTCCAACATTGTCAATGGTCTTAAATTAATAACCCTAGGAAATTGAATGTTAAGGTTAGACCGAACAAAAAATAATCTACTTTACCTATGGAAAAGAAAGTAGTTGAAAACAAAAGCATTAATCTCAAGCAGGAGAGACATATGCCTAAGGAGATGGGTAAGTCTAGGAATGTTCATAGGGGACAAGTGAATTCTAGGGTTAGAAACCTAGAATTGAAAATCAAGCTTTGACGGAGAACCTTGATAAGGTAGAAAAAGTCATAGGTAGATTAATGGATCTAAAGGACTTGATAGGATGTTGGATAATCAAAGACCCCAATGGTGATAGATCCTGTTTGGTATATCGGTCTTCATCAAACAAGGGTAAGGGGAAGTTACCCATAGAGTATTTTGGCGAGTATGTCATAGTAGAGCCCCCTAAGGCTAAAAGAATGTCACATGCAATGATTACAAGTGCAAATGGTAAGGGAGAATCCTCCAAGGCTAAAGAAAAGTTATATGCTAGGGTGACATATGATTATAGCAAGGAGATGTTAAGAAATGGTAAGGGAAAGTCATTTAAGAATAATAAAAAATTAACCAAGGACAAGGTATCTAAGGTTAAAAAGGTTAGGTTTGTAGGCCAAGTGTCACCCGAGGTGCACTGATATGACCTAGTTATAGTGGATGAGTCACCTAGGGAGGGGGCTAAGGTTAAGAGCTCTAGGGGAGCTCAAGGAGTCAAGTTGGGGCCCATGATCAATGGATCTCAAGTGGACCATGCTTGAAATTCTAGATGAGTTATGAAATATGTCAAAGGTTTTGGAGACAGCCTTAAGTTTCAAATCTAAGGAATTGGCACAATTGAGATAAGTATCATATATAAAAAATATGAAAAGAGGTTCATATTATATGAAAATTTATTTTCCATGTATAGATTACATATAAACTAATGCTAGGGATGTATTATGATTTAATATAAGCAGATACATCAAGAGAAGCGTGAAGGATGGGGAACCATCTAAGGGACGCAAGGCTGATGGAGGATGCTAGAAGGCAAGATTAAGGTTGTGCGGGCGAGGACAAGTTCTGAGAGAATGTACTCGGGGTAAACCCTAGGTTTAGGGTTTACCAATCGATTGGTGTATATACCAGTCGACTAGGGAGAACATAATATTTCTATTATCTCAATCAAAGTGGACCAATCGACTGGTACTAGCACCAATAGACTGGTATCTAGCCATTAGGGTTGTAATGGTCGAATTCCACAGAGGACCAATTGACTGGTGGTGTGACCAGTCGACTGGTAACAGTAGAAACAGCTTAGCTATTTTCCCCAAGCTTTATATAATGGAGCATGGGATGGCTAGCTTGGGTGACGAAATTAGAGGTGGTTAACCCCTAATAGAGTCTCTCAAGATTCGAGGTAATCCAAGAGATCTTGATCTAGTTGTGGTGAGGTTTCTCCACCGATAAGGAGGATTGAGCTAGCCGGAGTTTGTTGAGAAATCATCCACCCACAAATAGAGATCGCCCACCTTACAAACAACCATGGAGTAGGAGCATCATCTCCGAACCACATTAAATGCAATGTGTATTTTGGTTTGTTCTTCTTGTTTTTATTATTTTTAGGGTAGCTTTCTATTTACTTATTTGTATGTCCACTGTGTTAACAAATGTAGGAAGCAATCAAAGTAGGTGATCGACTATTCACCCCCCCCCCCCCCCTAACCGGGCATCAAGGTCCCAACACCCTTTTTGTAAAGACCCTTGAAATAGAAATCTTCATAGTCCAAGTATATGTCGATGGCATAGTATTTGGCTCTACCAATTCAAGATTTTTAAAAGAATTTATAACTTTAATAGAAAAAAGAATTTGAAATGAGCCTAGTAGAAAAATTAATTTTTTCCCCTAGGATTACAAATAAAACAAACTAAAGATGGAAATTATGTATATTAATAAAAAATATACAAAAGAACTACTTAAAAAATTTCGAATGGAAAACACTAAAAAAATAAACACCAATAACAACTAACACTAACTTATATAGTGACCCAAATAAAAAATTACTTGACTTAAAATATTATAAAAGTGCAAAGGTAATCTACTATATTTAACTGCAAGCCATCTAGATATTATATTTGTAGTTTGTATGTGTGCAAGATACCAAACTTATACAAAAGAATCTCATTTGACAAGTGTCAAGAGAATCTTTAGGTACATGAAATGCACAATAAATATAAGCATGTGGTACTCTAGAATAATCAATTTTAATCTATTAAGATTTTCTTACTCAGATTATGCAGTTGCAAGTTAGATAGAAAAAGCATAAGCGGTGGTTGTCAACTATTAGGATCATCACATATCAGCTGGTTTAGTAGAAAATAACATTGTGTTGCTTTATCTACTACTGAGGTAAAGTACACAACTATGGGTGAATGTGTTGCACAACTCCTATGGATGATACACATATTAAAAAACTTCAACTTAGAATATAAAAAAATATATAAAATCTTTATCAACAATATAAGTACAATCAATCTAACTAAAAATCAAGTACATTATTCAAGAACCAAACACATAGAAATTAAATATCATTTTATTAGAGATCATGTCGTTAAAGGAGAAATTGAACTCAACTATATTGAGTCTAAATTTCATTTGATAAACATTTTCATAAAACTATTACATGAATCTGAGTTCAGTCAATTACAACGAAAGTTAGGTATGTGTCCTATACAATAGAATTTATTTTCAAACTTGATATTTTTCAAAACTATATTTTTAAAAGTTAATCCCAAATTGACTAGAATTAGATTGGATAGAACCCTAGCATTCATGATCTTATAGATCTAGAAGGTTTGTCATCTCACAAGAGCCTAGGAGTTACATTGATTATGTATTACTTAATATAGCTTGGTGTGAGATACATAGGGTCTATCCCAGGTTTCAGATGTTGATCAAGTGCATCAACATTAACCTAAAGGGTTTTTTGTTTGATTAAAAATTAACCACAGTGTGGCTAACTTCTTAAACAACCTAATGATTTTCTGTCATTTGAGTTAGAAAAGAAGTTAGACATTTTAAATATGTTATTTTCAAAAATACTATTTTTCAAAAATATGTTAACCATATTTCAGAAAAATAACTTTTCCGTCGATGAAAATAGATTTTTCGTTGACAGAAAAATACTTTTTGATGACGATTAGACCATAGATTTTTTATCCATCGACTAAACAAGGTTATCCATTGATGGAACACAAAAACCAAAATGTTAACAAATAGGAATGTGAACATTGACATGATTGTTCAAGTTTTTTGTCGACTAAACACCCTTTTTAGTCGACAGATCACTAAAAAAAGTTAAACAAAATTACAGATTTCAATGGATTAGTCGACGTATCCTACTAATTCATCGAAAGATCAATGTCTTTAACATAGAACCGAGGTTGGGATCAGAAGTAATCCACCTTTGATTTACTTCTTCTCCTTTGTAGCCTCAGGATTCAATGTGCCCAAATCCTTCGAAGCTTCCGAAATCTCTAACTCCTCCAAAGCATCATAATGCCATAGTAATGAAATCACAATTTTCTTTCTCAATTATGCAATTTGTTTACAAAAGTTTATCTAATTTTATAGGCAAAAAGTTTGTGAGACTACCCCAAATGCAGGCCAGTTCCTCTAATGCCAGTGAAGATCTTAGATTTTCAACCAATGAATTGCGATGATCATTTACTCTAAAAAACTTTAGTCTTGTTGTCATTAGGTTTTTATACATCTCATTGTATACACTCTACTGCCTTGAAGTAATTGATAATTATCAATCATTATCAGTTATAATCTTTAGTTAACTATTAATTTTATGCCAACCCTGAACTTTACTCTCATTTTTATCACAATATATTTGAAATTGATGAATTTGACTTCAAAACAAGGGCAGTAGGCATAGATATATCTATTAATCTTGACCCTTTTATATAATTCTTACGAATAAGACCATTAGGTAGCCAATTTTACCATTTTCCTAACTATCCGAATCCATTATCTAAAGCCTTGACTCTCAATATTGTTGGGCAATTTCCCTAGGTCAAGTTTGACCAGTTTGACTAAACTTGAGTTAAGCCAAGCTTGAGTCAAGATTTGAGTTTTGATGTTTGACAATATAAGGAGATTGCTGGAGCAATCGTCCGGTTATAGAGATGGTCAAAGAGTTGACCAGGTTGATGAGAATACAAGTCAAGTAGGTCAAGATTGACAGGAGACTTGATTGGAAAGTCCTAACTGGATGTTAGGCATTTGAGAAAGTCCTAGTGAGGAGCCAAGCAGTTGGAAAGTCCAAGTCTGATCTTGGCAAAAGAGAAAGTCCTGGTGAGGAGCCAGGCAGTTGGAAAGCCCAAGTGTGATCTTGGCAAAGGAGAAAGTCCTGGTGAGGAGCCAGGCAATTGGAAAGTCCAAGCATGTGGTCTTGGCAAGGCAAGTTCTGGTATGACTTGGCAAGGAAGACCCGACAACTAGGATGAGGCTGAAGGAAGCTCCTGAAGGCAATGCGTGAAGGATGAAGAGATATTCGAGGGACGCAAGGCTGATGGAGGAGGCTAGAAGGTTAGTTCGAGGTTGGTCGGGTGTGGCCAAATGCTAGGCATGGAGACCCAATAGGTCACGGTTGACCAGAAGTTGGGTTTGGGACTTTGGACTTGAGTTTGAGTCAAGTTCAGAGTGTTCAATCGATCGGGCGATCGATTGAACAGGGTCCAAATCGATCGGTCGATTGATTTGGACTATGCTGCGATTGTGAGAAGGCCCAATCGATCGACCTATCGATTGGGATGTGAAATCACGGGCACAGAGGCTTTCCCAATCGATTGGGTGATCGATTGGGCAGTAGAAGCTCTCACACGGATGCGAGAGCACAGAAAGGTTCTGAATCGATCGGGCGATCAATTCCGGAAGTCCCAATCGATCGGTCGATCGATTGGGAAGTGACCATTTCGCAGGATGCAAGTGATGGATGACTGTGATGGAGTGGTGCTGACATGGCAATCGATTGGGGATGAATTCAATCGATTGGGAGCACTGTTTAAAGCCTGGGCGGAGCATTTTCTCCGCAGAACTTTGGGTTCTTTCTTGCAATTCCTCTCTGACTTTCACAGCGATTTCTCCAGATCTTCACAGCCAGTTCTTGAAGGCTCTTTGGTTGCATCCCCAAGGTTCAAGAGGCTACTACAAGCAACAAGTAAGCTAGAGGAAGAGTGTATTCATTTGTATTTGTCTTTCTTCTTCTTGTGGAAGTGTTGTGTTATAGTATGAGTTTGTACGAGGCTTCTCTGCCTCTGGCTGCGACCGAGAAGGAGTTGTTCATAGTGGAGATAGAGTGTCGTGTGTGGATCCTTGGATTAGTCACCTCTTCTTGAGATGGATACCAAGTAAACCCTAGGTGTTAGCGTTGTGGTTTGTTGTGTCTTTCTTTCCGCTACATATCATCAAGACGCAACCGACGAGGGAGCGACGAGACGCTATTCACCCCCCCTCTAGCGGGCACAAAGGTCCCAACAATTGGTATCAGAGTGAGGTCACTCTTCTACGGACTAACTGCCAAGAGAGCAAGAAGCTAGAGGAAGAAGAAGATGGAGTCCAAAGGGCCGCTTGGATGGGACATCCAGATTCCACCTCCATACGACAAAGAGGACTTTAATTTTTGGAGAACTCGGTTGGAGGCATGGTTCCAAATGGATTGGAACCAATGGGTTGTTTTGGAGGACCCATTTGAAGTTCCAACGGACAAGAAGGGTAAACGCCTCCGACCTCGACATTGGACCAAGGAACAAAGGGAGTAAGTGGAGGCGGATAAGGAGGTGACAAAAATTTTGTTAAATCTATTACCCTCTAACATAATTTTGAGTGTAGGTGAATGTACAAGTGCAAGTGATCTTTGGAAAAAGATCATTGTCTATCATGAGAACCCCACTCAATGTCAAGGAGTGGATGAGCCTAAGGAGAAGGGCTCATTGGTCCAAGAAGAGAAGGACCAATCTGATGTTGACACAAGGGCAACATTCGAGGAGGAAAAGGATGAGGAGGAGAAGGAAAAAGATGAGAGATCTTCTACATCTTCAAGAGAGGAAGAGGTGGAAGCATCCACATCCTCAAGGGTTGAAGAGATGGAAGCATCCACATCCTCAAGGGTTGAAGAGGTGGAAGCACCCACATCCTCAAAAGGAGGAGAAGAAGAAGATGATGCAACCTCCACAACTCAAGCTACATCAAATGGAGAATCAAGCATCATCGCTACAAGCAAAGGTATAGAAACTTCAATTGTGAAAAATAAAAATCATATCATTTGCTTTGAGTGTAGGGAGCATGGCCACTACAAGAGCAAGTGTCCCAAGTTGGCCAAGAAGAAGAGTCAAGTAGTACTCAAGGGCAAGGAGAAGCCCAAGGAGGCAATCCCCACAACAAAGAAGAGCAAGGAACACATTGTGTGTTTCTTGTGCAACCAAAATGGACATTATCGAAGCCAATGTCCAAAGGGGAAGAAAGCAACCAAAGTCAAAGGAGGAAGCACAAGTCTAGGGGGAGATTTTAAGAGCAAACCCAAGGTAACCTTTAATAGTGCAATTCCTCTTAGTCATGATAAAATGCATGTTAGAAATAACCCTTATCATTTTAATGCAAATTATAATGAAAGTAGGAGGCATGATGACACTAAGGATAAATATATTCCTCCTCATGCTAGATTTACCATACCTAAGTTTAGGAAGGTAGATTGTAACTTAGGCAATAACTCTAAGGATTATAGATATATGCCAAAATATAGAAATGCTCGTAGGGGTCAAGAAAAATCCAAATCTATGGATTTAATGACGGAGAACCAAGTCTTGAGGTCAAGACTTGATAACTTATAAAGGACCTTAGCAAGAATGGAAAATATTCTTAAGGGTCAAAATGAGCAAACTCTAGAAAAAGCTAGACAAGAGTCATCCAATGGCTATAGGGGTTTGGGATACAAACCTAAAGCCAAGAAGGATGTGACTTCCATTCATAGGATTCCATATAGCTATGGGATCAACCCTAGGTGTAAAGGTCTAGTCAAGGATACTAGGGAAGGAATCCCTAAAGGTTCTTTTGGCAAGACCAATGTGACTAAGACTTCTAAGAAGTCTAACAAAGTCACAAAGAAGGTTACAAGGGAAGTTATCCCTAGGAGTGACCTAGTAGAAGTGACCAAGATTTTTAAGAAGCCTAGAAAGGTATTTAGGGAAGTTATCCCAAGCGAGTACCTAGAGCATCCAAGGAGCACCAATAGGTATTGGGTTCCTAGGAACATATTCTCTACACCCTAGATGGGTTTAGAGAGTGTCAACTCTAATTGGGAAGGTAGTTAACCCAATCTTGGTAAAGTTGACACTTGAGAGCATTTTCAAGGTTATTGTTAACCTATGAAAATGAAAAGGATTATTAGTATTACTCTTTGAAAGAGTAAAATATGTCAAAATTTGAAGAGTTGAACTTAATCTAAATTGACACACTTAAGAAAAGTATAAGAAAAATCAAGTTAGAATTTTGATACTTTCTTAAGGAATTAAGAGAAAACTCATACTTTAATCAAATGTGATTAAGCCTTGAAGAGCAAAAAGATGCCAAGTTTTGAGGATTTGAAATTAAATTAAATTGGCACAATTTAGAGAATCATATGAACTACCAAGTTGGGATTGTGGTATGTTCTTAGGGAGTCAAGGGCAAATCCGAGCTTAAAATATAAGGTGATTACTCCTTTGGAAGGATAAATATGCCAAAATTTGAGGAATGTGCTTAATTTTAATTGCCATAAATAAATCAAGAGATTAAAGAAATGTCAAGTTGGGGTTTGACACTTTCTTGATGAAATTGGGCAATCTAGCATTTAATTTTAAGATTAGCTAAGGTTTAAGGACACTTAAATAGGTAATCTAGGTATTTTATTTATGTTAATTTACCATGCTTTGTCTACTCACCATATGTCATGACATCATATTTATTTTTGCATTCATGATTATTATGAAAAATATAAAAATACCATATCATGTCATACATACATCATGTAGTTATAGGAAATTTTCTTTTGAAAATTACTTATTTTGATGTATGCCATTAAACATCATGCATCATGTCAATTTTCATGTAATTAAGAATAAATGGCATTTATTATTAATGGTAAATATTCCAAAAAGTGGGAGTATACTAAGTGACATCCTAGGTGGATGATCATAAATTTCATAATGCCTAGATAGTTATGTATGATCCCTTAGTTTAGGGAAAAACCTAATATACATCTCACAAAGAACCATAAGGTGACTTGTATGTGTTTTAGTATATATTAGATACAAGTGAGATGTTAGGATGGTGAACAAAACTCAAGATGTTGATTTAGTGCATCTTGTTGAGTTTTAGGTTCATCAAAACACATAGTTATGTGTTTTCCAATCATTGGGAAAGTTAATGTACATGTCATGTGCATTGAGCCCAAGGAACATGGTTGGATATTGATTTTGAAAATAATTTTAAAAGGCTTTTGGAAAACCTTGGTGAAAACTATCTTTTGATAGTAATCATCATTGAAAAATTAGACACAAACTAGGAGAAAACATTGAAGTTTTCAAGAATTTTCAAATTTATGCTAATCTTTGAAAATAGAAAGTATTTTTATAGAAAACTATTTTTCCTTAATAGAATATACCCTAAATAATGTCTACATGAGTTTTTATGATTTTTAGAGGTTTGTAGAAATTTTGGGGTGTTTCTGAAGTCTGCTGAAATTGAATTTCAAAGAAATCAGAAACCCAATCGATCAGCCGATCGATTGGAATAGTTTTAATCGATCAGTCGATCAATTGGGAAATCAATTCCTGCGAACAAAAGGTCAGTGAATCGATCAGCTGATCGATCGACCCAGGCTGGACCAATCAACCGATTGATTCAGAGGAAATTTCTACGAGCAGTAGCTTGCGGAATCGATTAATGGATCGATTGAAGTAGCTTCAATCGATTGAGTCCCAACTTCAATCGATTGGGAAGTCTGATTATGGCTGGAAAAGCTTGATTTCAGCACATTAAGTCACTTCAAGTTCTAATAACCATTCCAAATCCCTTGAAATACATTTGTATATATTTAGGGGGAGTTTTCTTGATGAAAATAGGTATTGATTGGTTAAGATAAATCAAAGTGAAATTTCGGATGGGGTTTATTTTCAATTTCGAATTTTGGAGCCTCAAAACTTCAAGTTTTGGTTTTCAAGGGTCATTAACCATTCTTAACCCTTTGGAATACACTTGTATACATTTAGGGGGAGTTTTCATGATAAAATCAAGTATGGACTGGTTAAGGTAAACTTAGGTGAGGTTTAGGTTGGGGCTTAGTTTCATTATTGAATTTTGAACCTCAAAACTTCAAGTTTTGGTTTTCCTAATTATTTAGGAACTCCAAGTCATTATTAGTGCAATGGCAGAAGTTTAACCATGTTTTTAGGGGGAGCTACTTCTTGAATGCATGAAAATTTATTTTCAAGGACCTTGGAAGGGGGTTAAACCTTCGTGATGGATAATACTCAGGGTCGAGTATTGGGGAACAATGGAAGATTGGTTCTCTTCATTGCTAGGATGATAAATGCTCTCGGATGAGCATTGTGGAGTAGGTTACTGCTCCAGGGGGAGCATTGGATTAATGAAGGGGATCAAACTTTCATTGGTAAAGTGAAAAATGCTCTTGGATGAGCATTGAGAAGAAGATTACTGCTCAAGGGGGAGCATTGAGTACAATGAATGAGAGTTTCATTGAGAAGTTGATGCATGCTCTAGGATGAGCATTGTGAAGTGAAGTAGAGCTCAAGGGGGAGCTTAGGCGGCAATTAAGAATACGAGATCTTCATTGTGGGGTTATTAACAACATATGAGGTTGTTAACAACGTAGTGTTAATTTTCAATTTTTGATGTGTAACAAAGGGGGAGAATGGAAGGTTAAGTTAGGCCTTCATCCCAAGAAGGGGGAGTTTGCCCTCTAGGAAAGGGAGAGAATGAAGGAAACCTTCATTCATGCCTTGTCATGAAAGGGTTAAGGCTATGGGATTTAGCCTTGTGATAAAGAAGGAGTTAAGGCTATAGGATTTAGCCTTGGTATAAAGAAGAGGTTAAGGCTATGGGATTTAGTCTTGGTATAAATAAGAGGTTAAGGCAATGGGATTTAGCCTAACTTAGAGGTATTGTCAAACATCAAAAAGGGGGAGATTGTTGGGCAATTTCCCTAGGTCAAGTTTGACCAGTTTGACTAAGCTTGAGTTAAGTCAAGCTTGAGTCAGAATTTGAGTTTTGATGTTTAACAAAATAAGGAGATTGTTGGAGCAATCGTCCGGTTATGGAGATGGTCAAAGGGTTGACCAGGTTGATGAGAATAAAAGTCAAGAGGGTCAAGGTTGACAGGAGACTTGACTGGGAAAGTCCTAACAGGATGTTAGATATTTGAGAAAGTCCTGGTGAGGAGTCAGGCAGTTGGAAAGTCAAAGTCTGATCTTAATAAAGGAGAAAGTCCAGGTGAGGAGCTAGACAGTTGGAAAGTCCAAATGTGATCTTGGCAAAGGAAAAAGTCCTGGTGAGGAGCCAGGCAATTGGAAAGTCCAAGCATGTGGTCTTGGCAAGGTAAGTCCTGGTGTGACTTGGCAAGGAAGACCCTACAACTAGGATGAGGCCGAAGGAAGCTCCTGAAGGCAAGGCGTTGTTGGGTTTTTCGAGCCGCAAAAACCACTTTTTGAGTTGCAGAAACCCCAAAATTCCCATGCCACAGATCCGTGCAAAGAAATAAAATTTCATATACATGTTTTCTACTCCTAGATCTACACTAGATCTACAAGATCAGAGGGTATACCTTTGATGCGAAGCCCTTCGCTTAATCCCGCTCGTCCAAGGTTCGCCGGATCTCGAGAGTATCAAAGTAGATACTCCTCTATGTGTATCCACACAAGCAAGAGATGGAGAAACCTAACACAAAGGTGTGCTAGCACCTTTGTAAGGTTCGGCCAAAGGAGGAGAGGGAGAGAGGTTGAAAGCTTGAGGAAGAAGAAGGAGGTTTCACAACACAAATGAAACTCCCACAATAATCACAAGTGGCCGACCACTTTCAAGAAAAAGTTTATATACTCCATGGGATTTCAAGAGTCACAACTCTTGATCTCCCTCATGAGGTGGCACACACATGTGTTAGCCTTGATGATGTGACACATCATCATTAGCCACTTAATGCCAACTCACCAATGAGGTGGCAAATTGTCAAGTCAAACTTGACCCTTCATCTTCCTCTCAAGTCAAGTCAAACTTGACCACTTCTCTCCCTTGGTTGATCTAATCTAACCATTGGTTCAAGTCAATTTTAATTTAATGAATCTCTATTCATTGAATTAAATTAATTCAATGAGTCTAAGTCCAAATTAGACTCATCTAATACATGTACCAAATTGAGTCCAACTCAATTAGCCTAATTTGGATTTCTCTTAATCCAATTTAGTTCATCACATGAACCTAATCCTTTAGGTTCATCAAATGAACATAATCTTCATCTAATTGCCCTTTGTGTGTGACCCTATAGGTTCTTGTAACGTTGGCAATGCTCCTAAACCCATTTAGAAGCATAAGTAATGAGTGGTATCTAGCAACACATCATTACTACCCAAGTTACAAGAATGTTGAGATCCAACATCACCTTGTGACTACTAATTGTGACTCCTCACAATATATGACAAGTGTCATTCTATCCTTAACATCTAGATTGATCAATATGAGGCATAGACCATGTCATCCTCTAATCAATCTAAATCTTGAACTCCAAGTAGACTCACTCAATCAAATGAGCTCAATATCTCATATTGACTCATTTGGGCATGGCCATGCATTTCGTGGTCTCACTCTATCAAGAATATCGATGTCATTCCCGTCATATAGGAGGGATAGATCCCATCTACATCACTCACATCCCTCCGCATAATTTGTTACATACCCAGTAATCGCCTTTATAGTCCACCTAGTTACGGGTGACGTTTGACGAAGCTAAAGTACGTAACTCCTTATGTAGGGAACCATAGTGACTTCAAGTCCAAGGACTAGTAATCATACTAATAGCCACATGTAAAAGTATATGACACTCATATAACGATCCATGATATTTTCTCATGGCGGGTCATTCATTATACATTCTCTAATGCATACCCATGTGTCAACTTGATATCTCCATATCCATGACTTGTGAGATCAAGTCATCGAGTTGACCTACATGCTAGTCTCGTCGCATTAACATTGTCCCTGAATGTTAATACTTGACTAGGAATGATTAAGAGTAGTATTCCCTATATCATCTCACTATCGATTCAACCAATCGATTGATATAGGTAAGAACTTTCCACTCAAGGACGCTATTATACTTAGTTATTTGGTATCAATACAAGTAAGTATAATAACCAAAAACAAATGTCTTTATTTATATACAAGAATATGATACAACGAGTGCATACAACAATCATCAAAAGATTGACTCTACGGCTCTAACTAACAATCTCCTACTAGCACTAGTGCCAATCTGTGTAGGCTCTAAGGTCTAATGACCTAGTGTGACCATCATGCTTTCTCTGTGCCAAAGCCTTGGTCAAGGGATCTGCGATGTTAGCCTCTGTGGGTACTCTGCAAATCTTCACATCTCCTCTCTCGATAATCTCTCGAATGAGATGGAAGCGTCGTAGCATGTGTTCGGTCCGCTGGTGTGAGAGAGGTTCCTTAGCCTGCGCAATTGCTCCATTGTTGTCACAATAGAGCTCAATGGGATCATCTATGCTAGGAACCACCCCAAGCTCGGTAATGAACTTGCGGATCCAAACTGCCTCCTTTGCTGCTTCTGATGCTGCAATATACTCGGCCTCTGTCATAGAGTCAGCTACTGTGTCCTGCTTCGAACTCTTCTAGCTCACAGTACCACCATTTATGCAAAACACGAACCCTGACTGCGATCGATAATCATCCTGGTCGGTCTGGAAGCTGGCATCACTATAACCCTTTACAGCTAGCTCGTCATCACCTCCATATATCAAGAAATATTCTTTAGTCCTTCTTAAGTACTTAAGAATATTCTTGACCGCTATCCAGTGACTTTCACCTGGATCTGACTGGTATCTGCTCGTCATGCTCAAAGCATACGAGACATCAGGATGAGTATATAGCATGGCGTACATGATAGATCCTATAGCTGAGGCATAATGGATCTGATCCTTGTGGTCTCTCTCCTCTCTAGAAGAGGGACCTTGAGTCTTCGAAAGACTCACACCATGTGATATCGGCAGAAATCCCTTCTTGGAGTTCTGCATGGCAAACCGAAGTAATACCTTGTCAATGTATGTACTCTGACTTAGGCCAAGCAATCTCTTAGATCTATCTCTATAGATCTGTATGCCTAGAATGCGGGATGCTTCACCTAAGTCCTTCATTGAGAAATAAGTCCCTAGCCAAGTCTTGACAGACTGCAGCAAAGGGATGTCCTTCCCAACGAGTAGTATGTCATCCACATACAATATAAGGAAGACAACTGTGCTCCCAACAACCTTCTTGTAGACACAAGGTTCATCTTCATTCTTGATGAAACCAAACTGTTTGATTGCATCATCGAATCGAAGATTCCAGCTCCAAGAAACTTGTTTTAGTCCAAAAATGGACCTATGCAGCTTGCATACTCTACTAGTATGCTGTGGATCTACAAAACCCTCAGGTTGTGTTATGTACACATCCTTGAGCAGGTTTCCATTCAGAAATACGGTTTTGACATCCATCTGCCAGATCTCATAATCGTGGTACGCTGCAATAACAAGCATGATCCGAATGGACTTAAACATCGCTACTGGAGAAAAAGTTTCATCATAGTCAATACCATGAATTTGCTTGAAACCTTTAGCTACCAAGCGACCCTTATAAATAAGTCCATCCATGTCAGTCTTTCTCTTAAAGACCCACTTACACCCAATGGGTTTGACCCCTTCAGGTGGATCAACCAAAGTCCATACTTGGTTGGTGTACATGGATTTTATCTCGGATCTCATGGCCTCTAGCCATTTCTCGGAATCTGGTCTCATCACAGCTTCTTGATAGGAGGTAGGCTTATCCTCAATGAGCACAACGTCATCATGGTCAGACAAGAGAAATGAGTATCTCTCAGGCTGACGACGTACCCTATCAAATCTGCGAAGAGGTAGGTCTACTTGAACTGGTTGTGGTTCCTCAACTCCTTGTGGAACAACATCATCCACAACACTTTGTGGTACTAGTTCAACTTCCATCGAGGCTTCAGTGCTATGGTCCACATCTTGAACTTCTTCAAGATCGAACGTACTCCCACTAGTCTTTCTAGAAACAAAGTCCCTTTCTAGAAATATCCCAGTCTTAGCCACAACTACCTTGTGTTGACTGGGAATGTAGAAGTAATATCCCTTCGTTTCCTTGGGATATCCAATGAAATAGCACTTGTCGGATTTAGGTCCCAATTTGTCCGAGACTTAACGTCTAACGTAAGCCTCACAACCCTAAATCCTCATAAAAGACACCTGGGCATCTCTCCTAGTCTATATCCTATATGGTGTCTTTATTATAGCCTTAGATGGAACTCGGTAGAGAATGAAGGCTGCTGTGTCTAGAGCATAGCCCCAAAAATACATAAAAAGATCTGTGTGACTCATCATAGATCGTACCATATCTAATAAGATATGATTCCTCCTTTCGGATACACCATTCCACTGTGGTGTTCTAGGAGGAGTGAGTTGAGATAGAATCCCACACTCAGCTAGATAGTCACGAAACTCATGGCTAAGGTATTCACCACCTCGATCTGATCAAAGTATCTTAATACTTTTGCCAAGCTGGTTTTGTACTTCATTCTTAAATTCTTTGAACTTTTCAAAGGATTCTGACTTATGTGTCATCAGGTACACATAACCATATCTACTGAAGTCATCAGTAAATGTAATGAAATACCTATAACCACCTCTGGCAGTGACATTGAAAGGGTCACATACATCACTATGTATAAGACCTAACAAGTCAGTCGCTCTCTCACTGTGTCCACTAAAGGGAGTCTTGGTCATCTTGCCTAGAAGGAATGACTCGCATGTCTCATATGATTCAAAATCAAATGAGTCCAGCAAATCATCTTTATGGAGCTGGGATAAGCGTTTGTCATTTATATGACCTAAGCGACAGTGCCAGAGATAGATTTGGTTCATGTCATTTGACTTGAACCTCTTGGTACTTATGTTATAGATAGGGTTCTCAAGGCCTAGAATATAGAGTCCGTTCATCAGAGGTGTACTACAATAGAACATATCATTTAAATAAACTGAACAACATTTGTTCTTTATTATAAATGAAAAACCTTTCTTATCCAAACAAGAAACTGAAATTGTGTTCTTAGTTAAGGCAGACACATAACAACATTCATCTAATTCTAGTACAAGCCCAGAGGGTAGAGATAGATAGTAAGTTCCTACAGCAACAGCAGCAACCCGTGCTCCATTGCCTACTCGTAGGTCTATCTCGCCCTTCGTCAATGTTCTGCTATTTCTCAGCGCTTGTACATTAGTACAAATGTGAGAAGCACATCCGGTATCTAATACCCACGATGAAGAAATAGAGAGGTTGACTTCTATAACATGTATACCTGAAGTAGAAATCTTATTTCTCTTCTTCTTAAGATCTTCCAGGTATCCTGTGCAGTTCCTCTTCCAGTGCCCTGCTTGTCCTTGATACAGTTGACGAAGATGTTCAACCATATCATAAGCACCCATCAACTCGTGTTGCTTCTGAAGCTCAGAGTTCATGGTTGCGAGCATGAGACATGACACATCTAATGTGTTATCTTGATGCTTCTTGTAAGCATCTCGGTCAGCTTGCGTGGCAGTAGTTGGAGGTGCCTCCGGAATGGGATGCTCCAGAATGTACAGTTTACATTCTTGTGTGAGAACAATTCTCAGATTCCTATACCAGTCCAGGAAATTAGCTCCGTTGAGCTTGTCCTTCTTAAGGACATAACGCAGGGAGAAAGAGTTCGTATTTGACGTCATGGCAATCTACAACAGAAATTACAGAAAATAAATAAACATCATATTCTAGTAATCATTTAATTAGGCCTTTAATTAAACGATGCTCCCACTGAATTATAGAACTTTTGTAGAATCAAGTCATGGATGTGGTCAAACCACACTTACTCGATTCCAACCAACTAGCTATAATTCTTATGGGACAAGATCCACATCATACTACGCCTTGAGTTAGCTTTGGCTAAATCACCCAAGACTTAGTATGATCGGTCGGTAACTAATTACCAAATACATCTCTATGCAACTCTTGTTTATAGGATCAAGATCCGCATTTATATTAAAACTCGAGTTAGCTTTGGTTAATACACCCAAGAGTTAATATAAACATGATTTTGACCTATCTACCAACCATTGGAAAATGCCTATAGTTAAACTCGATCCAATTGAGTTAACTAGTTACTCAATCTAATTGAGTTGTACTCACCCATGCGTTGATAGGCGAGACCAAAATTGTCCCTCCGTACCCTACCAAGATAATATGTGTTGCTCTGCTTTGGCAGATTCAACAACAACATGTGATCGAAGTAGTGATAGGTATCACGGCATGGTAGGCATTACGAGTTAACGCGATTGAGATCTAATCTAATTGACGAGGTGTATCATATACGCGATTTAGATCTAATCTAATCGTTAGGGCGCATCATGTACGTGATTTAGATCTAATCTAATCGTTAAGGCGCTAATTAATTACTATTCTAGCATGCATCACATATACACACACAAGAAAGTAATTAAATATTTTGTGATTAGTCATGGCCCTACTGCGATCTTCTCAATCCAATGAGAAGATCGGATGGTCAACCTAAGGTCAACAGCTTCTCAAGCTCCTTCCTTTGACCACCTTGTGTTGCTCGCGCCCTCCTCATAACTCCGTCTCGATTGGACCATCCACCGCTTCATTTTGTACATTACAAAAGTGAAACTCGAGTTACATTTGAGTCTAAACTAATTTACAACTGGAAATCAAAATAGGAAAGGCACGACGCGCAGGTCGCGTATCATATACAACACGCACATCACAGAAAATGGCACGCAGGCCATAATATGAATTACAAAACAATTTTTCCAATCTAATTGGGTCTTTTGGGCCATGACCATCACAAAATAATACATAATTCTAAATTATGTAATTTCTATAAATTTCTATAATTTTTCTACAATTTTTATAATTTTTATGAGAAAAAATTCCCGGCAGTCCCGTTTAGCGATTTTCGGGCGCAATCTCGAAACGAAGCCCCTTGCGGGGTCAGGGGCAGCACCCCTACCCGCGATATAACCATCGCGAGTGTTCATAAGCGATCCTACAGCGCCTTAGCCCGCTGCCCCAAAATGATTTGGGGCGAAACCTTACCGTTTCGGAAATATTTTCTCAGTAGTCAAAGTCTACAAGTGTCTAAACACTTGTGCTTCGCTTCTACGAGAAAATTACCCATAAAAACTATAAAAATCACATACTTACAGGAATTCAGAGATCTGTAATTTTCATAAAAATACAAATTAAAACATGTATACGCTTCGCACGTGGCTCTGATACCACTGTTGGGTTTTTCGGGCCGCAAAAACCACTTTTTGCGTTGCGGAAATCCCGAAATTCCCATGCCACAGATCCGTGCGAAGAAATAAAATTTCATATACATGTTTTTTACTCCTAGATCTACACTAGATCTACAAGATCAGAGGGTATACCTTTGATGCGAAACCCTTCGCTTAATCCTGCTCGTCCAAGGTTCACCGGATCTCGAGAGTATCAAAGTAGATACTCCTCTATGTGTATCCACACAAGCAAGAGATGGAGAAACCTAACACAAAGGTGTGCTAGCACCTTTGTAAGGTTCGGCCAAAGGAGGAGAGGGAGAGAGGTTGAGTGCTTGAGGAAGAAGGAGGTTTCACAACACAAATGAAACTCCCACAATAATCACAAGTGGCCGACCACTTTCAAGAAAAAGTTTATATACTCCATGGGATTTCAAGAGTCACAACTCTTGATCTCCCTCATGAGGTGGCACACACATGTGTTAGCCTTGATGATGAGGCACATCATCATTAGCCACTTAATGTCAACTCACCAATGAGGTGGCAAATTGTCAAGTCAAACTTGACCCTTCATCTTCCTCTCAAGTCAAGTCAAACTTGACCACTTCTCTCCCTTGGTTGATCTAATCTAACCATTGGTTCAAGTCAATTTTAATTTAATGAATCTCTATTCATTGAATTAAATTAATTCAATGAGTCTAAGTCCAAATTAGACTCATCTAATACATGAACCAAACTGAGTCCAACTCAATTAGCCTAATTTGGATTACTCTTAATCCAATTTGGTTCATCACATGAACCTAATCCTTTAGGTTCATCAAATGAACCTAATCTCCATCTAATTGCCTTTTGTGTGTGACCCTATAGGTTCTTGTAACATTGGCAATGCTCCTAAACCCATTTAGAAGCATAAGTAATGAGCGGTATCTAACAACACATCATTACTACCCAAGTTACAAGAATGTTGAGATCCAACATCACCTTGTGACTACTAATTGTGACTCCTCACAATATATGACAAGTGTCCTTCTATCCTTGACATCTAGATTGATCAATATGAGGCATAGACCGTGTCATCCTCTAATCAATCTAAATCTTGAACTCCAAGTAGACTCACTCAATCAAATGAGCTCAATATCTCATATTGACTCATTTGGGCATGGTCATACACTTCGTGGTCTCACTCTATCAAGAATATCGATGTCACTTCCATCATATAGGAGGGATAAATCCCATCTACATCACTCACATCCCTCCGTATAATTTGTTACATACCCAGTAATCGCCTTTATTGTCCACTTAGTTACGGGTGACGTTTGACGAAGCCAAAGTACGTAACTTCTTATATAGGGAACCATGGTGACTTCAGGTCCAAGGACTAGTAGTCATACTAATAGCCACATGAGAAAGTATATGACACTCATATAACGATCCATGATACTTTCTCATAGCGGGTCATTCAGTATACATTCTCTAATGCATACCTATGTGTCAACTTGATATCTCCATATCCATGACTTGTAAGATCAAGTCATCGAGTTGACCTACATGCTAGTCTCGTCGTATTAACATTGTCCCTGAATGTTAATATTTGACTAGGAATGATTAAGAGTAGTGTTCCCTATATCATCTCACTATCGATTCAACCAATCGATTGATATAGGTAAGAACCTTCTACTCAAGGACGCTATTATACTTAGTTATTTAGCACCAATACAAGTAAGTATAATAACCAAAAACAAATGCCTTTATTTATATACAAGAATATGATACAATGAGTCCATACAACAATCATCAAATGATTGGTTCTAAGGCTCTAACTAACAGGCGCGAAGGATGGAGAGATATCCGAGGGGCGCAAGGCTGATGGAGGAGGCTAGAAGGCTAGTTCGAGGTTGGTCAGGTGTGGCTAAATGCTAGGCATGGAGACCCAACAGGTCATGGTTGATCGGAAGTTGGGTTTGGGACTTTAGACTTGAGTTTGAGTCAAGTTCAGAGTGTTCAATCGATCGCCCGATCGATTGAACAGGGTCCAAATCGATCGATCGATCGATTTGGACTGTGTTGCGATTGTGGGAAGGCCCAATCGATCGGTTGATCAATTAGGATGTGAAATCACGAGCACAGAGGCTTTCCTAATCGATCAAGCGATCGATTGGGAGCTGCCAATCGATCAGTAGATCGATTGGGAGCTGCCAATCGATCAGTAGATCGATTGGGCAGCAGAAGCTCTCACGTGGATGCGAGAGCACATAAAGGTTCTGAATCGATCGGGCGATCGATTCAGGAAGTCCCAATCGATCGGTCGATCGATTGGGAAGTGACCGTTGCGTAGGATGCAGGTGATGGATGACTGCGATGGAGTGGTGCTGACGTGGCAATAGATTGGGGATGAATTCAATCGATTGGGAGCACTGTTTAAAGCCTGGGCGGAGCGTTTTCTCCGCAGAACTTTGCGTTCTTTCCTGCGATTCCTCTCCAACTTTCACAGCGATTTCTCCAGATCTTCATAGCCAATTCTTGAAGGCTCTTGGGTTGCATCCCCAAGGTTCAAGAGGCTACTACAAGCAACAAGTAAGCTAGAGGAAGAGTGTATTCATTTGTATTTGTCTTTCTTCTTCTTGTGGGAGTGTTGTGTTATAGTGTGAGTTTGTACGAGGCTTCTCCGTCTCTGGCTGTGACCGAGAATGCGTTATTCATAGTAGAGATAGAGTGTCCTGTGTGGATCCTTGGATTAGTCACCTCTTCTTAAGGTGGATACCAAGTAAACCCTAGGTGTTAGCGTTGTGGTTTGTTGTGTCTTTCTTTCCACTGCATACATCAAGACGCAATCAATGAGCGCGCGACGAGACACTATTCACCCCCCCCCCTCTAGCGGGCACAAAGGTCCCAACAAATATGATTTGTGTCGAATTATTTGAAGGTCCTCGTGTGACCTTTATACAGTCCGACCAGGTCGACTTGTAGTTAAGCATAGTAGACTACCTATGACACTCCTATAGTATTTAAAGTCAACTAGTTTTCCATTTGGGTCATTGTTTAAGATTGTGTTAGTTGTCATTAGTATTTTTATTTCCTTGGTGTTTTCCATTCCAAATTTTTTTTGGTAACTCCTTAGCATATTTTTGTTGATAAACGTAATTTTCTTCATTCGTCTGTTTAATTTTTAACCCTAAAAAATAAGTTAGTTTTCTTACTAAGCTCATTTCAAATTCTTGTTCCATTAAGGTTATAAATTCTTGTAAATGTTCTGAGTTGGTTGAGCCAAAGATTATATCGTCTACATATACTTGGGCTATGAAGATGTCTTGTTTGATTGACTTTACAAATAAGGTTGGGTCAATTTGTCCTTGACTGAATCCTTTGAAAATTAGGTAGGAGGTCAACCATTTATATCAGGCTCTAGGTACTTGTTTAAGACCATACAAGCCTTTTTTGAGTTTAAAGACATAGTTAGGATGATCTACAGTCTCAAATCCAGTTGGTTGACCTATATAAACTTCTTCTTTTATTAGCCCATTTAAGAAGGTGGATTTAACTACGTAGCATTCTAATAGATTCAAGTCTAACTACTAGGGCATAGGTTTCATCATAGTTATGCCCCTCGACTTGACTAAGCCCTTTAGCCACTAGTCTAACCTTATTTCTAATAATTTCCCCATTTTCACTTAGTTTATTTCTGAATACCCATTTTGTTTCTATTACCTTTTTATTGTTAGGTGGTCGTACTAAATCCTAGACTTCATTTCTTTCAAATTGGGCTAGTTCTTCCTGCATGGCTATGATCTAGTCTGGGTCAAGTAAGGATTCTTCTATCATTTTGGGTTCAAGTTTTGAGATCAAAGATATTTGACTTAAATTTCTAGAGGATGACCTAGTATGAACTCTTAGGTCTGGATCACTAATTATTTGGTCAATTGGATGATTTCGATTTACTCTTATAGATCAAGTAGGTTCATTTAGTTGAACTTGTTCTTCTTCTTTGTGACTTAGGTTTTCACTTGCTCCCCCTTGACTAGTGGTATCTTGAACAAATTCGATTGTTTGATTCTGGGTTTGTTCTAGGTTTTGGTTGAACTATTCAAATTTTACATTTGAGATTTCTTCAATTCTTAGTATAACTTTGTTATATACTCTATAACCTCTACTGTTTAGTGAGTATCCTACAAAGATTTCATTTTCTATTTTTGAGGTAAATTTTCCTAAGTGTTAACTTGTAATTATCATATAAACAAGGCATCCAAATACTTTAAAGTATTTAATATTAGGTTGTGTATTATAATAGAGTTCAAATGAGTTTTGTTTATAGTGGTCTTGTTTTATACATAGCAGGCAGTGCTAACAGCTTCTGCCCAAAAGTATTTTTGCAGGTTATACTCATTTAGCATTGTCCTATAGGTTTCAAGTAGAGTTCTATTCTTTATTTCTACTATTCCATTTTATTGGGGTGTTTTAGAGCATGAATATTCGTGATGATAATCATTTTAAAGGTAGAATTGATTAAAGTTGTGATTCCTAAATTCACCTCCGTTGTCACTTTTGATTCTTTCAATTTTTTGGTCTTTTTCATTTTCAATTTATTTGCAAAAATTACTAAAGATTTGAAATGTTTCATCCTTATTTTTTAAGAATTTTATCCAGGTAAATCTAGAGTGATCATCTATTATTACTAAGCAATATAGGCTTCCATTTATTGATTTGATCCCATAGGAGTCAAATAGGTCTAAGTGCAATAGTTCTAGTATTGAATTTGTTTCTAGTTGATTAGTTGATTTGTGAGTAGACTTTGTTTGTTTTCCTTGTTGATAGGCATTAGAAATTGTTGAGTCTAAGTTAGGTAATTTTGGTAAGCCTTTAACTAGTCCATTTAATTTACTTAGATTTCTAAAGTTTGTGTGTGACATTTTTCTATGTCATAACCAAGTTTCTTCCATTTGTGTTAAGTAACACTTAAGTAAGGAAGTGGTTAGGTTAATTGCGCAGATATTGTCTTTTCTAAACCCTTTTAGACTTATAGAAGGGTTATCTAAGTGCTTAATTAAGCATTCAGAGGATAGAAACCTAACCTTATATCCAGAATCACACAATTGACTAATGCTAAGAAGGTTGTATTTGAGATTTTCAACAAGTAACACTTTCTTAATAATAAAATCAGTTTTAAGTTCAATATTACCAATCCTAATTACCTTGAGTTTCCATTGTTTCCAAAAGTAACTGTTCCTAAGCTTTTGTATGTTAATTGAGTGAATTTAGTGTGATCCCCCATCATGTGTTTAAAGCAACCACTGTCCAATATCCACTTGGTTTCCTCATCGGAACCTTCAGAAACAAGTACGGCGGACCCGTGGCTTGATTCGGGTTCGGACTCGTCATCCAATTCGTTTTCTGATTCTGTTTCGTAGGCCATCAGTGCGAGGTAGTTGGATTGCTTCAATTCTATGCCATCTAATTCATCTCTGGACAATTTGTTCCACATTGCTTTGAGGGTCTTCTTTCTAGTTGTTTTGGATTTGTCGTCTTTCACCTTTGGGCACTCGTTCTTATAGTGCCCTTTCTTGTTACATCCAAAATAGGTCACATTCTTGTTGTTAGAGTTGGTGGTGAAGTTGATCTTCTGTAAGTCCTTTTGCTGAAATTCTTCTTTCTGCTGGTGAACATCTTTCTTACCAAGTTCACCATATATTCTTCATCCTCTAAGTCTTGGTCAGACTCAATGTCAGGTTTAGGTTTGATTCTAGACTTTTCTTTTGAGGAATCTATAAAAAGAGCAATATCTTTCTTGAACTACTTTGAGTTAGTCTGTTTATGGAGTTCAAGTTCACAAAACAATTCATCTAATTTTAATTTAGATAGGTTCTTCAAAATTTTGTAGGCATCCACGATGGATGACCACAGTGTATTTCAAGGAAACGCGTTTAGGGCATACCTTATCAGATCACGATTCTCCATCTGGTAGTCAATGGTGTGAAGTCCGTTGAGAATGTCCTTTATTCGTGCATGAAGCTGACTTGCAGATTCTTCTTCCTATATTTTTATGTTAAATAGATTATTTAAATAAAGATCCCTTTTTGTTACCTTAGCATCATTGGTTCCCTTGTGCAATTCGATGAGTTTATCCTATAGCTCCTTCGCATTTTCGTGTGGGCTGACACGGTTTAGTTCTTCCTTTGTCAGCCCACACTGGAGTGTGTTAAGAGTCTTGAAGTCAATTTGAGCCCTCTTCTTCATTTCTGGATTCTAATGTTTCAGGTCCATTGGAATTCCGGCGTTATCGACGGGAGCCTTGTAACCTCTGGTGATGCTAAACCACTGGTCGAAGTCAGTATTTAGATATACCTCCATCCGTTTCTTCTAGTACTGGAAGTCATCACCATTGAAGAGGGGAGGATGAACGGTGTTGAATCCTTCATGTTGCGGCATTTCACAATTGTAGATAGAAAACTAAATCGAGGTACCAAGACTTGGTCTTGGATTAGCAGTGTATGAAAGAGAAAAAAACTGACGACTCGAGTGGTGTTGCACCAACTTCGAGTAAAGGTCGAATAAGAAAGAGTTATTTAAAGAGGCAAGATTTACTAATTCAAATGAAGTCTGAAAAACTGAAATCTGTAAAGAAACTAAAATAATTCCTCCTCGGTTGATTAGTGGTTGCATGAATTCAAAGCAAAACTGGCTCTGATGCCACTTGTTGGATCGATTACGCATGTGAGGGGGGGGGGGGGGGCGGGGTGAATCGCGTGGTTTTCAAAAACTCGTCTTTTCAGTTTTAGAATCAAAGTACGAGCGCAGCGAAAAACTAAAAGGAATGAGAACACAAGAAGACACGAGTGGTTTACTTGGTTCGAAGCCTTCGGCGACTCCTACTTGAAAACCTAGGTCCCATGGACCTATCGACAGGTAATCCACTAAAGGCCTCTTCCAGTACCTCCGGAAGAGGAAATCGAGTACATAGAAAGTTGAACAAGTGCAACACACTACACTTGTCTTTTTTGTAGTAATTAATTACAAAAGAAAATTACCAACACTTAAATATTAAATTGGGAGCGCTCGTGTCGATGTAGGTCTGCCAGCCATGATTAGGAGTCCTTGGAGGAGTTGTCGGGCACAGCAGCTTTACAGCAAAGTCATTACAGGAGCCCGGAGCAATCAGAACTTCAAATGGGCGTGTAGTAGCTCATATGGAAGTTGTTGTTCAATGCCTTCTCGAGCTAGCCTTATAAAGGACATGGAAGGCACCTTCCATAGGCAAATTCGATCCCAAACAGCTCGACACTTATCCGCAGCGATGCTAAAAATTTATCCTGTGAAAGGCGCCTTTCATAGACATGGAAGCCACCTTCTATGAATAGTATAAAAGCACCTTCATTGCTTGAAGGCGCCTTTGGACACTGTTCATCCGAAGGTAATTTTCTCCTTTTTGCCTTGCAAAACAATGTTAGTTTAAAATACCCTGTAAAATAAGTATTAGGACAATTTAATAATAATAAAGAATATTAATTAGTTTATGTCCTCCCAGGACCATGAACTAGTCAAGGTCTTAGCTTAGGGATCCCAAATAGGCCTAAACTGGACCGACGCCTACTGTCCCTCCAACCGGGACGTATCCTCACCTTAACTTTTTAGTTTGCCAGACATTTGGTCAACCCGTTGACCTGCCTGGACTTCATGTCAGCTATTCGGTCAGCCCATCAACATAGCTAGACTTCTTGCCAGATATCCGGTCAGCCCGTTGACTTATCTAGGCTTCGTACCAACTATCCAATCAGCCCGTCGACCTAATTGGATTTCCTGCCAGATATCTAGTCAGCCCATCGACCTATCTAGACTTCTTTTGCACACTTAATCAGGTTGTTAGATCACAACAAAACCTAACTTAACTTACTTGTCATTCATCAAAACCTGAGTTAGACCGTCAATGCAAACTGGACCAACAGGTGCCACCTTTAAAAATTAAGAAAAATTAAATGGAGGATCAAGTGTCATCCCTATAAGCAAAGGTATAAAAATTTTAAATTATAATAATAAAAATTATAATATTTACTTTGAGTGTAAGAAAAGTAGGTACTATAAAAGTAAGTGCTCTAATTTAACCAAGAAGAAGGGTCAA
Source organism: Zingiber officinale (assembly GCF_018446385.1). Taxonomy (NCBI): domain Eukaryota; kingdom Viridiplantae; phylum Streptophyta; class Magnoliopsida; order Zingiberales; family Zingiberaceae; genus Zingiber; species Zingiber officinale. The sequence continues at coordinate 37,647,305 of NC_055998.1, forward strand.
TTATCACCTAAGAACAAGGAGAGCGCCAAGGAGGTCGGTCCCTCAATACGCAAAGACAAGGAGTACATTATGTCCTTCTCTTGCAATCAAAATGAACATTATCAGAGCAATGTCCAAAGGGGAAGAATCCGACCAAGAACAATGGAGGAAGCTCAACTCAAGGAGGAGCTCTCAAAAGCAAACCCAAGGTATCATTTATTGAACCAATTCCTTTGATCCATGATAAAAAGCATTATATGTTTAGTTTATATCATTTTAATGTTATTTATCATGAAAATAGAAAGTATGATAAGATTAAGGAAAAGTATATTTCATATCATGCTAGGACTATCTCACCTAAGTCTAGGAAGATGCATGCCTAAGAAAAGGAAAACTCAAGGTTTTAATAAAAAATTAAAATTTGAGAACTTAAGGAGTGAAAACCAAATCTTAAGATCAAAACTTTATTGGAGAGAACCTTAGAAAAATTGACAATTAGTGTCAAATGGTCAAATAAGTCAAACCTAGGTCAAAATAGACAAGAACCATCCAATAGTAGGAGAGGTTTGCATTACAAACCTAAAATCAAGAAGGATGTACCTTCTTATCATAGAGTTCCATATAGTTATGGGACTACCTGTTGGTCCCTTGGTGGCCGGCAAGAGGGGAGGATGAATTGCCCTACAAAAATAAACTCAACCCTTTCTCGACTTATAACTTAATAAAGAACACTTGTAATAAAAAAGTAAGAGACTAATTACTGAGACAGAAACACAAGGAGTCTTACTTGTTTTTCAATCAGAAGATTACTAATCCAAGGAAAATGAAGCGCACTTTTATGATGATCTCCTTCGGGCGGAGTAGCCTCTTACAACGTTAACAGCTCACAAATGAAAGTAGAATAGAAAGAAATGAATTACAAGTTGTCTGAATTACTGAAAATAGAGCTATATTTATAGCACTGTTCTGGGCGCCTAGAAGGGTTTCAGGGACCTGGAGTGGGATAGAATTCTATCCCCGATGTGTCGGTCAACGAACACGTCAAATATGATAAGAGTTGCATTTCGAGAGCCCGGAATGGCTCCGACCGCCCAGACCCATAAAAATCAACATGGTTGACTTTTTTGGTCTAAGCCCTCTGCTCCGGTTCTGCTCGCCTCGGTCAGGGTCTTCCACTCCAGTTTCGCTCGCTTGGATGATCTCAGCTATCTGGAATAGGGCCCACTCGAACCCAATTTCCGACCTTCTCCTCGAACAGCCTTCCTCCCTAGCTTCTCGTCCCTCGAACGTCGTGTATGCTCTTCTCGTCCACCGGTGTACTCTCCATGACACCTCATCCCTTGGACGCACCGCACCCGTCGGCTCTCTCCGTGCCATCCTTCTCGCTAGTCGCGTCTTCCACTTGAATTTCTGTGCTCCTAACCTTCTGCACACTTAGACACAGAGGTTAAACCAAACAGGACCTAACTTAATATATTTGATCACATCAAAACAACCTTGAGGTTACAACTATAAAATACCGGAAAGAGGCGAATATTAATAAGGGAATTTTCCAGAATTTTTGGAAATTTTTCGGGAATTTTTCGGAGCTCGTACAGATGAGTTAACGGGGACAAAAACGGAGGCCGGAAAAGCCTGTTTAGGTTACCCCGTTTAAGTGAGGAAATGTTTATATATCCTTTTTCTTTTTATTTTCTTATTCTTTTTCTTTTCTCTTATACCTCCCGCGTGCCTCTCTTCCCTTCTCCTCTCACGCCCGACACCTTCCTTCTCCTCTTTGCCCTAACCGCCGGCCACGGCAGTTTCCTCCGCCGCTACATCTTCTTCCTCACCGATCTTGTGCCCTAGCCGCCAGGAACCCCAGCGCCGGCCGTTGTCACGAGTGCCCTAGCCGACTTTTTCCCGACGCCATCCTCTTCATTACCGTCGGGACGCCAAGCGCCACAGCACACAGCCGACGCCGCTGGAGTACTGCCGACTCAGCGACGCCGTCTCAGTGCCCTAGCCACCGTTGCTGACCCCGAGCAGGAGCCGAGCGATTTCTTGCCCTAGGTGCCGACGCCGCACCTCTCTGCCCTAGCGCCGGGCCGCCGTCGAGCCCTAGTTCTCTCGCCGACTCTTCCTTCCCGAGCCGCACCAGGCGATGCCATCACTTGAGGCCGGACGGAGCAGTGCATACCCCTACTTCAATTGCCCAGATTCGGTAGCCAATTTGTTCCTCTGCCTAGTGTCAGTAAACAAGCCTTCTTCCCTCTGTATTGTCGTCGGCCACAAGATTTCGAGCATCAACAGATTTCTATAGCCTATTGACAGAGAGGAAGAAGATTTGGGTAAGGCAGGTAGGGTTCTGTGTTTGCAAATTCTTGTGTTAGTGGGTTAATTGATCATATTGGTGTTTTATTTGTTTACAGCAGCAATATACCTTTGCTGGCAACAACAAACCGTGTGTGTGGATCAACAATCAAGGCTGTGAATTTAGGTAAGGGTAGGAATTTGATGCGTTTTGTAGTTAGATGTTTATGTGTTAAGGGAATTAGGTTTGGATTTAATCTAATGGGTTGATTGGGGATTTAGTTGCTAACCCTAATTAACTATTAGATTTAAAAAGGTAAATTGAGGATATGTGATTAGGGTTTTACCCTAAATTTAGTCTTAGGGATTTTATTTAGCTGTTCTTATGAAGTAGCTAAATAAAATATTTGTATATTGTTTGATACAGGACTTTGACGCGAGACGAGTATCTCGACGTCGTGGACCAGATTGGACTTTTCTATTTTCGGAGGCGGGTACTTTTGACTTATGTCATTTGATATGCTTAGTAATTAAATTAACATGTTGCATTAATGGTGTTTCTTATCTGTTTCGGTTAATCACTACCCAAATCTTACATGCTTGATTGATTGATTGGTTTTGCATCTCAGGTATATTTTACCTGTTTATACATGCTTATAGGGGTAGTGATATGCCATGCTTGACCATGTTCAGGACCTAGGTTTTATACCTTCTGTGTACCTTTGATTCGATATGATTCGTTGACCTAGGGTGCACTTTTCTATATACATGGATTAGGTCAGGATGTTTATATGGTTATTGCCATGCATCATTTGCATGATTGCATGCTGTGCGATAGTCCGCTCCATTATTGTTGAGCACATCGCCAGTTACATGGATCTGCACACACCACCACTCATGGGTTAGTGGTCGATTCAGGCTGAGTGTGTTGCAGCAGGGACTCTGTTAGGCACCGTTGGTCCGCTCATGGGTAGTGTGACACAACGTGTTATCCGGCAGGGATTCCTCCCCGTATTTGAGTACCGGGAGTTGAGAGCATTGCGCTCCCCCATCTATGATTTGGGGTAGGAGGATAGGTGTACTCCGACAGCATCCCGTCCACTCGGTCACTCATCAGGAGTAGTGATGATAGAGTGCACGGTTGTCACAGCCCTACCCACTCGGCCTCACTTTTGTATGAGATGATCGACTGGCGTCAGGGGTGACCAGGACGCATCATTGGCATCATATGCATGATGCATTTATTGCTTGTGTTTGTGTTTGCTGCATTTATATGCTGCATATTGTTTGGATACCTATGTTTGACATGCATACAGGATTTCCTTATCCCTCGGACTGTTTGACCTTATACTCAGGACCTGGTTAGTACAGTATTCTCCTGTTTATTTCAGATGCATTCTTATCTTTCTTATCAGGAGACTGTACGCATGATTAGTGCTAGGTGTTGTTTCTTTACTTTGCATATCAATTGTACCTGCTGAGTGTTGGACTCACCCCGCCTCCATTGTTGTTATTTTCAGGTTGATGCTGTCAGGAGGGAGTTCCAGTCGCTAGTCCCCACTGCACGTAGTGCTACTCCGCTGCTGGTTTTTGAGTTGTTTCATTTTAGCTTTTCGCTATCAGACTTTATTTTAGTTTTGTTTTGGACTTACATATGGATATTGTATGGAATCTTTCCGTTGGATGGACTTTTAGTATGATTTGGATTTACTCTACTACATGCCTGCCTGGACGGCAGAAGAGGTAAGAAAAAATCGGATTTGGGCTTTACGAGTGTAGTTGAGTAGGGTTGATTTCGAGTCAGAGTATTACTATGTTGTTTATTTTATTTACTGCGTGGTTGTGACAGCCAGAGGCTGAATACATATATAAACTGCGTGGTGATTGATTTTATTTACTGTTATTATTCCAGCCGCCTGTGGCTGAGTACGTACAGGGGAGATGCTGCCGAAATTTTCTCGGACAGGGACTCCTCTGGGGCGTGACAATTTAGTGGTATCAGAGCACAGGTATACGATCTTTTGTTTTCGTATTTTTGATGTTTGGGATAACCTGATACCAATTTATTTACTTGGTATCAGAGCGCCAAGTTTGGCGATACTTGTTGGATTTTTTTATATTTTGGATTTTCAAGATTTATCTGATACCAATTTATTGGTATCAGAGCTGGTTATGGATACCTGCTTTTGGTGTTCTGGATTTTTGGATGTCTATTTCAGTTTGTACGGATTTCCGTTATGGTTATGTTTCGAACTTCCGTTTCGGATTTAGATGGATTTCCGTCGATTTTCTCGTTCGGAATTATGAGGTCAGAAGTTGGGGACTGGACAGCGATGGAACATCTCCAGACGGCAAATAGGTATGATGTTTATTTTATGATAGTTAGGACCTCTATTAGCACTTTATCTTTATTACCTGTCTGGTTGTTGTGGCCATATTACATGTGATGGATTAGCCACTGATCTTGGTCGACCCTAATAGAGATCAAGGATTATAGTCACTGGTGATTTTTCATATCATACCATCAGTAGTTTTAGCTTCTGTTACTACTATTAGGAGATGGAGGCACATATCAGCCTCTGCTATTGTTAGCTGGGTAATGGATGATACCTATATATTCCTGTGGACTTAGCCAGTAGAGTTTTTTATACTCGTATCTTTTAGATGTTAGGGTATCCGATATGATGAAAATTGGGCATTGGAGAGTTATCATGTTTAATCATTGTTGAGAATGATTTGAGGTTGAGGGATATTGGGAGATCAGATGTTGTGATATGTTGGTTTCTAATGGTTTGTGAGAGTAAATGTTATGTGGTTGTCTGATGATCTATTACTGGATATTTGTTTTGATGATCTATTAGTGGATAACTATTTTGATGATTTATATTTGGGTTGTCATTGTTGGTGACATAGTGAGTGTCATTTATGATATTCACAGGTTGGATGATTATGGTTGGTGATCAGATTATAAATTGGGTGCTGGAGAGTTTTACGGTTGAATGTGCCTATGAGATTTTAATAAACCTGGTTGGTTATGGATAGTTAACAGGATGATATAAAAAAAATGATATATGCTTCCTCTGATATGGGACTATGTGGATAAATAATGATTGATGTTTTGAATGCTAACTTACCCTCATGGGGAGTAGAGATTTATTCATCTGATATAGTGTGGGCTGATGTTTTTGAGGATGAAGATGAGAGTGTCATGATGTTCTTAAATTCTGACTTTTTCTTTTGGGTCGTACACATTTATACATATGATATTATGTGATTGGATATACCTTAGTTGCTTGTGGAGGATTAAGGTATTCTTGATTAGTTAGTAGATGAATGATTTAGTTTTGTTGGTTGATCAGTAGAGGATTGCCATACTCTATTTTTTAGAGGTTCGAACCTTTAGGTTATTTGTGCTTAATTATGTATCTAGAGCACCTTTGAGTACATGTTTTGTACTGACATGGGAAGGACTGATTTAGTCATAAATCATTTTCAGCTTGGATAGTTTATAAATGATCGATGTATCCTATTCCATGAAGACTTTGACCGTGGACTGTATATACCTGGTGGGATAACTTAGAGGGTGTGTTGGGATATGTGACCCCGCTGGTGTAAGGAAGTGTAGAGCTAATTGCTTAACACTTATGTGATTCAATCGTTACTAGTGTATACTGGGAGAGTACATTTGGATTTATGATGATAAAATGTTTCCCATTGGATATAGTCTTGGTAGTGTATGACATTGACTGGCAATGTTATACCACGGTGTGTATATCGTTCTTGTCCGATACTAGTTCCTTTGAACCTAGAGCAGGGTTGTTACTGGATGATTAGGCTGCTTTATTTTGGGTTGCTTTTGATTGATGTATTGATGCTTGATACATATGCATGAATTTTGTTTAGATATACCGGTAACCCATGAGTGTTGGTAGCATAAGGTTGGTCTCTTTGATTGAGCTGGTGTGCTGATTTTGCATGTCTATGTTACATGTATATTATGATTGTTATGTGTTGTAGGAGTCATGTTGTAGACTGCCCATTTGCAAGTATTATATGTATCCATGTTCTGATATGGTTTGAAGTTTCCTTGTGGATCATAGCTATGTAGTTCGGTGTATGTATCTGGGTGTATTATTGAAGATATCTTGTTGATTAAATCCGAGATGTAGTATAAGTACATCGGTGGTGTTTTGATGGAGGCATTTTGTCGATTTAATCTGAGTTGTGATATGTATATATGTGTTTGGTGTGGTATCTGAGGTATCTTTTTGATTAGGTTTGATTTGTGAGTGCACCTGGGTTTAGTATGTTTTATTGGAAGCATATGTCGGTTATACGATATGTTATGTGAGTGCTGTTTGAGGTGTATTGTTGATTTTACCTATGTTGATTTTGCACACGTGTTCGGTATGTATTGTTGGATGTATCATACTGAATATACCTGAGTTGTGAGTATGTTTGGTGTATAATAATTGGAGGATTTTGTTGATCATACATATGTTGTGTGAGCATGTGTGCTAGGTGTATACATTGGTAGCAGTATGATGATTTTACTTATACTGAATGCAGATTGTGGAGTGACTGCATTATGTCGTTTGTTGGATTAAGCCATCAACTAAATTTTCCTATCAGTGGATGACCCACTAGGATGCTGATAGAGTTGATGATGGATTTGATTAGTTACTAGGTAGTTGTAGCCTAGGCTAACCACAGTGATTTGTGGTAGAGAGATCTTGTACAATCTCTAGCTGGATAGTTAGGTGCCTTGGGGTACTTATGTATTGTTTTGTGGTGGAGCGTTGCTCCCACATATCACAGATTGCTGGTAGCGGAGCATTGCTCCTATATTTATTGCAGATACATATTTCAGATTATTTGTGGTGGAGTGTTGCTCCCACATATTGAGTATTTCTTGTGGTAGAGCGTTGCTCCCACATATGTGGTGTTTCCTGTGATGGAGCGTTGCTCTCACCCTGGAGGATTTATTCTTTGGTGATTTATGTTATTGATGATTAGATTTTTCGATTTATTATCGGAGATCTTATGGATAGGAATGTCTGTGATACGGACATTATGTGTCTTGGTTTTTGCCATATAGGATTACAGTGCTTTAGATGTTTTCAGGGACTCGATGATCCTGGAATGTCGAGGATGTTTGGATAGGTTTCCATTATCTTTGTGGACGATGTTGTGATCTATTTCGGATCCGAGGTGAATCACGTACACTACCTTTGCATAGATCTAGAGATGATTCGACGAGAAACATCTATATGTGATTATCAGTAGTGCTGGTTTAGATTGTCTTTTGTTATGATGTTTGGGACACACGATCACTAGTAGGAGTGTACCGTGGTTCCACAGAAGATAGAGGTTGTTACCGTTGGGAGCAGCCGAAATCAGTGTAGGAGATCCGCAGTCTTTTGTGACTCGCAGGATATTACAGACCTTTCGTCGAGGGTTTCTTCCGCATAGCTATGCTACTTTCACGCGTGACCATGAAAGGCGTGAAGTTTACTTGGACTGAGGATTTCAAGACTAGCTTCTAGGAGCTGAAGCGGAGACTAGTGTCGGCTTTGATTTTTGGTTTTTACCTTCAGAAGAGGACGAATTTGTCCTCTACACCGACGCATCTCTACAGGGTATGGGTGCTGTTCTGAGGTAGCACGGTAGAGCGTTCTTATATGCTTCTCGATAGTTGAGGGAGCCTGAGAAGAAAATACTCAGTTCATGATCTGGAGTTGGCCGTTATTATTTTTTGCCCTGAAGATTTGGCGGTAGTACCTGTATGATATTACATTGAGATTCTCACTGACCATCGGAGTCTCAAATATCTGTTCACTCAGAAGGAACTTAATCTTTGGCCGAGGACATAGATGGAGTTCCTAAAGGATTATGATTGTACCATTAGCTATCACCGGGAAAAAAACTAATGTGGTTGCCGATGCACTTAGCTAGAGGTCCAGAGGGACTTTAGCTTGCCAGCGAGTTGTGGTCACTGATGTGATTCAGGATTTCTCTGAGTTAGACATTGAGGAACAGGGACAGACAGAGCAGGGTATTCTTGTTACCATAGTTGCTCAGTCGTCGATCAGGACGAGAATCCGAGAGACCCAGTTGTTGAGACCTCATAGGACTCAACGTGAGGCAGAGTTGGTCCGTATTATCAGACGGAGGATTTCAAAAGCATAAGACTGCCAGAAGAGTTATGCTGACCCGAGTCGGAGACACCTTGAGTTCTCCATTTGCGGCTATATATTTCTGCGAGTTTCGCCCACGAAAGGGGTGAAGAGATTTGACCTCAGAGGTAAGCCAGCTCCGTGGTACATTGGACCTTTCCAGATCTCGGAAAGGATTGGAGCAGTAGCTTACTGGTTGGCACTATCGCCGTCCTTGGTAGGCGTGCACGATGTATTCCACGTATCTATGCTGAGAAGATACGTACTCGACCCGACACATGTGCTGACAGATATCTCAGTTCAGTCTGGCGTCACTTATGAGGAGGTTCCGGTACGGATTTTGGACCGGAAGGAGCGTCAGTTGTGGAACAAGACTATCCGACTGGTTAAAGTTGTAAGACAGCATCATTCGGACGAGGAGACTACTTGGGAGCTCGAGGATACGATCCGAGCTCGATATCCCCATCTTTTCACTTGAGGATGTGATTTAATTTACCGTTCAGCATTTATACTTTCTATATCTGTTGTTAGTACTTGCTGATGGTAGATGATGAAATTTGGGGACAAATTTTTATTAGTGGGGGAGAATGTAAAATACCGGAAAGAGGCGAATATTAATAAGGGAATTTTCCAGAATTTTTAGAAATTTTTCGGGAATTTTCGGAGCTCGTACAGACGAGTTAACGGGGACAAAAACGGAGGCCGGAAAAGCCTGTTTAGGTTACCCCGTTTAAGTGAGGAAATGTTTAAATATCCTTTTCCTTTTTATTTTCTTATTCTTTTTCTTTTCTCTTATACCTCCCGCGCGCCTCTCTTCCCTTCTCCTCTCACGCCCGACACCTTCCTTCTCCTCTTTGCCCTAACCGCCGGCCACGGCAGTTTCCTCCGCCGCTACATCTTCTTCCTCACCGATCTTGTGCCCTAGCCGCCAGGAACCCCAGCGCCGGCCGATGTCACGAGTGCCCTAGCCGACTTTTTCCCGACGCCTTCCTCTTCACTGCCGTCGGGACGCCAAGCGCCACAGCACACAGCCGACGCCGCCGGAGTACTGCCGACTCAGCGACGCCGTCTCAGTGCCCTAGCCACCATTGCTGACCCCGAGCAGGAGCCGAGCGATTTCTTGCCCTAGGTGCCGACGCCGCACCTCTCTGCCCTAGCGCCGGGCCGCCGTACCTCTCTGCCCTAGCGCCGGGCCGCCGTCGAGCCCTAGTTCTCCGGCCGACTCTTCCTTCCCGAGCCGCACCAGGCAATGCCATCACTTGAGGCCGGACGGAGCAGTGCATACCCCTACTTCAATTGCCCAGATTCGGTAGCCAATTTGTTCCTATGCCTAGTGTCAGTAAACAAGCCTTCTTCCCTCTGTATTGTCGTCGGCCACAAGATTTCGAGCATCAACAGATTTCTATAGCCTATTGACAGAGAGGAAGAAGATTTGGGTAAGGCAGGTAGGGTTCTGTGTTTGCAAATTCTTGTGTTAGTGGGTTAATTGATCATATTGGTGTTTTATTTGTTTACAGCAGCAATATACCTTTGCTGGCAACAACAAACCGTGTGTGTGGATCAACAATCAAGGCTGTGAATTTAGGTAAGGGTAGGAATTTGATGCGTTTTGTAGTTAGATGTTTATGTGTTAAGGGAATTAGGTTTGGATTTAATCTAATGGGTTGATTGGGGATTTAGTTGCTAACCCTAATTAACTATTAGATTTAAAAAGGTAAATTGAGGATATGTGATTAGGGTTTTACCCTAAATTTAGTCCTAGGGATTTTATTTAGCTGTTCTTATGAAGTAGCTAAATAAAATATTTGTATATTGTTTGATACAGGACTTTGACGCGAGACGAGTATCTCGACGTCGTGGACCAGATTGGACTTTTCTATTTTCGGAGGCGGGTACTTTTGACTTATGTCATTTGATATGCTTAGTAATTAAATTAACATGTTGCATTAATGGTGTTTCTTATCTATTTCGGTTAATCACTACCCAAATCTTACATGCTTGATTGATTGATTGGTTTTGCATCTCAGGTATATTGTACCTGTTTATACATGCTTATAGGGGTAGTGATATACCATGCTTCACCATGTTCAGGACCTAGGTTTTTATACCTTCGTACCTTTGATTCGATATGATTCGCTTGACCTAGGGTGCACTTTTCTATATACATGGATTAGGTCGATGTTTATATGGTTATTTCCATGCATCATTTGCATGATTGCATGCTCTGCGATAGTCCGCTCCATTATTGTTGAGCACATCGCCACATGGATCTGCACACACCACCACTCATGGGTTAGTGGTCGATTCAGCCGAGTGTGTTGCAAGGGACTCGTTAGGCACCGCTGGTCCGCTCATGGGTAGTGTGACACAACGTGTTATCCGGCAGGATTCCTCCCCGTATTTGAGTACCGGAGTTGAGAGCATCGCCCCCATCTATGATTTGGGGTAGGAGGATAGGTGTACTCCGACAAGATCCCGTCCACTCGGTCACTCATCGGGAGTAGTGACGACAGAGTGCACGGTTGTCACAACCCTACCCACTCGGCCTCACTTTTGTATGAGATGATCGACTGGGTGACCAGACGCATCATTGGCATCATATGCATGATGCATTTATTGCTTGTGTTTGTGTTTGCAGCATGATGCATATTGTTTGGATACCTATGTTTGACATGCATACAGTGATTTCCTTATCCCTGACCGCTTTGACCTTATACTCAGACTGTTAGTACATGATTCTCCTGCTTATTTCGGATGCATTCTTATCTTTCTTATCAGAGACCGCATGATTAGTGCTAGGTGTTGTTTATTTACTTTGCATATCAATTGTACTGCCGAGTGTTGGACTCACCCCGCCTCCATTGTTGTTATTTTCATGTTGATGCGAGGGAGTTCCAGTCGCTAGTCCCCACTGCACGTAGTGCTACTCCGCTGCTGGTTTTTGAGTTGTTTCATTTTAGCTTTTCGCTATCAGACTTTATTTTAGTTTTGTTTTGGACTTACATATGGATATTATATGGAATCTTTCCGTTGGATGGACTTTTAGTATGATTTGGATTTACTCTACTACATGCCTGCCTGGACGGCAGAAGAGGTAAGAAAAAAATCGGATTTGGGCTTTACGAGTGTAGTTGAGTAGGGTTGATTTCGAGTCAGAGTATTACTATGTTGTTTATTTTATTTACTGCGTGGTTGTGACAGCCAGAGGCTGAATACATATATAAACTGCGTGGTGATTGATTTTATTTACTGTTATTATTCCAGCCGCCTGTGGCTGAGGTATTTGTGAGATGTAGAAAAGTTTCAGATTGTCCACCGTACAGGGGAGATGCTGCCGAAATTTTCTCGGACAGGGACTCCTCTGGGGCGTGACAACAACAATCTCCCTCTTTTTGATTTAAGCAACCCAAGTTAAGCTAGACTAAACAAATAAAGTTAAAGCAAAAATAAATTTTGTAATAAAGCACTAAAAGTAGGAAATTTAATTTTAAGCTACCTCCCCTAGACTTAATCTTTTTCATCTTCCCCTTTGATCACATAAAAAATGGGGTACAATAAAAATTTAAGGGTAACTTTTATAAAACTCTAAATTTCTAAAAAGATTTTTTGAATTAAGAAAAAAAATTTGTAAGTAAACTTAGATTTTGGAAATATTGAAAACAATTTTGATAGCGCTAACAATGTAATAATTTCAGAAACATTTTCTAAGTAAAAAAATGAAAATTTTCCTCAAAATAAAATTTCAAAAATTATTTTTTTTGTAAAGATTTTGGTAAAGTAAATCTGAAAAAAATTTCTAAGTCAATTTTTTTTAGGCTTAATAACTTAAAAAATTTAAGTTAAAAGCATTAAAAAAATTTAACAAATACAATTTAAATGAATTTTGCAATTTAAAGATAAATTTCTAAGTGAAATTTGAAAAAGTTTTTAATTGAAGTTTGTAATTTTAAAAATTTTAACAAATGTTAAACCTTTGATAAATATTGAAAGTATTTAATTTAATTAACTATTTCATGTTTATCAGTTTGTCAATTAAATATTCAATTGAGAAATTGACTTCCGGGCTGTGGCGAGATACTAGATCTTCTTAGTTATTGGATCATCAACCACTTCTAGACAAAGCCTTTTAATAAATTCAAATATTTAATTTTCTACTTGAAAGCTCTAAGTCTAATTTCACTTTCTAATTTAAATAAGTTTTTGGAACCCAATATAGGTTCCTTCCTACAGGGTTAATCAGGTATTTATAGGGATATAAGATTTTGTTACTTTTCTGATATGCCCTTTGTGAAATCTATAGTATCAATTTAAGCCTCTATAGTTTCTAAAAACAGAAACATTTGAATATGCAAAATTTTTTAAATTTTTTATTTCTTCTTTTAATTTAACATTTTCAAATTTTACTTTTTTCAAAATCTTCTATTAGACATGATATTACTAAAATTATTTTTATTTCTAAGTTCTCATTTTTTAATTTATCATTTTTATTTTTTAACTTGTACATAGATTTTGTCATAAACTTAATATCAAAATAGAGTTAATCAAGAGGTAAGAGGCATACCTTACTTACCATATCAAACTTGAAGTCTGACTCTCCCCTTGCTTCGCTGCATTCATTTTAAGTCGCTCCCCCTTCATCGATGCTAGCTTCTGAGATGTTTTGCTCTTCATGGCTTGCAGTCAGTACTAGACCGACATATTCTTTTATTTCTAATTCTGATGATGAGGTGTCGTCTTATGTAGTAGTTAGAGTCTTGTGCTTGTTTTGCTTGGGCATCTTGCCTTTTTCCTTTTTGAGTTCTGGACATTCCTCTTTTAAGTGTCCTTCCTTTTAACACTGGTAGCATCGAACCCTTCTTCTATTTCTTTGATGTTTCCTATTCTACATTTCTTTAAATTTGTTAGATCTAAAGAATTTTCTGAAATTCCTTACCATGTAAGCTTCTTGATCTTCTTCTGAGTCTGACTCGGGTTCATCCTTCTTGGTTGCTTTTAGTACCATAATCTAGCTTGTTTCTTTTATTGTAGCTGCACATCCGGTTTCATGTAATTCTAGAGTAGAAAAGAGTTCCTCTAGGGTACTTATCTCCAGGTCCATTGAGATGTAGTAGGCGTCGATTATTGAGGACCATTCCGAAGTCTTGGGAAAGGCATTGAGTGCGCAGCGTATCGAGTCCCGGTTGGTTATCGTTTCACTGAGATTTTAGAGTCCGGTGATTAGTTCTTTTACCTTCGTGTGTAGATCGGCTACCTTCTCACCTTTTTCAAGATGGATATTCATCAGTTTATTCTGAAGTATGTTTCGTCTTGTGAGCTTGGCTTTGGATGTGCCTTCGTGGAGTTCCAGGAATTTTTCCCAAAATTATTTGGCCGATAAGTAGCTCCCAATGCGGTCGACTTCTTGAGGCAGCAATACGCTCAGCAAGTGATATTCCGCTCGATTATTTGCTACGAAATCATTTTGTTCTTTCTTCATCCAAAGACTCTATTCCTTCTCCTCTCTATTTTAATTCATAGGAGCTACAAAACCATACTTGATTATCAAATGAATCTCATAGTCAGTTTTTAGAAATACCTCCATTCGACGTTTCCAGTGTGCGAAGTCTCCCTCGAATTTTGGTGGAACGATGCTTGGTCCGACCATTGGTTCCTTTGCTTCGGTCAGCAGTTAGTTCTTCTGAAGTGTCCTTGCTCTGATACCACTTGTTGGTCCCTTGGTGGCTGGCAAGAGGGGAGGAGTGAATTGCCCTACAAAAACAAACTCAACCCTTTCTCAACTTATAGCTTAATAAAGAACACTTGTAATAGAAAAAACTAAGAGACTAATTACTGAGACAGAAACACAAGGAGTTTTACTTGGTTTGCAATCAGAAGATTGCTAATCCAAGGAAAATGAAGCGCACTTTTATGACGATCTCCTTCAGGCGGAGTAGCCTCTTACAACGTTAACAACTCAAAATGAATGTAGAATAGAAATAAATGAATTACAAGTTGTTTTCTAAATTACTGAAAATAGAGCTATATTTATAGCATTGTTCCAGGTGCCTAGAAGGGTTCCGGGCGCCTGGAGTGGGATATAATTCTATCTCCGATGCGTCAGTTAATGGACACGTCGAATTTGATAAGAGTTATGTTCCGGGCGCCCAGACCCATAAAAGTCAACATGGTTGACTTTTTCGATCTGAGCCCTCTGCTCTGGTTCTGCTCGCCTCAGTCCGGGTCTTCCACTCCGATTCCGCTCGCTTGGGTGATCTCGGCCATCCGGAATAGGGCTCACCCGAACCCAATTTCCGGCATTCTCCTCGAGCAGCCTTCCTCCCGGCTTCTCGCCCCTCGAACATCGCGTACATTCTTCTCATCCACTATTGTACTCTTCTGCGGCACCTCATCTCTCGGATGCATCGAGCCCATCGGCTCTTTCTCATGCCATCCTTCTTGCTAGTCACGTCTTCCACTCGACTTCCTGTGCTCCTAAGCTCCTGCAAACTTAGACACAGGGGTTAAGCCAAACAGGACCTAACTTAATTTGTTTGATCACATCAAAATAACTTTGGGGTTCCAACACTAACCCTAGATCTAGTAGTTAAGTCAAGGTAACAAGAGAAGTTTTAACTTTGAAAAGACCAATGTGAATAAGAATTTTAAGAAACCTAAGAAAGTCACTAAGACGGTCACAAGGGAAGCTATCCCTAGAGTTGACCTAGAGGAGTCTAGTGTGACCAAGGCTTCTAAGAGGCCTAAAAAGATCATTAGGAAACTAACAAGGGAAGTTATCCCTAGTGAGCACCTAGCACACCCAAGGAGTATCAATAGATTTTGGATTTCTAAGAGTATGTTCTCTATACTCTAGATGAGTTTAGAGAGTGTCAACTCTAATTGGAAGGATAGTTAACCTAACCTTGAAGAAGTTGACACTTAAAGGGTATTTTCAAGGTAGTTGTACTCCTTAAAAATGAGAAGGTATAATTATTTACTCTTTAGAAGAGTGAAATGTGCAAAAATTTGAAGATTTGAACTTAATTAAAATTGACACAAATAGTGTAAGTCAAAGAAATGTCAAATTAGGATTTTGACATTCTCTTGAGAGATAAAGGTAAACCTAGGTCTATTCTTTAAATTTAGTAAATAATTAGGGATATTTAGATAGATAATCTAGGTATATTATTTATGTTAAATTATCATGATTGTTTGCTCATTGTATGCCATGACATCATATTTTACATTCATATTGTTATGAAAAATAAAAATGCAATATCATGTCATACATACATTATGTAGACATAGTATGTTTTCTTTAAAAAGTTATTCATTTTGATGTATGCCATAAATTATTATTCATTAATTTCAATTCCTTGTAATTAAGGAAAATGATATTAGTTAACAAATGACATCCTAGGTGAATGATCATAATTTAAATACCAAGATAGATATGCATGAACCCTTAGATTTAGAAAAAAATAATATCTACATCTCACAAAGATCATAAGTTGACTTATATATGTTTTAGTACACATTAGATACAAGTGAGATGTTAAAATGGTGAACAAAACTCAAGATGTTGATTTAGTATATGAGTTTCATCGAAACACATAGTTTATGTGTTATCCAATCATGGGAAATCAAATGTACAAGTCATGTGCATTTAACCCAAAGATCACGGTTGGAAATTGGGTTTTTCAAAAATATTTTGAAAAATCTTAGTGAAAACTATTTGCTTATAGTAATTACCATTGCATAGTTAGACACAAATTTGAGAGAAATATTGAAGTTTTTCAATGGTTTCTAATTAAGTGTCAATCTTTGAAAATGGAATATATTTTCAAAGAAAACTATTTTTCCTTGATAGAATATATCTTAAATAATGTCTACATGAATTTTCATGATTTTTAAAATTTTATAAAATTTTTGGGGTATTTCTAAAATTTAGACAGAATTGAATTTCAGAAATCATATACGGTAATCAATTAAGAGAATTTCATAATCGATTACGATGGATCAGAATTAATTAAGCAGATTGCTTAATCAATTAGGATTACTTAATTAATTAGGACATGACTGAAACAAATAACAGTGTGTGCTAATCGATTAAGGCTGGTTTTCAGCGATTAAGAGATTTTCCTAATCGCTTAAGGTCCTAATTTTAGCTTAAATAAGTTTATTTAAGTTGATTAAGCCATGTTTAGTCATATTAATCATCCTTGATCCTAATAAATTCATTTATGAATATTTAAGGGTAGTTTTCATGTTGAAACAAGAAAGGATTGGTTAAAGGAAGACTAAGTTGGAGTTTAGGATGATGTTTAGTTTCAAAGTTGATTTCTGAACCTCAAAACTTTAAATTTTGGATTTCCTAAAGGTTTAGGAATTTAAAGTCATTGTTGGTGCAATGACAGAAGTTTAGAGTGTGTTTTGAGGGGAAGCTACTCCTTAAAGACATGAATAATTTTATTTTTACAATGAAACAATGAAAGGTTAGAAACCTTTATTATTATATATACTCTAGGATGAACATTTGGGCACAATGAAGGGTATGAGACTTTTATTATGATATTGTGAATAACAAGGTTATGAACAATATATGGATAAACTCTTCAGGAGAGAGTTTTTGATATATGCTAAAGGGGAAGAATGTAGGGTTTAAGTTAGGAAACCTTTATTTACCTAAAAAGGGGGAGATTACCCTCTTGGAAAGGGGGAAAATGAAGAAAACCCTCATTTATATGTTGGTATAAAGAAGAAGTTGAGGCTATAAGATTAGCCTAACTTAAATATATTATCAAGCATTAAAAATTGGGAGATTGTTGGTGTAATTTTCCCTGAGTTAAGGTTGACTAAGCTTGAGTTGGCTCAAACTTAAGTCATGATATTGACAATATATGGAGATTACATGTGCAATTATTCGTATAGGAGATTGATGGTCAAAGTTTGACTAGAAGCCAAGTAGGTCAAGATTGACTGAATACTTGATTGGAAATTCCTAATTGGAGGTTAGGTAAGGACAAGTCCAACGGGAAGGTTAACATGAGATGAAAATCTAAATGGATCAGTGTTAACTAGACACTTGATGTCGAAAGTCCTTGTGAGTGAAGCTGGGCAATGATAAAGTCCTGATAAGTGAAGTCAGACAATTAAAAAGTCTTAGTAAGTGAAGCCAGACAGTTAAAAATCCCTAATTAGTGAAGCTAGGTAGTGTGAAAAGTCCTGGTGAGTGAAACTATATAAAAAAAAACCTTAGTGAATAAAGCTAGGCAGAGGAAAAGTCCTGGTGAGTGAAGCCAGATGAAATGCCCTAGTGAATAAAGTTAGGCAGAGGAAAATCCTAGTGAATAAAGTCAGGTGGTGAAAAGCACTAGTAAATGAAGCCAGACATGTAGAAATCCAGGTAGGTCAAGGTTAACCGGACACCTAGTGT
Organism: Zingiber officinale; assembly: GCF_018446385.1. Taxonomy (NCBI): domain Eukaryota; kingdom Viridiplantae; phylum Streptophyta; class Magnoliopsida; order Zingiberales; family Zingiberaceae; genus Zingiber; species Zingiber officinale. The sequence goes on from NC_055998.1 coordinate 37,665,164, forward strand.
TTGGAAGTCCAAGTGGATTATGGAGAACTGGATACTTGGCATAGGGAGAAAAGTCCAAGTGGATCAAGGTTGACCAGACATCTAATGTACGATAAGTCCAAGTGGGCCAACGTTGAATGGACACTTGGCATAGGGAGAAAAGTCTAAGTGGATCAACGGATTGACCAGACACTTGATGGAGAAGTCCAAGCAGGTCAAGATTGACCAGATGCTAGGCAATGTGAAGTCCCAATAGGTCACGGTTGATCGGATATTGGGTAGAGGAATCCTAGATTTAGGTTTGGAACTTAAGGATGGTAATCGATTAAGCTAATCAATTACACCATGTTTTAAACAATTATAGAAGGAAGCTGAATTGCTTACCTTAAGTGATTCAGCAGGGCTTAATCGATTAGACTAATCGATTAAGCTCCATTCTGTGAGAAACAGAATGGTTTGTAAGTGATTAAGCAGGGAGACTTAATCGTTTACGAATTGTTCTCGCACGAATATAAAGATTCCTAATTAATCTAGATAATCAATTAGGAAGGCTTAATTGACTAAGACAGTTGATTAAGCTTTAGAAAAATAGTCGTTATGTAGGTTCTTGATGTGGTAATCGATTAAGGAGATTTTTAATCGATTAACGAGTCAATGGTAACCTAAGAAAAGGGTTTTTTAGTGTGTTGTTTCATCACAGCTTCATACACAGATTCTCGACAACTGCACACCAATTATTGGAGCCTTAGAAAGAAGTGTTGCTATACTTCCAAGTTAATCAAGAGCTGTCTATAAGTACGAAGAGAGCAAGTTAGGGTTTCATCATTATAAATTTTGTAAGATTCCATTTGTATTAGCTTGTATCTTTCTCTTCTTGTATCTTCTTTATGTGTGAGCTTGTACAAGGCTTCTCCGCCTCTGGATTATTTCTAAGAAGGAGCTCTTTCACAGTGGATGTGTGAGAGAGGGTCGGATCCTTGGATTAGTCATCTTATTTGAGGTGGATACCAAGTAAATTCATCTTGTTAGACTTGAAGGAGCTTGCTTCAAGTATTTCGCTGCAAATCATTGTCTTTTGAAGTGAGTAAGTTATTCCCCCCCCCCCCCCCCTCCCCTCCTCCTCTTGCTCTAAATTATCCCAACAAAGTTACTAGCTCACTCAGAGCCTCAGAGTCCTTTACTAGGAAATCCTCAAGCTCCTCTTACACCACCGAAATCTAGAGATGTCTACACTCTCCTATGAGATGACATTTTTGGTTGATTCGACTCACTCTAAGCTTCACTTTAACAACATATGGATAGTCATTTCAACTTGCTTCAACATTACTTTGATAATTGTTAAGATAGACTTGAGCATTGACATGATACACTTATTGAGAACTACGATGTACTGTAGATAGAGTGGCGGGAGTTGTTAGAGTATGCCCGATCTTGGTTCGATAGACAAACTGCCTCCTTCTCCTCCCTCAGAGGACAAGTTATGTTTTATCTTTCTATCTATGTTTGACAATGGTTTTTATGTATGAAATAGTTTATATTCTTATGCATATTTGGTTTGAATTTAACTATGTGATACTTTTTATTTACCTTAACTATGTTTGCTTACCTTATCCTGTATTGCTTTTTGATATATGCTAAAGGGGAAGTATGAATATTAAAGTCAAAAAGGGGGAGTGATAACTTACAAACTAAGTTATTCATTTTTAACTTATTTTACTTACATTCAAGAAAAGTATATTTTTCTGACTTTAAATGAGTATTGTTATATATCAAAAAGGAGAAAATTGTTAGTATAGAATGCACTATAATCTAATTTGTATTTTGATGTATATCAAAGAGTTTAAAGTCAGAACATATAAATTTGATATGCTTGTTAAGTGTGTAGACTAAATTGACTTGATGAGTCTTGAGGACTAGACACCAGACAAAAAGTCTAGATGGGTCGGGACGACCAGACTAGTAGAAAGTCTAGATGGACTAGACATCTAGCGAGAGGACTCAGTGGGTCAATGTATCGAGGCGAAGAAAGACCTGTTGGGTTAGAGATGGGACGTCAAGCATGGAAGTTTAACAAATGGTATGTAAAGTAAGTTACTGGAGTGGAGAGAATCAGTAAAGATAAGTCTCAATTAAGACTTAGGCATTGATTCAACTTAAATCCAACTCGAAAGTCTAAGTTGAGATCAAACTAAAATTCTAGCCAGGATTTTATCTTGCATATATCTATTTTAACTTTATTTTGCAAGATAAATATTATATTTGTTATAACATTATTTTACAGGTATTCTATCGATCGAAAAAGAAGTTCAGTTGACGGATCCTTAGAAATAAAGTTTCGTCAATGGATTAGATGGATCTATAAATAGATCATAGATATCATCGAGATAAAATCAATTAGATTGAGGGAAAAAGGAAACATTAGGTTCCATCCACTAATAAGGATGTTCAACCGACGAATCATCAAATTTTATTGAGATTAGACTTGATTAGCCAGATCTAACAAAAAGGAAAGCTTGGTTTCAAACAACAGATAGAGTGGATTAGTCAATGAATCAGGCTGATTTTCACGATGGATTAGATCAAGAAGCTAGGCGTGAACCCGAGAAGATGCTTTGAGTGACAATTTTAGAAGCTTAGATAAATCAATGGAATCTGATCAGCTAATGGCTCAGCTATAAAAGAAGCCTTGAGGTCAGAGGCCCGGTATCAGTTTTGAGAAGAACCAACTCTTCCACTTCATGCTCTTATTCTCTGTGCTAAGATCGTCTTCGAGCAAGCCTTTGCACCGAAAGCAATGTCGACAATGAGCTTTAATTTCTACTATACTATTGTCGGTAAACTTTATTTTCATTGCATAATTAAGAGAGTAGTAAAGTTTGTTAGTAATTAGCCCTAAGAGTCAATCATGAGATTATTAGGCCTTTTGGGTTACTCATTGAGTTAGACTCAAATGAACTCACTCATTGGATTGAGTCCAATCCGAATTAGACACATTAGATAAATGGGTTAGAGTTATTAGGTTATTGGATTAATGATTAATCCAATATAATAATCCAATCCATTAGGAGGAATACAAAGAAACAAAAGACCCTTGGTATTCATGGGATGAATATAAATAGGTTTTTTTTGAATGAATTTTTTATTAGATGAGAATGAGATGAAAAAAGAAGATGAAAAGTGTGACTCTTAATCTTCCCTCTTCTTCCTCCTTGGGCGATTTTTACTCTTGGCCGAACCTCTATGAGTGGCTAGCACCATGAAGGTGGTTCTTCTCCGAAGGCTTCGTTCGTGTGACGAATGAAGGATGTGTTTGTGAAGATACCGTAGAGGCACGGACGCTTGATCGTGCTGAGATCTGCATCCAAAGAAAAAGTTGATGTCAGGATTACGAAGGGCACGCAACAAAGGTATACCTCTCATGTAAAACTTAGTATATGATTATTTTCTCCTTCGCATGGATCTTCTGGAGAGGATCTAATTAATTTTTCGCTGCGCTTAAGCGTATTTAGCGCGCTAGATCCCAACAGTGGTATCAGAGCCACTTGCGAAGGCATATACTAAGTTGTTAGATTTTATATGTGATATAGAAATTGAATAAGATATTTATTATATTTTGCAAGATTATGAGTCTTTTGTTTTGTTGGGACCGAAACAAAGTTGTTGTTAACAAACTAGGTCTCGACCATACAAAGTTTTCGGCCAAACTAGGTTTCGACCAAACTATGTCTCGACTATCCAAAGGTCTCAGCCATATAAAGTGCATTGCGGCTCATAATTAGTTGTTGAAATCTTAGTAAATTTTATATCATAAATATTGTGAATGTTATATGACATGGTGCATGGTTATGACTTTTAACCCCAATGTGATTGGATGTGTGTGTATGTTGTAATTCATAATACGACCAGCGTATCGTGCCTCTTCTTTTTCATTCTTGTTGTAAATTTAGACTACCCTCGAATGTAACTTGAGGTTTCTTTAGATTTTGTAATGTACAAATTAGAGAGAAATTAGTCTATTGGACAACGGTGAAAAAGGGAGAAGGACAACAACACACGACGACCAAGGAAGCACTTGGAGAAGATGTTTGGACCTAGGTTGACCTTTTGATCTTCTCATTAGCTTGAGAAGATCGTAGTGATAGGGGCATAACCATGTCACGTTTAAATTATCATATATATTGATGTATGTCATGATATGCCATGAATGTATGTGATGCATGTGTAGGTATCGTAATTAGGTCCTTTTTCATATGCCTACCAAAGTTTGGTATTCACTACTACCTCAATCAATTATAGTCAGGTTTTGCCAAAGTAAAGTGACTCAATTTATCATGCTAGAGTGCGACATGACAATTATGATGTCCGACTATTGGACTTTGGGTGTGACTTAACTAAGTTGAGAAATTATAGGCATATCCCATATGATGAAATTCAAATTATACTAGTCTTGGGCGATTAGCCAAAGCTAACTCAAGATGAGTTATAATGTAGATTTCATAAAATGGGCAAATAAACAAATAGTCTTGTTCACCTAAAGATATAAGAATTACATATGATGTAATTGGTAAACGTTGTCTACCTAAATTGTACTAAGTCTTGGGTGATTAGCCAAAGCTAACTCAAGGTAAGGTAAAATATGGATCTTGTCCAATTGATACATGTTGCCTACTTAATGTATACAAGTCTTGGGTGATTAGCCAAAGCTAACTCAAGATGAGGTATAATGTGGATCTTGTCCCACTTGAATGTCTTTACTTTTGGCTTTACAGCTAGTAGTGACTTGCTCCTACTAAGCTTTAGAATTCAGTGGGAGAATCATTTAATTAAAAGTCTAATTAAATGATCTGAGTATGATACTTTTCTGCATATTGTTGTAGATCACCATGTCGTCTAGCACGTAGAAGACACTATCTCTATGATCTATCCTTGATAAGGACAAGCTCAATTGAGCTAATTTCCTAGACTGGTATAGAAACATGAGAATAGTTCTCAAGAAAGAAAGAAAATTGTACGTCCAAAGGCAACCTATTCCTGAAGTACCCCTTGCTACTGTCACTAGAGATAATAGGGATGCTTACAAGAAGCATCAAGATGATGCATTAGATGTTGTTAGAGTGTATACTAAAAGTCTATCTTTTGTAAACATTTACTTTGAAATAAAGAAACACATTTGGTCAAATGTCTACATTTATATGCTAAGTGTAGTTGTTCAATTAATTTATATTGTAGACAACATGGTGTGTGGTGTCACACACAGAAGATCATGTTATTAGTTCCTTATAAATTATAAATAGTAGCTCACGACTAAGATGGATAGGAACAAACCATTGGAATAGTCGTAGTGTAATTTGGTATTAGTTTATCTTGACTATAAAATTACACTAGTACATTCTGAGTGTATTGAGCAGGACCATTTAAGGTAGTTTCTTTTTATACTAACTGCATAAAAGAATAAGACCTTTGTTATTATGAAAGTGTGTGCTCTTAATCCTGATATAATAACAAGTACATATATTTAGTATTTATTTCTTTAATTTATTAGTGGGTGAGATTTAGTTCGATAAATCAAAAGGCTCGATAAGTTTGGAAATAATATTATTTATAGTGTGTGTTGTTGATTATAGAAGGAAACTGTGTCCTACAATTTAGGTTGATGATGTACCCAAGAGGAGCTCATAAAGATTGTCATGTAAACCCTGCAGGTGGACTTAATCTGACATGACAATAAGGTTGAGTGGTACTACTCTTGGAGTTAGATATTAATTAAGTGAGTTGTCAGTAACTCATTTAATTAGTGGGCATTCAATATCTTGAACCCAGGAAGATTAACACACTCATGATAAGAAGGAGCCCATATAGTGATATGAGATTAGTGCGGTAGTTCAATAATAACTCTTTAGTGGTATGAGTTATTATTGATGAACTCGAGTTGGGTGTTTGGGGCGAACACGGGAAGCTCAAGTTCATCAGGAAACCAAAACCAATTCCTCCTCTCGGTCCCTGTCGTAGCCTCTTATTTATAAAGTCTTATACCCACCTAAACTCAACTTCTTACCCACCTTAAGGTGGTCGGCCAAGCCTAGCTTGGAGCCCAAGCTAGGGCCAGCCAAACCAAGGAGAGATGGGTTCAAGTGGTGGTCGACCCTAGCTTGGAGCCCAAGTAAGTGGCCAATCACAATAAAAATAAAAGAGATTTTAATTTTAAAATCTTTCCTTATGTGGAAGTCATGATTTAAAAGAGAGTTTTAAAATTAATTTTTTCCTTTTATAGTTTCTACAAAGGATTAAGAGAAAGGTTTAATATCTTTCCTTATTTGTAGTTAAAATGGAGATTTTAATTTTGGAGAAACTTTCCTTTTCGTAATCATCCACATATTTTATTAGAGAAATTTTAATTTATAAAAGTTTCCTTTTATAACCAACCATGAAGGGAATTTTTAAAAGAGAAATTTTTATTTTAAAAATTTCCGGAAACAAATTAGGAAGTTTTAATTTTATATTTAAAACTTTCCTTTTTTGGAGGACTTATAGGGGCCGACCATAAGATGGATTAAAAGGAAATTTTAATTAAATTTTCCTTATTAGTCATTGGCAAGGAAAATAAGGAAGTTTTAATTATGTCTAAAACTTTCCTTATTTGCCAAGACCAAGGAATATAAAAGAGATGGTAGAGGTGTCTCACCTTACAATACATATCTATTATTCCTCTCTTCCCTTCCTTGGTGGTGGCCGGCCCTCATCCTTCCTCTCCTCCTTTTCTTCTTCTTTGGTGGCCGGCGGCAACAACTCTTGGGGAGATTGTTTATAACAACCCGCCTTTTACTAACTAAGCTGTAAGGTCGATCGTCACATTATACTGTGCTAACTAATCCATGACCATCATTAAGTCTAATTGCGGAAGTTGTACCAATTAAATTTTCTTACTAAACTATTATCATTTCTTGGTTCTACATGTGCTAAGGGGTGTAATCTAAGCTATTCATGTCATTATTACCTCCCCTTATGGTCAAGGAACTTAACTAAGGGTTTCTAGCTAATATCAGGCCTCCCAATCGATCCACGGATCGATTGGAATGGTCGAATCGATCCAGTGATCGATCCAGCATGCTACTGTGCTCGGGGCAATATTCTGGATCGATCGGCTGATCGATCCAGACTGGTCAATCGATCCAGTGATCGATCCCAGAGCCTTCTGTTCACAACGGAATTGGCTGGATCGATCGGCTGATCGATCCAGACGCCTACTGTTCACGAGACGAGTTGCCCAGTCGATCAATCGATCGATTGGAAACCCTCGAATCGATCAGCTGATCGATTCGAGTTTCTAATTTCGTGCCAAAGATCTGATTTCAGCACTGTCTCATGCCAAATCACACATAATGACTCCAAAAATGACTAAGAACATCCTAACAATAATAACTAACATTCTAACATCATAAAAATAGTGTTCTAAGCATAATAGAGTGCATGGTTAACTAATTCATAGCAATTAACATATTAAAGTGCAAAATGCTCAAACACTGAAAAGTTCTAATGTTTAAACCAAGCTTGCTAAAGTTCCCTAAGATCTTTATTCCAAGTTTCTGCCCACACACATCTTCGTAGCATTGCCCTCCAGCCTCCGCTAGTCCATCTTTCCTTTACCTTTATCTGCAGTATAAGGAAAAGAAAGTATCTATAAGCTTTTGCTTAGTAAGAAACCATCTACCTCACTAAAACATACATACGATGCATCTATGATTTTAAAAACATGCTATTAAACATATGTTAAACTTGTTAAAGCATGGCCTACTGAAATCACTGAACATGAACACTAAAGCATGGCATACAAAGCGAATCATAAGCTAGCATGTGTATCAACAAGAAAGGACTAAACTGAAACATAGCTGAGTTAAACTAAAGCTGAACTAGAACTGATTTAGAATATAATCACATGACTGATTGTGAGTTTGGAAAAATATTATCATAATAGATTAAAATACATAATCATGCTGCTAATGGGCCCGGCAACTGTACATGCGATGCGCGCATCCTTGACTAGATCCGGGGTTGCAAATCCCGAGTTTAGTAAGGTTTACTCGGTTATCTAAACCTAGGGACCGACTATGGGAGCCCAGCCCAAGGACATCTAGTTCTGTACAGTGCCCCTACTGAAAGTAAAATACTGGATCATAGCTAATTAATTTATCTTGCTTTTACTAGGTTATCTGAACCTAGAGGCGACTGTAGGTGCCCACCCATTGGACCGCAGTCCCATATATGCTGTAGCAAGACTAACTAAGCTATTTTAAATGCTTCTATTGCATTCACCGAGCTATTAAAAATGCCTACTATAGCATTTTACTGAGCTAAGCATTTTATCGAACATTTAGTGTGCTCCAACTCTCCCCTCTATTAGGGAGATCACCTCTAGGCACCCGACGACGTCTAGAATCTCCAACTGAAAAGAGTAACGTGTCTGGCCCATCTAGAGGTGCTCAACTAATTCCCTAAATCCGCGAGGAGGGTTAAATACACCCTATGCGTCGAAAAAATCTACATATAACTAATTTAAAAGCATTCTATCATACGAAAAGCTACTTATACTGTAGGTGAGGGGTTTCTTACCTCCGACGCTAGTTTTCTTACGAATCTAGTCACTAGTTTTCCGGTGGGGATGATCTTCTCGACGATCCTCTCGCGTCTACGTGTTCTTCTCGCGAAGGGGAACGTCCTCGTGTCGGAGTCGTCGCCGGAAGGTGTCCTTGAAGCCCTAGGAGAGGAACCCTAGGTTGTTCTTGTGGTTGGCGCCGAGAGAAGGAGAAAGGGAGAGGTGGCGTCGGTGAGGGTTTGAGGAGAATAAATCCCGATTAAAAATAAACCCCCACTTAATAATTTCCTATTTATATTAAGTGGTAATTTCGGCCCAACCTGAATATAAATTTAATTGTTTCCCTTTCCTTTCAGCACGGCCCTGATGGGTTCAATTGGTTTACTAAAGCTATCTATAAGTCATAGGGTTCGCTAGGTCTCGGGTTCAATTCTCGCGTAAGCTATTTTCGTTTTCTATTTATTTTTGCTACTTCCGCTACTGTAAAAATTCTGTAAAAATATCCTAAAATTCCAAAAAAATACTAGGATATTTCTAATAATTATTTTGAGAATTTTCGGGCGTTACATTGTTGGTGGTCGGATTTATCTTGGAGAAGAAGTAGAGAAAGGAGGCTTGGTTTCTTAGCATCCCTTGGAGCTTGGTTGGTGGCCGAAGTTCTTCATCTCATGGAGATTGTTGGTGGCCGAAACTTGCAAGGAGAAGAAGGAGGCTTGGGTGGATTCTCGTCTCAGTAGATCGTCGCCCACACGACATCCGAGATAAGAAGAGGAATACGATAGAAGATCGTGAGGTCTATAAGCTACAAAAGATATAACTAGTTATTAGTTTCCGCATCATAACTAGTTTATTCTTTTGTTTAGATCTTGAAATATCCTACTTCCGCTACTCTAAAAATTCTGTAAAAATATCCTAAAATTCCAAAAAAATACTAGGATATTTCTAATAATTATTTTGAGAATTTTCGGGCGTTACATTGTTGGTGGTCGGATTTATCTTGGAGAAGAAGTAGAGAAAGGAGGCTTGGTTTCTTAGCATCCCTTGGAGCTTGGTTGGTGGCCGAAGTTCTTCATCTCATGGAGATTGTTGGTGGCCGAAACTTGCAAGGAGAAGAAGGAGGCTTGGGTGGATTCTCGTCTCAGTAGATCGTCGCCCACACGACATCCGAGATAAGAAGAGGAATACGATAGAAGATCCTGAGGTCTATAAGCTACAAAAGATATAACTAGTTATTAGTTTCCGCATCATAACTAGTTTATTCTTTTGTTTAGATCTTGAAATACCAAACACAAGAGGCTAACGATTCTAGTCTATCGAATTTATGTTTCGATTTTGTGTTTCTTTTGTTTTTCAATCTTGTGATTCGATTGTTTTTAATGGTTAAACATAGGGTTACTATAAGGAGATCAAATATTGAATTTCGTTGAAAGACTTTATCTAGGAAGTGGTGGATGATCCCATACCCAAGAAGGCCTAGTGCCTCGCCATGTTTAACCTGGAAACCGATCTCTGAAATAAATATTTAATCAAATTTGTAACATGGGTGGATTTGGATTAATAATATTAAGCATCGTTTGCGATCCAAGTCTAAACCTCTAAGAACAGATAAGTTGAATTTGGAATCAATAATGTTAAGTTTTGTTTGTGATTCCAAATTTAATTTCTAAAGAACACAATAAATTGTTAGGAAAGGTTCAAGATTTGTACAAAATTTTTGTACAGGGGAACTGCTACAATATTCCGAGTAGCAACCAACAGATGTATCATACCTTATGCTCACCACTATGAACTCTGAGCTTTAGAAGCAACATGAGAACATTGATTCTTATGATATGGTTGAACATCTTAGACAACTATATCAAGGAAAAGCAAGGCAAGAGAGATTTGAGATTTCTAAAGCACTATTTCAATGCAGAATGCAAGAAGGAAGTCCTGTAGGGCCATATGTACTCAAAATGATTGGGTATGTAGAAAACCTACAGCGATTGGGATTTCCATTATGCCAAGAATTGGCCACTGATCTTATCTTGCAATCATTGTCCGATTGCTATAGTCAATTTGTCATAAACTACAACATGAATGAAATTGACAAATCGTTGCTTGAGAAGTTGAGTATGTTGAGCTGAACTCAACCTTAAGAAGGCAAAGCTGTTAGGATGTATACTAAAAGCTTAGCTTTTGTATAAACATTTATAAGAATCACATTGGTCAAATGTCTGCATTTTTGCTAAGTGTAGTTGTCCATTTAATTTATATTGAAGATAACATGGTGTGAGGAGACACACAGAAGATCAAGTTATCAGTTCCTTATAAATTATAAATAGTAGCTCACAACCAAGATGGAATGGGACAAACCATTGGAGTGGTTGTAATGTAATTTGGTATTAGTTTATCTTGACTATAAAATTACACTAGTACACTATGAGTGTATTGAGTAGGACCATTTGAGGTAGTTTCTTTTTTTTACTGACTACATAAAAGAACAAAAACCTCTGTTATTATGGAAGTGCGTACTCTTAATCATAATATAATAACAAGCACGTATACTTAATATTTATTTCTTTAATTTATCAAAGGGTGTGATTTAGCTCTTTAAATAAATAGGACCGATAAGTTGGGAAATGATATTGTTTATATGGTGTGTTGTTGATTATAGAATGAAATTCTGTCCTAGTAATATAGGTTGATGATGCTCCCTTGAGGAGCTCATAAGGATTATTATGTAAACCCTGCAGGTGGACCTAGTCCGGCATGACAATGAAGTTGAGTGGTACTACTCTTAGAGCTAGATATTAATTAAGTGAGTTGTTAGTAACTCATTTAATTAGTGGGCATTCAATATCTTAAACACAGGGAGATTAATGCACTCATAATAAGAAGGAGCCCATAATGTAATTTGAGATTGGTGCGGTAGTTCAATAATAACTCTTTAGTGGTATGAGTTATTATTGATGAACTTGAGTTGGGTGTTCGGGGCGAACACAGGAAACTCAAGCTCATCGGGAGAACAAAACCAATTTCTCCTCTCGGTCCCTGTTGTAGCCTCTATAAAACCTTGTATCCACTAAGTCCACTTCTTATCCAAGTAATGGGTCGGACACAACCTTGCTTGGAGCAAGGGGGTCGGCCAAGTATAGGCTTGGAGCCCAAGAAGTGGCCGGCCAAATCATGCTTGGTGTCCAAGCATGGGGTCGACCACATAGGATTAAAGGAGATTTTAATTTTATTAAAATTTTTCCTTTTATAGTCATTCATGAAAGAGATTTAAAAGAGAAATTTTATTTTTAAAATTTTCTTTTATAGTCATCCTCATGGTCTTAAAAAGAGAGTTTTAGATTTTAAAATCTTTCCTTTTATAGCTATCTACAAAAGATTAAAGAGAGATTTTAATTTTGTTAAAATCTTTCCTTATTTGTAGTTGTCTATAATGTTTAAATGAAAGATTTTAATTTTTGATAAAACGTTCCTTTTATGTAACCATGATTTAAAAAAGAGAAGTTTTAATTAATCTTTTCTTTTTTGTAGTTTTCTACATATTTTAAGAGAGAGATTAATTTTTAAAACTTTCCTTTATTGCCATGTACAATAGAAAATTTAAAAAGAAAGATTTTAATTGTTATTAAAATTTTCTCTTTTAGAGGGAGGCCACAAATAAGGAAGTTTTAATTATGTTTAAAACTTTTCCTTTTGTAAACATCATGATTTAAAAGGAAGCTTTAATTTTTTGTTGTAAAATTTTTTTCCTTTTTAGTATACCATGATATGACCAGCCATAAGAAGATTAAAAGGAAGTTTTAATTAAACTTTCCTTTTTTACCAAGACCAAGGATTATAAAAGAGGGGGAGAGGGTGTCTCATGAATAAGACAATCTATTCTTATTCCCTCTCTATTTCCTTGGTGGCTGACTATGCTCCCTTCCTTTCTTCTTTCTTGTAGCCGGCGGCACTACCTTCATCTTGTCACCTCTTTTGCTTCCTTAGGTCCAGCGACATCGAGGGTTGCTATATCCTTGTGGTTGGTTACCTGGAGAGAAAGAAGAAGAAGAGGAGAAGCACTTGGTGGCCAGTTGCTTGAAGGAGAAGAAGAAGAAGGAAATTTCCTATTTTGGCATCCCTTGATGGCTCAAGAGTCTTGGAGAAGAAGAAGTGGTCCTGATGGAATTCATTTTGGTAAATCGTCGTCCACACGACATCCAAGAGGAGGTGAGGAATACAACAGGAGATCAAGAGGTCTTTAGCTATAAATAAAGGTATAACTAGTTGTCTTATTCCGTATCATACTAGTTTTCTTTGTATGGATTTTGAAATACCAAACACAAGAGGCTATTGGTTTTAGACAATCGATTTTATGTTTTGATTTTATGTTTCTTTTGTTTTTCGATCTTGTGATTTGATTGTTCTTAGTGGTTAAACCTAGGGTTACTATAAGAAGATTAAATATTGAATTTCGTTGAAAGGCTTTGTCTAGGAAGTGGTGGATGATCTCATACCCAAGAAGGCTTAGTACCTCACCATGTTTAACCTAGAAGTCGATCTTTGAAATAAATATTTAATCAACTTTGCAACATGGGTGGATTTGGATTAATAATGTTAAGTATCGTTTGTGATCCAAGTATAAACCTCTAAGAACAGATAAGTTGAACTTGGAATCAATAATGTTAAGTTCTGTTTGTGATTCCAAGTTTAACTTCTAAAGAACACAATAGGTTGTTAGGAAAGGTTCGACACTTGTACAAAACTTTTGTACAGTGGAACCCGTATGATATTCTGAGTAGCAACCAACAAAAGCCTAGTACCATTTTGATGGTGTCTAAGGGCAAAAGCAATTGGAAGCCCAAAGGTAAGGGTAAGACCCAAGCCAAAGGAAAGGGCAAGACTCATGCATTGAAACCTAAAGGTGGGGTTGTTAAGGAAGAAACCTGCTTCCATTGTGGTGAGACCGGACACTGGAAGAGGAACTGCAAGTTATACCTAGAGGAACTGAAAAGGAAGAGAAGTGAGACTTCTACCTCGGATATATATGTTATAGAAATCAATCTATTTATTTCTTTTTCACGGGTATTAGATACCGAGTGTGCATATCACATTTATACTAATGTGTAGTGGCAGAGAAATAGCAGAACATTGACAAAGGGCGAAGTGGACCTACGAGTAGGCAATGGTGCAAGAGTTGCTGCTGTCGCTGTAGGAACATATTCCTTATCTTTGCCCACTGGGCTTGTTTTAGAACTAAAAGAGTGATGTTATGTGTCTATTTTGACAAAGAACATTATCTCTATTTCTTGTTTGGACAAGAAAGGTTTTTCATTTGTAATAAAGGACAAATGTTGTTCTATTTATTTCAATAAAATGTTCTGCTGTAGTGCACATCCTGTGAATGTACTCTATGTTATAGACTTTGGCAACCCAATCTATAACATAAATATTAAACGGTTCAAGTCTAATGATTTTGAATCAAACAAATCTTTGGCATTGTCACTTATATTACATAAATATGAGTTGCATATCCCAACTCCATAAGGATGAACTTTTAGACTCATTTGATTTTGAATCATATGAGGTATGTGAGTCTTGTCTTTAAGGCAATATGACTAAGACTTCATTTAGTGGACACAGTGAAAGGGCTAATGATATGTTAAGACTCATACATACTGATGTATGTAGACTTTTCAGAATAGTAGCTAGAGGAGGCTATCATTACTTCATTACTTTTACTGATGATCTTAGTAGGTATGACTATGTGTATCTGATGAGACACAAGTCAGAATCCTTTAAAAATGTCAAAGAATTCAAGAATGAAGTACAAAACTAACTTGATAAGAGTATTTAAGACGCTTCGATCCGATCGAGGTGGGGAATACCTTAGCCAAGAGTTTCATGACCATCTCGTTGAGTGTGGGATCATATCTCAACTCACTCCACCTAGAATACCACAATGGAATGGTGTATCAAAAAAGAGGAATCATACTTATTACGATTCCACAAGTGCACAGATTCGTCGTCAGTAATATAAAAGATTGTCGAACCCACAGGCACTATTGATCAAGCACTAGTTAACTTCGCACGGTGAATTATCTAGACGAACGTAAAAGTAAAAGAAAGAGAAGAGGGAAGAGAGAGAATAGATCTTGGAGGGAATGAGCTTTGGGAGATGAATTCTAGGATTTCGGTTTCATTATAATGCTAGGAGATATTACATAGATTGTTTAGTTTCTACCCTCTATGTTCATGCTCTTGTAAGAAGTTAAATTGGTCAATATCCCTAAGTATCGAATAGAGACAATTCCTGTGAAATCCTATAATGGTTTACCCCTGTCACGAGGGCACCTCGGTAAATCACAGGAGTACATGTCTAGTAAATAACAATAAGGATAAAGGTAGAGATTTGGTACGGTTTCCTACTTCCTTATGGAGGAATTGCCTCTCCTTTCAAGAGAATGTCCTAGACATCCGTGAATGGGTTACCCTTGTCACTAGGGCCCCTCGGGTGTACGATCTAGAGCACTCTCTCTACGAGAGCGGCAAATCCGAAGGGATTGTTTCTCCTTTTAAGGGAACGTCCTAGACGTCCGGAAAGGGTTACCCCTATTACTAGGGTACCTTGGTCAAGACGCTCTAGGGCATCCCCTTTGCGTGATTAGCAATCCTCCACATCAATCAACAAAGCATGCAAAGAAATATAAATACGTCACGCACACAATGCACGAACAAGGCAATAACATATCATTGAATAGAAATGTGACGAATCTATATAGTTCGTCATCTCTATCACATTACAAATACTCCCTAATCCTAGAAGAGGAGATCAACTCTATTGCAAGGGAAGAACAACCCTAAAACATGAAGTAAAGCATACTTACAACCCTTGTGAGAAGAAGGGGAAGAAGAGATGCTTGTCGAGGTTTCCGATATCTTGAAGATGCCTCCTTGCTCTGGAGATGGACGAAACGTCAAGGGACGGCGGTAGATGAAGCTCTAGGGTTTCACTGAAGGGGAGAACCCTTTCCCAAGGAGAGGGGGCGAAATCCCCCAAACCAAAGATGATAGAAGAATAGGGTTCTTAACACTTTTACACCTCCTCCAAGCTGTCCAGGAAGACCAGGATTACAGGGGTCCGGTAAACTGAGTTTTTCACCCATTAAACCAGGTTTCTCATGATTTACCCTGAACCAAAGTTGTAGCTCTTGAAATTATATTCAATCTGATACTTGGATTGAACCCTGGTTCCAACCGAGCCAAAAGTAATGGCGGTTCGAAGTTTGGTCTGCAGTTTGGGCGAAGGTCCAGTTGAACCCGCGGTTGGGAGGCACGGTCGTGCCATTTAGCATGGAAAGATGATGCTTTCTCTTTGTTGGATCTGAAGTAAAGTTGTAAATCTTGAAGTCAGCTACGTCTTAGTATAAAAAACATCCCGAAACTCCAACGAAGCACAAAGTTATGACCAAATTATGAACGGTCTGCAATCTTCCTAGAATTCAGCACAGCCCTGTTTTGGCGTGGCACGACCCGCGTTTTTCGTCACATGGCCATGTGGAATCCACACGGCCTCACACAACTTCTTCTCGGGTTGAGTCACACGGCCGTGTGGATTCACACGGTCGTGTCCTTCTTCTTCTCTGCCTAGGTCACACGGTCGTGACCTTCCTCGCCACTTGAATGTTGGCACGGCTGTGCCATTTGGCACGACTATGTGTTGCTTGGCCTCAGTCGTGGGGGGCACGACCGTGCAGGTTTGCATGGCCATGTATGGATCCTCTTCTGTTTGGCAGCACGGCCATGCAATAGTTGCACGGTCGTGTCATGTTCTTCCCCTTTTGGCCACACGGTCGTGCGAGGTTGCACGGCCCAAGTTCCTGTGTGCATTTTTGCTCCATTTTCTCTCCAAATAGCATCCTGTCAATAAAAACAAGCAAAGAGCAGATCTCCGAACAGAATATGATAAAAGTATGATATTATAATGAAATAGGTTGCAATAAACATAGATTATACAAGTAGATGTGCGTCAAAGCATGCATAAAAGTGCATATAATCTACGCACATCACACCCCCAGACTTAAACCTTTGCTTGTCCTCAAGCAAAACCCGCAATCTAGATTCATGTGGTTAAATAGTGCATCATAATCTCTAGCAAATCAATCTAATCCTATCAGATGATTTCATTGGTGAGCAAGATACAAAAGTAGTTTGAGTATGACCTAAGTAGTAGTCCTCCGTGCTCAGTGCGAAAGTGACCTAAATTTATCAAGTTTCAATCCCTATGTCTAGTCAAGTCGTTATAAAATTGTGTTCCTTATGCTTCCGGCGATATGCACTTACCTGCCACACGCAAGATTCGTTCCCCACAAAAATGCTATGCATCGTCTACACAAGGTCTCAAAGGAATACTCAGTATCAAGAGAAACATAGCATTCATTTCCCCAGTAACCTAACTCGGTCTCAAAGGGGTGAATTGCTAGTTTCCACTCACGACAACTATTTTTTTATCCCTTATTTTTTTTTCTTTGAATGTTTGCAAAGTATCAAATTTGAACAAACCTTCATTTTTTTATTTTTTTTATTTTTGGGATTGATTTTTCCAAATGAGCTTACATGATCTGAGTTTATCCAATAACCAAAATATAGTTGAGAGGTCACCATAGAAGCACAAGTACTAGTCCAATTCTATGAATCATGACTATTTTAGAGTTATCAACCATCAAAAATAGACATAGTGTATAGAGATCCTAAAATAAGGCTAATACTTAAACTCTTGTAGTAAAAACATTGCTCACTTTATGCTATCATAGATAGAAAAAGATAGATCACTAAACATAATAGCACCATAAGTAGCCAATAAACCACATGGAATCTAGAATAAACGTGCTAGTATTTTGTAATAAGGAACAAACAATCATGATGTGATGTAAGATGCAACTAGTAAAAAATTTATTAAGCAAAAAAGAAATAAGCAAAAACTGAACTGATCTAATGCATCCCCCCAGACTTAAAATTTTCATTGTCCCAATGAAAACTAAAAACAATGTGGAGGAGATTTAAAGTAAGAGAAGTTACCAAGTGATGAGCTCTAAATCATTGACATTCATATTTTTGAAGATACTCCTCTATCCAATGTTCACATTCCTCCACAACTTTGAAATCTATGAAAATAAGATAGACAAGAAAAATTAAGTAGAGGGTATGATTTATTATCAATGAAGTAAAAAGAAACTAGAAAGAACTAAAGACATAAAAGAAAACATGGAAAATGAACTTGGGTTGCCTTCCAAGAAGTGTTTGTTTAAGGTCATTAGCTCGACCACCTCATTAAATTCATCGAAATCTCGCTCTTGGAGGGGTAAGATATTTCAACACCGTCCTACCAAGGGCTCTTCTTATGGAAAGAGCTTTCATCAAAGGAGCTACAGAGTAAAGTATAACTCTCTCCATATTCGTCTTCTTTGAAGTTCTTTCAGGTGGTCGAAGACGGTTCAGATCGAGCTTCCAATTATAGGCCCCCTGAAAATTTGTACACCCAAAAGAAAAGCATACCTCTCCCAAGCATGTTATATTAGATAGAACTAGAACCTTATTAAGATAAACTGAATATGTATCAAAAATTGAATCACATCCAACAAAATCAATTATAGGTACCTCTATAAAATTTTCCAAAATATCATTAGAAATACTTACCTTGCATTGCTGAGAGATACCTGAAAGTTCTAAACATGTGGATGTGACTTCTGAATCTTGTATTGGCTCTAGCTCTGGCTCAAGTGGTGGTGCCTCCAAAAGTGATGATTCTTGGGGCTTTGCTTCTATTGCACAAGTCCCTACATATTTATCATCAACCAATTCCATTCTTACAACTTCCATAGCATCAATTGGTTGTGTGATCAAAGGAGGTGATCCTTGGGACATTTCCTCCATAGTACATGTCCCTATACTTTTATCCACCATATTGTCGTCATAAGTAGTGAAGAGTCCACTAACATCAATAGCATCAGTAGAGGAATCAACAGTTTTATTAGAATTTTGTAGTAATAGTTGTAAAGCTAGGATCCCCCGTTGCACCATTAACTCTTCAGAATCATGTGTTGTGGTCTTCATCTAACTTGGAGCAGGAATATTTGGATTTTGAGAGTCTTCCAAGTCAATCAACTCATCTGGTTATGAATGATGTGGCATGCCCAATGAAAAATCATCCTGAGACTCTGACGGACTCTGATTTACTTGAGAAATATGCTCAACATTTTGAATGTAATTGTAGTCCAAATTTTTATAGTCCATCCTAAATTGATTGTGATGTTGAGATGGGTCAGAGAACTACTGCTGGAATAATGACTGCTCACTCTGCTCTAGAATTAGCTGGGTTTGAAGGTTCTGAATTTGATGATCTTCCCAGTCATAGCCATAAGTATCAGGAACTTGCTCATATATATCTTGATGTTGAGGTTGAACCAAATACTGAAGTTTCGGAGTATTAGCAGATTTTTAGAAGAAGTGACAAATAGCAGCTGGATGAGATGTGCTACCACACACTCCACAAAGGAACTCAAATTCCTCATCTTCTGAGTCATAATATTCATTAATGGAAGATCTTACTCTTGCACTCATGGGTGTGAAAAATTCTCTTGAAGCCCTGCTTGACATGTTAGTGCTCATGGAAATCTAAAAAAAAATATGAGAAAAAACAAAAATGAAGAATTAAAGACAAGAAAAAAAAAGTTATATGAAAAACAAGAAAGGCAATGCAGAATTTAAATTGCAAGAAAGAAAGTGCATAAAGAAAACAAGGAAGAAAAAACAAAGGAAAAATGTCTAGAGTAACTCATATGCTAGCTAATCAACTAATGTTAATCAAAAACAGTCCCCGGCAACGGCACCAAAAACTTGTTATGATTCCTCAAGTGCACGGATTCATCGTCAGTAATATAAAAGATTGTCAAACCCACAAGGACTATTGATCAAGCACTAGTTAACTTCGCACGATGAATTATCTAGACGAACGTAAAAGTAAAAGAAAGAGAAGAGGGAAGAGAGAGAATAGATCTTGGAGGGAATGAGCTTTGGGAGATGAATTCTAGGATTTCGGTTTCATTATAATGCTAGGAGATATTACATAGATTGCTTAGTTTCTACCCTCTATGTCATTGCTCTTGTAGGAAGTTAAATTGGTCAATATCCCTAATTATTGAATAGAGACGATTCCTGTGAAATCCTGTAACAGTTTACCCTTGTCACGAGGGTGCCTCGGTAAATCACAGGAGTAAATGTCTAGTAAATAACAATAAGGATAAAGGTAGAGATTTGGTATGATTTCCTACTTTCTTATGGAGGAATTGCCTCTCCATTCAAGAGAATGTCCTAGACATCCGTGAATAGGTTACCCTTGTCACTAGCGCCCCTTGGGTGTATGATCTAGAGCACTCTCTCTACGAGAGCGGCAAATCCTAAGGAATTGTTTCTCCTTTTAAGGGAACGTCCTAGACGTCCGGAAAGGGTTACCCCTGTCACTAGGGTACCTTGGTCAATACATTCTAGGACATCCCCTTTGCGTGATTAACAATCCTCTACATCAATCAACAAAGCATGCAAAGAAATATAAATATGTCACGCACACAATGCACGAACAAGGCAATAACATGTCATTGAATAGAAATGTGGCGAATCTACATAGTTCAGCATCTTCATCACAATACAAATACTCCCTAATCCTATAATAGGATATCTACTCCATTGCGAAGGAAGAACAACCCCAAAACATGAAGAAAAGCATACTTACAACCCTTGTGAGAAGAAGGGGAAGAAGAGATGCTTGCCGGGGTTTCTGATGTCTTGGAGATGCCTCCTTGCTCTGGAGATGGACAGAATGTCAAGGGACAGCGGTAGATGAAGCTCTAGGGTTTCCCACGAAGGGGAGAACCCTTTCCCAAGGAGAGGGGGCGAAATCCCCCAAACCAAAGATGATAGAAGAATAGGGTTCTTGACCCTTTTATACCTCCTCTAAGTTGTCCAGGAAAACCAGGATTACAGGGGTCCGGTAAACTAAGTTTTTCACCCATTAAACCATGTTTTCTCATGATTTACCCTGAATCAAAGTTGTATCTCTTGAAATTATCTTCAATCTGATAATTGGATCAAACCCTGGCTCTAACCAAGCCGAAAGATATGGTGGTTCAAAGTTTGGTCTGCAGTCTGGGCGGAGGTCCAGTTGAACCCGCAGTTGGGAGGCACGACTGTGCTATTTAGCATGGGTAGATGATGCTTTCGCTCTATTGGATCTGAAGAAAAGTTGTAGATATTGAAGTCAGCTATGTCTTGGTATCAAGAACATTCCAAAACTCCAACGGAGCACAAAGTTATGGCCAAATTATGAACGGTCTGCAATCTGCCCAGAATTCAGCACAGCCCTGTTTTGGCGTGGCATGGCCCGCATTCTTCGTCACACTACCTCACACAGCTTCTTCTCAAGTTGAGTCACACGGCCGTGTAGATTCACACGGTCGTGTCCTTCTTCTTATTTGCCTAGGTCACATGGTCGTGTGGATTCACACGGTCGTGACCTTCCTCTCCACTGGAATGTTGGCACAGCCGTGCCATTTGGCACGGCCGTGTATTGCTTGGCTTCGGTCGTGGGGAGCATGGCCGTGCAGGTTTGCACGGCCATGTATGGATCCTATCCTGTTTGGCCGCACGACCGTGCAAGAGTTGTACGGCCGTGCCATGTTCTTCCCTTGTTTAGCCACACAGCCGTGCGAGGTTGCACGACTCAAGCTCCTATGTGCGTTTTTGCTCTATTTTCACTCCAAATAACGTCCTATCAATAAAAACAAGCAAAGAGCAGATCTCCGAACAGAATATGATGAAAGTATAATATTCTAATGAAATAAGGCACAATAAACATAGATTATACAAGTAGATGTGCGTCAAAGCATGCATAAAAGTGCATATAATCTACGTGCATCAGTACTTTATTAGATGTGGTGCGATCGATGATGAGTCAAACAGATCTTTCTATTTCCTTCTGGGGGCATGTTCTAGAGACGCTCACTTTTACACTTAACCACGTTCCATCTAAGGTCGTAATAAAGACACCATATACAATATGGACTGGGAAGAGTCCCAAAATATCTTTCATGAAGATTTATTGTTGTGAGGCATATGTTCGACGATAAGTCTCAGATAAACTAGGATCTAAATCAGACAAGTGCTATTTTGTTGGATATCCCAAGGAAACAAAGGGATATTACTTCTATAATCCAACACAAGGCAAGGTGTTTGTTGCTAGAACTGATGTATTTCTAGAAAGGGAATTTATTTCTAGAAAAAACTAGTGGGATTGAAGTCGATCTTGAAGAAATTCAAGATACACAAACTAGCACCGACGCCTTAATAGAAATTGAATAGGTACCACAAGATGTTGTGGATCAGGATTTTGTTGCACCACAAGAAGTTGTGGAACAATAACCTGTTCAAGTAGCACAAGCTCTACGCAGATCTGATAGGACCCGTCGTCAAACTAAGAGATATTCTTTTCTCTTATCTGACAACGGTGATGTAGTGCTAGTGGGTCTCAACGAGCCCGCATCTTATTAGTAAGTTGTACAGGGCCCAGATTCTGAGAAATGACTATAAGCCATAAGATCTGAAATGGAATCCATGTACACTAACCAAGTACGGACTTTGGTTGATCTACCTAAAGAGATCAAACCCATTGAGTGTAAGTGGGTCTTCAAGGTGAAGGTTGACATGGATGGGCATATGCATACCTATAAAGGTAGATTGGTAGCTAAAGAATTCAAGCAAATTCATAGTATAAACTATGATGAAACCTTTTCACCAGTTATGATGCTCAAGTCTATTTGGATTATGTTTGCAATTGCATCTTACTATAATTATGAGATCTGGCAGATGGATGTCAAAATCACATTTCTTAATGAAAATCTACTCGAGGATGTGTACATGACACAACCTGAGGGTTTTATCGATCTAGAGCATGCTGAAAAGGTGTGTAATTTGCAATAATCCATTTATGGATTAAAGCAAGCTTCTAGAAGCTAGAATTATTAATTCAATGAAGCAATTAAAGCGTTTGGTTTCACCAAGAATGATGATGAACCTTGTGTCTACAAGTGGGTTAGTGGGAGCACAGTCATCTTTCTCATATTGTATGTAGATGACATACTTCTCATTGGAAACGATATCCCTACTCTTCAGTCAACTAAGACTTGGCTTGGGAATTGTTTCTCAATCAAGGACTTAAGTGAAGCAGCCTATATTTTAGGCATCAAGATCTATAGAGATAGATCCAGGAGATGGCTTGGTCTATGCCAGAGTACATATATTGAGAAGGAGCTTAAACATTTTTCCATGCAGAATTCCAAGAAGGGATTCCTGCCAATGTCACATGGTGTGAGTCTTTTGAAAACTCAATGCCCTTCTTCTAAGGAAGAAAGGGACCGCATGGATCAGATTCCTTAAGCATCTACTATAGGTTCTATCATATACGTCATGCTTTGTACTCGTCTAGATGTCTCATATGCTTTAAGCATGACGAGCAGATACCAGTCAGATCTAGGTGAAAGTCACTGGATAGCAGTCAAGAATATTCTTAAGTACTTGAGAAGGACTCAAGATTATTTCTTGATCTTTGGAGGCGATGAAGAGCTTGTTGTAAAGGGTTACACCGATGTTAGCTTCCAAACTGATAAGGATGATTCTAGATCGCAGTTAGGGCATGTATTTTACTTAAATGGTGGTCTTGGGTATTGGATACTACAATGATTCTATCTCATTCGAGGGATCATCGATATATGAGATATGAGGATATGCAGAGAACCAAACAATACTAACATTACAGATCCTTTGGCCAAGGCTTTAGCACCAAGGAAACATGATGGTCACACTAGGACAATGGATATTAGATATTTTAGTGATTGACACTAATGACATAAGGAAATTGTTAGTGTAAGCCCTAAGAGGCAATCAAGAGTTGATTGACTTAGGGCATTTTATATCATATTTCGTTATTTTATTAGAAGGCAAATGTTATGGTTATTATATTTATTTTAGTTCAATGCCGAATGAATAAGTATAATAATATCCTAGAGTAGAAGGTTCTAATCTACACTATATCAATTGGGTGAATTGATAGTGAGATATTGTAGAGAACACTACTCTAAACTATTACTAGTCGAGCATTAATATACAAGGACAATATTAATGCGTTAACACTGACATGTAAGTCAACGGATGACTTAATCTCACAAGTCATGGATATGAGATATCAGGTTGACACATGGGTATATATTAGAGAATATGTGCTGAATTGACCCGCCATGAGATATTTTATGGATCGTTATATTAGTGTCATAAACATTCTCATGTGACTATTGGTATGAATAATCCTTAGACCTGAAGTCACTTCAGTTCCCTACATAAGGAGTTATGTACTTTGGTATCGTCAAATATCACCTGTAACAAGGTGGACTATAACGTTGATTACTGGGTATGCAATAAATTATGCGGAGGGATGTGAGTGATATAGATGGGATCTATCCCTTCCATATGATGGAAGCAATATATGTGGGTCCCTTGATTAGTAGAACACAAGAATGTATGGTCATACTCAGATGAGTCAATATGAGATATTGAGCTTATTTGTTTAGTGTGTCTACTTAGAGATCAAGAAACACAAAGATTGATAAGAGGATGGCATGGTTTATACCTCATTGATTAATCTAGATATCAAGGATAGAATGATTGGGTCTTACAAGATAATAGCCACAGAAAGGTTAGGTCGGATCTCGACTTTCTCGTCATTTAGGTAGCAATGATGCATTGCTAGATACCACTCATTGCTTATATATTGCAAATGTTGATTGGATACATTGCCAACATTACGAGAGCCTATTAGGTCACACACAAAGAATATGTTAGTTTAGAGTAGGGTATTTTAGTTTGACTAAAATACTAAGGATATTAAGAATAATGGGTAAATCCAAAGTGTTTGTGTCATCTTAGTGGTGATTGGCAATAGTGCTAGTGGGAGATTGTTAGTAATTAGCACTAAGAGCCAATCATGAGATGATTAAGCCTTTTGGGTTACTCATTGAGTTAGACTCAAATGAACTCACTCCTTGGATTGAGTCAAATCCAAATTAGACACATTAGATAAATGGGTTAGACTTATTGGGTTATTGCATTAATGGTTAATCCAATATAATAATCCAACCCATTAAGAGGAATACAAAAAACCAAAAGACCCTTGGTATTCATGGGATGAATATAAATAGGTTTTTTGAATGAATTTTTTATTAGATGAGAATGAGATGAAAAAAGAAGATGAAAAGTGTGACTCTTAATCTTGTTGGGTTTTTCGGGCCGCGAAAACCTCTTTTTCGCGTCGCGGAAACCCCGAAACCCCCTAGCCATTGGATCCGTGCGAAGAAAAATTTTGGAAATACGAGTACGAGTTTCAAACTTTGATCTACAGTAGATCTACAAGGGAAAAACATTTTATACCTTCGATGCGTGCCCCTCGCAATTCCGCAAGTCCAAGGTACGCCGGATCTCGAAGTTGTCAACGTAGACAACTCTCTAGTGATATCCACATGAACAAGAAGTGTTCTCTAACACTCAAGGATGGAGAAGAGAGCACCCCAAGTGTGCTAGCACTTTCTAGGGCTCTCGGGTAGGATTTGAAAGGGGAGAAAGGAGAGAAAGAAAAGGAATCTCACATACTCCTCTAGGTACCCTCCTTTGTGACCTTCACTTCACCTTTTCCACTTGGAACTCAACTCACTCATCTTCTTCTTGCTTGAAAACCCACGGCAACAGTAGCAAAGAGAAGGAAGAACACAAGGAAGAAGATGAAGCAATGAATCATAATCAATTGCCACAAAACAAAACCTTTTACACCCATTAGTGTGGCCGGCCACATGTTGTAACCTCCCTCATTAATGTGGCCGGCCACATTAAATGGCATGGGATGTGTAACCTCCATGAGGTGGCATACCTCATGAGGTGGAGATGATGTGGCAAGGTTAGTCATGCCATGTAGGATGAGTCAACCTTCATGATGTGGCAATACATCAAGTCAAACTTGATGTTTCAACTTCCATTTAGTCAAGTCAAAATTGGCCAATTATCTTCCTTGTTGAGTTAAATCCAACCTTTGATTGAAGTCAATTTTAATTTAATAAATCTCAATTCATTAATATAAATTGACTCAATGAACCAAATTTAAATTAGACTCATTCAACAATTGAATCTAATTGAGTCTAACTCAATAAGTCTAATTTGAATCCAATCTTTGGTGCATCATATGAACCTAATCCAATTGGTTCATCATATAAACCCAATCTCCATCCACTTGTTCTTTGTGTGTGACCCAATAGGTTCTTGTAACGTTGGCAATGTTTCTAAACTCCTTTAGAAACATAAGCAATGAGCGGCATCTAGCAATACATCATTGCTACCCAAGTTACAAGAATGTCGAGATCCAACATCACCTTGTGACTACTAATTGTGACTCCTCACAATATGTGACATTATCCTTCTATCCTAGACATCTAGATTGATCAATGTGAGGTATAGACTGTGTCATCCTCTAATCAATCTAAATCTTGAACTCCAAGTAGACTCACTCGATCAAATGAGCTCAACATCTCATGTTGACTCATTTGGGCATGGCCATGCACTTCGTGGTCTAACTCTATCAAGAATATCGATGTCGCTCCCGTCATATGGGAGGGGTAGATCCCATCTACATCACTCACATCCCTCTGTATAATTCGTTATATACCCAGTAATCGCCTTTATAGTCCACCCAGTTACGGGTGACGTTTGACGAAACTAAAGTACATAACTCCTTATGTAGGGAACCATGGTGACTTCAGGTCTAAGGACCAATAGTCATACTAATAGCCATATGAGAAAGTATATGACACTCATATAACGATCCATAATACTTTCTCATGGCGGGTCATTCAGTATACATTCTCTAATGTATACCCATGTGTCAACTTGATATCTCTATATCCATAACTTGTGAGATCAAGTCATCGAGTTGACCTACATGCTAGTCTTATTGCATTAACATTGTCCCTGAATGTTAATACTCGACTAGGAATGATTAAGAGTAGTGTTCCCTATATCATCTCACTATCGGTTCAACTAACCGATTGATATAGGTGAGAACCGTCAACTCAAGGACGTTATTATACTTAGTTTATTTTGCACCAATACAAGTAAGTATAATAACCAAAAACTAAATGCCTTTATTTATATAGAATATGATACAACAAGTCTAAAATACAATCATCAAATGATTGGCTCTAGGGCTCTAGCTAACAATCTCCCACTAGCACTAGTGCCAATCAGTGTAGGCTCTAAGCCCAAATGACCTAGTGTGACCATCATGCTTCCTCTGTGCCAAAGCCTTGGTCAAGGGATCTGCGATGTTAGCCTCTGTAGGTACTCTGCAAATCTTCACATCTCCTCTCTCGATGATCTCTCGAATGAGATGGAAGCGCCGTAGTATGTGTTTGGTCCGCTGGTGTGAGCGAGGTTCCTTCGCCTGTGCTATAGCTCCATTGTTGTCACAATAGAGCTCAATGGGGTCAGCAATGCTAGGAACCACCCCAAGTTCAGTGATGAACTTGCGGATCCAAACTGCCTCCTTTGCTGCCTCTGATGCAGCAATGTACTCGGCTTCTGTTGTAGAATCAGCTACTGTCTTCCAGCTAACAGCACCACCATTAATGCAAAATACGAACCCCGACTGCGATCTATAGTCATCCTGGTCGGTCTGGAAGCTAGCATCACTGTAACCCTTTACAGCTAGCTCATCATTGCCTCCATATATCAAGAAATATTCTTTAGTCCTTCTTAAGTACTTAAGAATATTCTTGACTGCTATCCAGTGACTTTCACTGGTATCTGCTTGTCATGCTCAAAGCATACGAGACATCAGGTCGAGTACATAGCATGGCGTACATGATCGATCCTATGGCTGAGGCATAAGGGATCCGATCCATGCGGTCTCTCTCCTCTCTAGAAGAGGGACCTTGAGTCTTCGAAAGACTCACGCCATGTGACATCGGCAGAAATCCCTTCTTGGAGTTCTGCATTGCAAACCGAAGGAGTACCTTGTCAATGTATGTACTCTGACTTAGGCCAAGCAATCTCTTAGATCTATCTCTATAGATCTGTATCCCTAGAATTCGGGATGCCTCACCTAAGTCCTTCATTGAGAAGCATCTCCCTAGCCAGGTCTTGACAGACTGAAGCATAGGGATGTCCTTCCCAATGAGTAGTATGACATCCACATACAATATGAGGAAGACAACTATATCCCTTACAACCTTCTTGTAGACACAAGGTTCATCTTTGTTCTTGATGAAACCAAACTGTTTGATTGCATCATCGAATCGAAGATTCCAGCTCCGAGAAGCTTGCTTTAGTCCATAAATGGACCTATGCAGCTTGCATACTCTGCTAGTATGCTGTGGATCTACAAAACCCTCAGGTTGTGTCATGTACACATCCTCGAGTAGGTTTCCATTCAGAAACACGGTTTTAACATCCATCTGCCATATCTCATAGTCATGGTAGGCTGCAATAGCAAGCATGATCCGAATGGACTTAAACATCGCTACTGGAGAAAATGTCTCATCATAGTCAATACCATGAATCTGCTTGAAACCTTTAGCTACTAAGCGACCTTTATAGATAAGTCCATCCATGTCAGTCTTTCTCTTAAAGACCCACTTGCACCCAATGGGTTTTACCCCTTCAGGTGGATCAACCAAAGTCCATACTTGGTTGGTGTACATGGATTCCATCTCGGATCTCATGGCTTCTAGCCATTTCTCGGAATCTAGTCTCATCACAGCTTCCTGATAGGTGGTAGGCTCATCCTCTATGAGCATAACGTCATCATGGTCAGACAAGAGAAATGAGTATCTCTCAGGCTGACGACGTACCCTATCAGACCTGCGAAGAGGTATGTCTACTTGAACTGGTTGTTGTTCCTCAAATCTTTGTGGAACATCATCATCCACAACACTTTGTGGTTCCAATTCAATTTCCATCAAGGGATCAGTGCTCTTGTTCGCATCTTGAACTTCTTCAAGATCGAACGCGCTCCCACTAGTCTTTTTAGAAACAAAGTCCCTTTCTAGAAAGACCCCAGTCTTTGCCACAACTACCTTATGCTGACTGGGAATATAGAAGTAATATCCCTTAGTTTCCTTGGGATATCCAATAAAGTAGCACTTATCGGATTTGGGTCCTAACTTGTCTGAGACTTAACGTCTAACGTAAGCCTCACAACCCCAAATTCTCATGAAAGACACCTGGGCATCTCTCCCAGTCCATATCCTATATGGTGTCTTTATCACGGCCTTGGATGGAACTCGGTTGAGTATAAAAGCTGTCGTGTCTAGAGCATAGCCCCAAAGGTATGTCGGAAGATCTGTGTGACTCATCATAGATCGTACCATATCTAATAGGGTACGATTCCTCCTTTCGGCTACACCATTCCACTGTGGTGTTCCAGGAGGAGTGAGTTGGGATAGAATCCCACACTCAGCTAGGTAGTCACGAAACTCATGGCTAAGGTATTCTCCACCTCGATCGGATCGAAGTATCTTAATACTCTTGCCAAGCTGGTTCTATACTTCATTCTTGAATTCTTTGAACTTTTCAAAGGATTCAGACTTATGTGTCATCAAGTACACATAACCATATCTACTGAAGTCATCAGTAAATGTGATGAAGTATCTATAACCGCCTCTAGCAGCAATATTGAAAGGGCCACATACATCACTATGTATGAGTCCTAACAAATCAGTTGCTCTCTCGCTATGCCCACTAAAGGGAGTCTTGGTCATCTTGCCTCGTAGGCATGACTCGCATATCTCATATGATTCAAAATCAAATGAGTCCAGCAAACCATCCTTATGGAGTTGGGATAAGCGCTTGTCATTTATATGACCTAAGCCACAGTGCCAGAGATAGGTTTGGTTCAGGTCATTTGACTTGAACCTCTTGGTATTTATGTTATAGATAGGGCTCTCAAGGTCTAGAATATAGAGTCCGTTTATCAGAGGTGCACTACAATAGAACATTTCGTTTAAATAGACGGAACAACATTTGTTCTTTATTATAAACGAAAAACCTTTCTTATCCAAACAAGAAACAGATATAATGTTCTTAGTTAAAGCAGGAACATAACAACAATCATCTAATTCTAGTACAAGCCCAGAGGGCAGAGATAGATGGTAAGTTCCTACAGCAATAGAAGCAACCCGTGCTCCATTGCCTACTCGTAGGTCTATCTCACCCTTCGTCAATGCCCTGCTATTTCTCAGCACTTGTACATTAGTACAAATGTGCGAAACACATCCGGTATCTAATACCCACGATGAAGAAATAGAGAGGTTGACTTCTATAACATGTATACCTGAAGTAGAAATCTTATTTCCCTTCTTCGTAAGATCTTCCAGGTATTCTTTGGAGTTCCTCTTCCAGTGCCTTGCTTGTCCTTGATATAGGTGACAAAGATGTTCAACCATATCGTAAGCGTCCATCAACTCATATTACTTCTGAAGCTCAGAGTTCATGGTCGCGAGCATAAGACATGACACATCTAATGCGTCATCTTGATGCTTCTTGTAAGCATCTCGGTATGCTCGCATGGCAGTGACAGGAGGAGCCTCCGGAATGGGCTGCTCCAGAATGTACAGTTTACGTTCTTGGATGAGAACTATTCTCAAGTTCCTGTACCAGTCCAGGAAATTTGCTCTGTTGAGCTTGTCCTTCTTAAAGACAGATCGCAGAGAGAAGGTGTTCGTATTCGACGTCATGGTAATCTACAACAGAAATAAATGCAGAAATAAATATCATATTCTTAATCATTTAATTAGGCCTTTAACTAAATGATGCTCCCACTGAATTCTATAATTCATGTGGGACAAGATCCACATCATACTAACCCTTGAGTTAGCTTTGGCTAATACGCCAAAACTTAGTATGATCGGTAGGTAACGATTACCAATTACATCTCTATGCAACTCTTGTTTATAGGATCAATATCCGCATTTATATTAAAACTCGAGTTAGCTTTGGCTAATACGCCCGAAAGTTAATATATATGTGATTTTAACCTATCTTTCCAACCGTTGGAAGAATGCCTATAGTTATACTCGATCCAACTGAGTTAACTAGGAATACTCAATATAATTGAGTTGTACTCACCCATGCGTTGATAGGCGGGACCAAGATTGTCCCTCCGTACCCTACCAAGATAGTATGTGTTGCTCTGCTTTGGCAGATTCAACAACAACATGCGATCGAGGTAGTGGTAGGTATCACGGCATGGTAGGCATTACGAGTTGACGTGATTTAGATCTAATCTAAATGATGATGCGTATCATATACTCGATAGATCTAATCTAATCGAAAGGTGCATCATGTGCACGACTTAGATCTAATCTAATCGTAAGGCACTAATTAATTACTTAATTAACTAGCATGCATCACATACACACAAAACAATTAATTAAATAATTAATCAAATAATTTTTTGATTATGTCATGGCCCTACTACGATCTTCTCATGTCAATAAGAAGATCGGATGGTCAACCTAAGGTCAATAGCTTCTCAAGCTCCTTCCTTTTGACCACCTTGTGTTGCTCGCGCCCTCCTCGTAACTCCGTCTCGAGTGGACCTTCCACCGCTTCAAAATTTACATTATATTTTGAAACTCGAGTTACATTTGAGTCTAAATCTAATTTACAACAAGAATAAAAGAAAGGCATGACGCGCAGGTCGCGAAAAATAAAAACATACAACACGCACATCACATCACGGCACGCAGGCCGTATTATGAATTACAACACGAATTATCCAATCAAATTGGGTCTTTGGGCCATAACTATCACAAAAATAATA
The DNA here is from genome assembly GCF_018446385.1 of Zingiber officinale. Classification (NCBI taxonomy): domain Eukaryota; kingdom Viridiplantae; phylum Streptophyta; class Magnoliopsida; order Zingiberales; family Zingiberaceae; genus Zingiber; species Zingiber officinale. Next base: position 37,696,672 of record NC_055998.1, read on the forward strand.
TATAATTCAAAATTATATATTTCTATAATTTTTTGTAATTTTTCTATAATTTTTACAATTTTTACGAGTACAATTTCCCGGCAGTTCCGTTTAGCGGTTTTCGGGCGCAATCGCAGAACGAATCCCCTTGCGGGGCCAGGGGCAGCGCCCCTACCCGTGATCTAACCATCGCGAGGGTTCCATTGCGATCTAACAGCACCTTAGCCCACTGTCCCAAAAAGTTTTGGGGTGAAACTTGGCCGTTTTGGAAAAATCTTCCCGGTAGCGGAAGCCTACAAGCACCGAAACACTTGTGCTTCGCTTCTACGAGAAAATTACCCATAAAAACTATAAAAACATGAATTTACAGAAAGTTTACAGATCTATATTTTTTCATAAAAATACGAATCTAAACTCGTACTCGCTTCGCACGTGGCTCTGATACCACTGTTGGATTTTTCGGGCCGCGAAAACCGCTTTTTCGCGTCGCGGAAACCCCGAAACCCCCTAGCCATTGGATCCGTGCGAAGAAAAATTTCGGAAATATGAGTACGAGTTTCAAACTTTGATCTACAGTAGATCTACAAGGGAAAAACATTTTATACCTTCGATGCGTGCCCCTCGCAATCCCGCAAGTCCAAGGTACGCCGGATCTCGAAGTTGTCAACGTAGACAACTCTCTAGTGATATCCACACGAACAAGAAGTGTTCTCTAACACTCAAGGATGGAGAAGAGAGCACCCCAAGTGTGCTAGCACTTTCTAGAGCTCTCGGGTAGGATTTGAAAAGGGAGAAAGGAGAGAAAGAAAAGGAATCTCACATACTCCTCTAGGTACCCTCCTTTGTGACCTTCACTTCACCTTTTCCACTTGGAACTCAACTCACTCATCTTCCTCTTGCTTGAAAACCCACGGCAACAGTAGCAAAGAGAAGGAAGAACACAAGGAAGAAGATGAAGCAATGAATCATAATCAATTGCCACAAAACAAAACCTTTTACACCCATTAGTGTGGCCGGCCACATGTTGTAACCTCCCTCATTAATGTGGCCGGCCACATTAAATGGCATGGGATGTGTAACCTCCATGAGGTGGCATACCTCATGAGGTGGAGATGATGTGGCAAGGTTAGTCATGCCATGTAGGATGAGTCAACCTTCATGATGTGGCAATACATCAAGTCAAACTTGATGTTTCAACTTCCATTTAGTCAAGTCAAAATTGACCAATTATCTTCCTTGTTGAGTTAAATCCAACCTTTGATTCAAGTCAATTTTAATTTAATGAATCTCAATTCATTAATATAAATTGACTCAATGAACCAAATTTAAATTAGACTCATTCAAAAATTGAATCTAATTGAGTATAACTCAATAAGTCTAATTTGAATCCAATCTTTGGTGCATCATATGAACCTAATCCAATTGGTTCATCATATGAACCCAATCTCCAACCACTTGTTCTTTGTGTGTGACCCAATAGGTTCTTGTAACGTTGGCAATGTTTCTAAACTCCTTTAGAAACATAAGCAATGAGCGGCATCTAGCAATACATCATTGCTACCCAAGTTACAAGAATGTCGAGATCCAACATCACCTTGTGACTACTAATTGTGACTCCTCACAATATGTGACATTGTCCTTCTATCCTAGACATCTAGATTGATCAATGTGAGGCATAGACCGTGTCATCCTCTAATCAATCTAAATCTTGAACTCCAAGTAGACTCCCTCGATCAAATGAGCTCAACATCTCATGTTGACTCATTTGGGCATGGCCATGCATTTCGTGGTCTAACTCTATCAAGAATACCGATGTCGCTCCCGTCATATGGGAGGGATAGATCTCATCTACATCACTCACATCCCGCTGCATAATTCATTATATACCCAGTAATCGCCTTTATAGTCCACCCAGTTACGGGTGACGTTTGACGAAACCAAAGTACATAACTCCTTATGTAGGGAACCATGGTGACTTCAGGTCTAAGGACCAATAGTCATACTAATAGTCACATGAGAAAGTATATGACACTCATATAACGATCCATGATACTTTCTCATGGCGGGTCATTCAGTATACATTCTCTAATGTATACCCATGTGTCAACTTGATATCTCTATATCCATGACTTGTGAGATCAAGTCATCGAGTTGACCTACATGCTAGTCTTATTGCATTAACATTGTCCCTGAATGTTAATACTCGACTAGGAATGATTAAGAGTAGTGTTCCCTATATCATCTCACTATCGGTTCAACTAACCGATTGATATAGGTGAGAACCGTCAACTCAAGGACGTTATTATACTTAGTTTATTTGGCACCAATACAAGTAAGTATAATAACCAAAAACTAAATGCCTTTATTTATATAGAATATGATACAACAAGTCCAAAATACAATCATCAAATGATTGGCTCTAGGGCTCTAGCTAACAAACCTTCCCTCTTCTTCCACCTTCTTCCTCCTTGGGCGATTTTTACTCTTGGTCGTACCTCTATGAGTGGCTAACACCATGAAGGTGGTTCTTCTCTGAAGGTTTCATTCGTGTGACGAACGAAGGATGTGTTTGTGTAGATACCGTAGAGGCGCGGACGCTTGATCGCACTGAGATCTGCATCCAAACAAAAAGTTATTGTCGAGATTTTGAAGGGAACACAACAAAGGTAAACCTCTCATGTAAAACGTAGTATATGATTGTTTTCTCCTTCGCATGGATCTTCTGGAGAGGATCTAGTTAATTTTCTGCTGCACTTAAGCATGTTTAGCGTGCTAGATCCCAACAAAGTTCGTACTATTTCTATCATTTTGTATTTAATTTTTCCTTCCAAAATTTCGCAGGAGTTTCTAGTAGATTTCCCAACAGATAAGGTTTAAGGGGTCATGGGTATTGAAGTAGGTGTCAGTTGGGCTCTGAACTAAGTAAAAATCCAAGTGTGATCTTTCTTTTTATTTTTCCTTATTTTATTTGTTGGTTGGTCATAGGAAGATCGTACCGGTTCCACTGTACAAAAATTTTGTACAAGTTTCGAACATTTCCGTTCTTTAGAAATTAAATTAGGAATCGCAAACGGAACTTAACATTATTGATTCCAAATTTAACTTATCTGTTCTTAATGGTTTAGATTTGGATCGCAAGCAGAACATAACACTATTGATCCAAATCCACCTATGTTATAAAGTTGATTAAATATTTATCTCTAAAATCAGCTCCCAAGTCAAACATTGCGAGGCACTAGGCCTTCTTGGGTATGGGATCATCCAGCACTGCCTCGATAAAGCCTTTAATAGAAATTCAATATTTAATTTCCTAAAATAACATTAGGTTTAACTGAAAAGAACAATCGAATTGCAAATCCGCAAAACAAAATAAAAGAAACACAACTTCGAAACAAATCCAAAACTCTAGAATCATATGTCTCTTGTGTTTGGAATTCATACAAAGAAGAACTAGCATGATGCGGAAAATAATTACTAGTTATACCTCTTCTTTGTATGATAATAACCTCGAGATCTTCTGCCATATTCCTCACCTCCTCTTGGACGTCGTGTGGGCGACAATCCTACAAGATGAACACCACGCAAAAGCTCCTCCTCCTTCTCCATATTTCGGCCACCACCACCACCAAGGAACAAAGAGAGCAAGGGGAAAGGAAAAGGGAAGAGGACCGACCACAAGAGGGAGCACAAGCAATAGAATAAGAATAGATGCAATCCCTACTTCTCCTCTTCTTCTCCTTCTCTTTGTATCCGGCCATACAAAACAACCACAAGAGGTGGCCGACCCTAGCATGAAGAGAAGCAAGGGTCGACCCTTAGGAGAAGACTAGAGAGAAGAAAGAAAAGAATAGCATTATTCATGAGGCCTCTCCTCCCCTTCTTCTATAATACTTGCCCATGGCAAACAAGGAAAGATTTTAACAAAAATTAAAATCTTCTTCTTGTTTTTCTTTTTCCCCTTTTATTTTTCTTTTCCTCCTTTAATTGATTGATTCGTCGGCCCCTTGCTTGGGCACCAAGCAAGGGTGGCCGGCCCTTAAAAGAAGGAAAATAATCTTTGTAAAAATTTTATAAGCAAAGAAGGAAAGCTCTTATCAAATTTTACAAGCTCTCTTTTAATTTCTTAATGTGGATGTTAAAAAAGGAAAGTTCTAAAAATTAAAACCAAGTTTTAAAATTTAAAACATCTGTTCTAAATTTTTCTTTTTTAACATGGTTACAAAAATAGAAAGTTTCAAATTTAAAACTCCCTTCTATTTTTTCAAAACCATGAGAATGGTTAAAAAAGGAAAGTTTTAAAACTTTTAAACTTTCTTTTAAACCATGTGGCCTAATTTAAATAAGTAAAGTTTTGTAAATTTAAAATCCTTCTTTTAAAACTTGTAGTTATCTACAAAGAGAAGATTTTAAAAATTCAAAACACCCCTCCTTATTTGGATTATAGTGGTCGGCCCCTCCTTGCTTGGGCAGCAAGCAAAGCGTCGGCCCTCTTTGAGAAGATAGTGGTCGGACCTTGGCTTGGTCACCAAGCCTTGGGTCGGCCCCCTTCTTGGACACCAAGATGGGCTTTAGATGGATGGATTTGAGGCTTCATTGAGGCTACGACAGGGACCTAGAGGAGAAATTGATTTTGGTCTCTCGACGAGCTCAAGTATCCCGTGTTATCTCCGAACACACAACTCAAGTTCATCAATAATAACTCATTCCACTAGAGAATTATTATTGCACTACCGCACCAATCCCAAATTACATTATGGGCTCCTACTTATCATGAGTGTGTTAGTCTCCCTGTGTTTAAGATATCGAATGTCCACTAATTTAATTGAGTTACTGACAACTCACTTTAATTAATATCTTAGTCCAAGAGTAATATCACTCAACCTCATTATCATGTCGGACTAAGTCCACCTGCAGGGTTTAACATGGAAATCCTTATGAGCTCCTCTTGGGGGCATTCTCAACCTAGATTACTAGGACACAATTTCTTTTTATAATCAACAACACACACTATAAGTAATATCATTTCCCAACTTATCGGGCCTATTGATTTATCGAGCTAAATCTCACCCTTTGATAAGTTAAAGAAATAAATACTAAATATATATGCTTGTTATTATATTAGGATTAAGAGCACATGCTTCCATAATAACTAAGGTCTTGTTCTTTTATTAAGTCAGTATCAAAAGAACTTACCATAAATGGTCCTACTCAATACACTCAGAGTGTACTAGCGTAATTTATTAGTCAAGATAAACTAATACTTAATTACACTACGACTATTCCAACGGTTTGTTTCTTTCCATCTTAGTCGTGAGCTACTATTTATAATTTATAAGGAATTGATAACATGATCTTCTATGTGTGACACCACACACCATGTTATCTACAATATAAATAAATTGAACAACTATACTTAGCATATAAATGTAGATATTGACCAATGTGATTCTTTTATTTCAAATATAAATGTTTACAAAAAGCTAGACTTTTAGTATACACTCTAACAATCTCCCACTTATACTAAAAGACTAAGCTGTCATATCTGCTGCCATACATCTGATTCCCAACCCTTCAACATGCTCATCAAAAGTTCTTGCCTTAAGGGCCTTAGTGAAAGGATCTCTCAGGCTATCATCTGATGTAACCTAGGCAGCAACAACTTCTCCTCGTTATACGGTGTCTCGTATTGGGAGGTACTTGTGCTCTATTGTGTTTACTTACCTTATAGACTTATAATTTCTTCGAGTTTGCTACTACACCACTATTATTATAAAAATTGTAATAATATTTGGAGAAACCAGAAATCATATCTAAGTCCATCATGAAGTCACTAAGCCATATAACTTCTATGGCTGCCTTAGAGGCTGCCACATACTCAGCTTCAATGGTGGAGTCCAGAAAAGCACCTATGCTTAACACTCCTCCATGCTTATGGCTTCACCTCCAAAAGTAAACACAAAACCCCGAGGTCATCTTACTATTGTCCCTATTTGATTGGAAGTCAAAATCCGTGAAACCCACAGGGATCAAATCATCCACCTTGTAAACTAGCATATATTCTCTAGTCCCTCTAAGGTACTTCAATATATGTTTTACAGTAGTTTAATGTCCTATCCCGGATTACTTTGATATTTGCTCGTCAGGCCCACGAAAAAGCAGATATCCGGTCTCGTTCATGACATAGCATACATTAGGCTTCTGACAGCCGAAGCATAAGGAACTGTCTTTATGTCCTTTATCTCCTTTGATCTCTTCGGAGACATCTCTTTAGATAAAGCTACTCCATGTCTAAAAAGTATAAAACCTTTCTTGGAGTCTTGCATGCTAAAATGAGCTTGTTATATGAAGCTTGGGATAAGCACAACATTCTTTTCTTGCAATCCCTTATTACTTTGATCCAAAGAATATGGTGCATTCTCCCAAGTCCTTCATATCAAATTGCTTGGACAAACATACTGTTACTTCCGACAACACTTTGATATTATTTCCAACTATCAAAAATGTTATCTAAGTATAGTACAAGAAATACCACCACGCTTCCATCACACTTCTTATATACACAAGACTCATCCAGACACTGAATAAATCCATACGACTGGATTTCTTCATTAAACCAGATGTTCCAAGACCTTGAAGCTTTGTTTTAGTCCATAGACTGATTGAGCTTGCACACAAGATGCTCTTTACTCTTTGCAATGAACCCTTCTGATTGCTTTATATGGATGTTTTCTTCAAGACTTCCATTAAGAAAAACTGTCTTGACATCCACTTGCCAAATCTCATAGTCCATATGAGCAGCAATAGATAAAAGAATCCGGATAAACTTAAGCATGGCTACCGGTGAAAAAGTTTCCTTTTTTCAACAAGCCTTGCTTTGAAAGTTTTCACCTTCCTATCTATCCCTCTTTTCCTATTGTAGACATATTTTCACCCAATGACTTTTACACCATTTGGTTATTCTACAAGCTCTCAGACTTTATTAGAATACATATATTCTAATTCTGTATTCATTGCTCTTTGCCAAGATGCTGCATCTTTATCTTGGAGTGCTTCGTCATATGTCTGGGGATCAGGTTCATGTTCTTTTGGAACCAAGTCCAAAAAACTCTCCCAAAACATGAATCATTTAGGTTAGCTAACAACCCTCCCACTACGACGAGGCACTGTCTGTAATTGTGTATCATTTGTGATACGTGTTGCAGTTTCTTGTGATATTTTATCTTGTATAGTTGGTACTAGATTAGACATGTCCTTTATTATTTCCTTAAGAACAAATTTACTTATGGGCTTGTGGTTCATTACATAGTCCTCTTCTAATCGGGCATTGGTACTAACAATGACCTTCTGATTTTTAGGACTATAAACTTCCTTTCGTTCCTCTAGGATAACCCATAAACAAGTGAACTCCTATCCAACTTTTCAGTGTCTCCCTTCAGCACATGTGCTGGCCTACCCCAACTCCGAATATGCTTCAAATTAGGCTTACGCCTATTCTGCAATTCTATGGGAGTAGAGGGTTCTGACTTAGAAGGTACTATGTTCACTTCCGTTTCCAGAGTATATCCTTAGAATAAATTTGGTAATTTCTCAATAACTCATCATCGATCTAGTCATTTCCATAAGAGTCCTATACCTTCTTACTACACCATTCTGTTGGGGTGTACCAGGTGTAGTTAGTTGGGATTAAATTCTGACTTCTGATAAGTGACTCCTCAACTCTCCCATGAGGTACTCGCCACTACGATCTCAACATAGTGTCTTGATACTTTTACTTTGACGTTACTCCACATCAGCCTAATACTCTTTGAACTTATCAAAGCGTTTAGACTTGAGGCGCATCAAGTAAATGTACCCGTATTTTGAATAGTTGTCTATAAAATAGATGAAATATTTGAAACCATCTCTTTCCTGGATAGTCATAGATCCACACAAATCAGAATAAACTAATTCCAACACATCTTTGGCTCTATACCCCTTAGACTTAAAAAGCTTCTTGGTTATTCTTCCTTCCAAGTAAGACTCACAGGTTGGAAAGGCTTCCACTACCAATGAACCCAAAAGTTCATCGGCTATTATCCTTTGAATCCTACTTAAGTTAATATAACCTAGCCTTAGATACCAAAGATATGATTGGTTTATTTCCGAAGGTTGCTTTCTCTTATTAGAGTTAGAAGATGTGTTATTAATTTCCATTTGTTGCATCATGGAATTTATTGGATTTATATAAATTGTCAACCAATGTACCAGAACAGATAACTTCACTCTTTTTCTTTGTAACAACTTTGTTATTAAAAGAGGAAGAATATCAAGTTCTTTGAATAGTTTAGAAATTGAAATCTAGTTCTTTCTAAACTTGGTACGTAAAGGCAATTTTTCAAAATCCATGTTGTATTCCTATCGGAGGATAAACATCTCTCACTGCAACAGCTGCTACTTTTGTAACAGTGCCCATGTATATGGTGATTTTCCCTTCATTTAGTTGTCGCGTTTCCTGGAACCTCTGCAATGAATTGTAGATATGATCAGTGGCTCTCGTATCTACATACAAGGTACCGGTAGATAAGACCACTAAACATGTAACAACTAATGAATAAAATACACCTTTATTATTCCTAGTTCTGAGAGGACAGTCCACCTTAATGTCCAAGTTTTGTTTCCAATCATTATAATTGGGACTACTAAGTATATTCTATAGTATAATAGCTAGGGGATTGACAAACAAATCCTAAGAATCACAAAAAATATTTAATCAAGACCATCACCTTAAAAAATCCCCGTGAATTTTGTATGTCACATTAGTGTGGACGTATACAAATTCAAACTTTAATAGGAGATTTTATCCATTAATTTTATTGTCTTGTCAACCTATCTTTATGACAAATAAAATTAATAGTTGGTCTTACTTTGATCAAATATTTGGTCAAAACTTTGAATTTAAAATAACATTGATTCCTCAAACAATATTATTTAAATTCACCAACACCTCAAACACCGGGAATTATGCATGTCACGTTAGTGTGGACGTATACAAATTCAAACATTCGTAAGAGGAGGGTCTTACCCATTAATTATCTTGTCAACCTTAAATTACATCAAACACCATGAATTTTGTATGTCATGTTAGTGTAGACGTATACAAATTCAATTGTTTATAAGAGGAGGTATTACCCATTATAAAATTACCTCAAACATCGTGAATTTTATATGTCACATTAGTGTGGACATATACAAATTCAAACATTTGTAAAAGGGGGGTTTTACCTAGCTTTTTGACAAATTAATAGTTGGTATTCCTTTGGTCACGTAAAACAATAGTAGTGACTCCGTTGGGGAGGATACTATTGAATGCGTCTAAGTGTATACCATTACTTGATACTTAGTCCATTAAATAGGATTGTGCCCCTTCAGTTGGAGAAGATCACACGCTCCTAAATAATTTCCTATAACCATCCATAAAGGAAGTTTGATCTAGTGATCCGCAACAAACCCATCCGTTGTGGAGGGAGGCACTCAGAGTCAACACGCAAGCTTGTTGCACCACTTTCAAGCTAGTAATGGAGGCCGTGGGATTTATTTAAAAGTCTCTCTCCCACTTAGTTATTTAAGGTGAGGAATTTTAACTATGCTAGCATTCATCACATGCACGCACACACACATCACAGTAAATAAAAGCAATAAATATGGAAATTAATTTTTCAACTATTATGTCTTCTTCCATCACAATCCTTCGCATGCTGCCATCCTTAGGATCATGTCGTCGGGTCCATCGAGCTTCCTTTTCCGCTGCGCCTCTGGTCCTCCAATAGCACCATGCCTCGCAAGGATACGATCCACGACAAAAATAGAATTTTACATATATCAATCCTATATTCCATAAAGGAATATACATGTAATCTAGATCGAAACAAAATTGTAAAATCCTAATAACTAATACAGCTCCTGCTGTATTTAATATTACAATCATGTGTACACAATAAAATTCCCTTGACATATCCAACGGTCCAATCACACACAATATTTATATGCCATAATAGTTAGAGCCTGCAACCACAAAGTTAGCACATCCTACTATTATCCCACCTAAATTATGTATGGCATGTGCATAATCTATCTGAAAACCAAACACATAGAGGCAAACCCTAACTCTGATACCAATTATTGGTTGGTCATAGGAAGATTGTACCGGTTCCACTGTACAAAAATTTTGTACAAGTGTCGAACCTTTCCTAAACAACCTATTGTGTTCTATAGAAATTAAATTACGAATCATAAACGAAACTTAACATTATTGATTCCAAATTTAATTTATCTGTTCTTAATGGTTTAGATTTGGATCGCAAGCGGAACTTAACACTATTGATCCAAATCCACCTATGTTATAAAGTTGATTAAATAGTTATTTCTAAAATCGACTCCAAGGTCAAACATGGTGAGGCACCAGGCCTTCTTGGGTATGGGATCATCCACCACTGCTTCGACAAAACCTTTAATAGAAATTCAATATTTAATTTCCTAAAATAACATTATGTAACAACCCGCCTTCTACTAACTAAGCTGTAAGGCCGATCGTCACATTATACTGTGCTAACTAATCCATTACCATCATTAAGTCTAATTGCGGAAGCTGTACCAATTAAATTTTCTTGCTAAACTATTATCATTTCTTGGTTCTACATGTGCTAAGGGGAGTAATCTAAGCTATTCATGTCATTATTACCTCCCCTTATGGTCAAGGAACTTAACTAAGGGTTTCTAGCTAATATCAGGCCTCCCAATCGATCCACGGATCGATTGGAATGGTCGAATCGATTCAGTGATCGATCCAGCACGCTACTGTGCTCGGGGCAATATTCTGGATCGATCGGCTGATCGATCCAGACTGGTCAATCGATCCAGTGATCGATCCCAGAGCCTTCTGTTCGCGACGGAATTGGCTGGATCGATCGGCTGATCGATCCAAACGCCTACTGTTCGCGAGATGAGTTGCCCAGTCGATCAATCGATCGATTGGAAACCCTTGAATCGATCAGCTGATCGATTCGAGTTTCTGATTTCGTGCCAAAGATCTGATTTCAGCACTGTCTCGTACCAAATCACACATAATGACTCCAAAAATGACTAAGAACATCCTAACAATAATAACTAACATTCTAACATCATAAAAATAGTGTTCTAAGCATAATAGAGTGCATGGTTAACTAATTCATAGCAATTAACATATTAAAGTGCAAAATGCTCAAACACTGAAAAGTTCTAATGTTTAAACCAAGCTTGCTAAAGTTCCCTAAGATCTCTATTCCAAGTTCCTGCCCACACACATCTTCGTAGCATTGCCCTCCAGCCTCCGCTAGTCCATCTTTCCTTTACCTTTATCTGCAGTATAAGGAAAAGAAAGTATCTATAAGCTTTCACTTAGTAAGAAACCATCTACCTCACTAAAACATGCATACGATGCATCTATGATTTTAAAAACATGCTATTAAACATATGTTAAACTTGTTAAAGCATGGCCTACTGAAATCACTAAACATGAACACTAAAGCATGGCATACAAAGCGAATCATAAGCTAGCATGTGTATCAACAAGAAAGGACTAAACTGAAACATAGCTGAGTTAAACTAAAGCTGAACTAGAACTGATTTAGAATATAATCACATGACTGATTGTGAGTTTGGAAAACTATTATCATAATAGATTAAAATATATAATCATGCTGCTAATGGGCCCGGCAACTGTACATGCGATGCGCGCATCCTTGACTAGACCCGGGGTTGCAAATCCCGAGTTTAGTAAGGTTTACTAGGTTATCTAAACCTAGGGACCGACTATGGGAGCCCAGCCCAAGGACATCTAGTCCTGTACAGTGCCCCTACTGAAAGTAAAATACTGGATCATAGCTAATTAATTTATCTTGCTTTTACTAGGTTATCTGAACCTAGAGGCGACTGTGGGTGCCCACCCATTGGACCGCAGTCCCATATATGCTGTAGCAAGACTAACTAAGCTATTTTAAATGCTTCTATTGCATTCACCGAGCTATTAAAAATGCCTACTATAGCATTTTACTGAGTTAAGCATTTTATCGAACACTTAGTGTGCTCCAACTCTCCCCTCTATTAGGGAGACCACCTCTAGGCACCCGACGACGTCTAGAATCTCCAACTGAAAGGAGTAACGTGTCTGGCCCATCTAGAGGTGCTCAACTAATTCCCTAAATCCGTGAGGAGGGTTAAATACACCCTATGCGTCGAAAAAATCTACATATAACTAATTTAAAAGCATTCTATCATACGAAAAGCTACTTATACTGCAGGTGAGGGGTTTCTTACCTCCTGCGCTAGTTTTCTTACGAATCTAGTCGCTAGTTTTCCGGTGGGGACGATATTCTCGACGATCCTCTCGCGTCTACATGTTCTTCTCGCAAAGGGGAACGTCCTCGTGTCGGAGTCATCGCCGGAAGGTGTCCTTGAAGCCCTAGGAGAGGAACCCTAGGTTGTTCTTGTGGTTGGCGCCGAGAGAAGGAGAAACGAAGAGGTGGCGTCGGTGAGGGTTTGAGGAGAAGAAATCCCGATTAAAAATAAACCCCCACTTAATAATTTCCTATTTATATTAAGTGGTAATTACGGCCCAACCTGAATATAAATTTAATTGTTTCCCTTTCCTTTCAGCACGGCCCTGCTGGGTTCAATTGGTTTACTAAAGCTATCTATAAGTCATAGGGTTCGCTAGGTCTCGGGTTCAATTCCCGCGTAAGCTATTTTCGTTTTCTATTGATTTTTGCTACTTCTGCTACTCTAAAAATTCTGTAAAAATATCCTAAAATTCTAGAAAAATACTAGGATATTTCTAATAATTATTTTGAGAATTTTCGTCCGTTACAATCCCCCATACCTTATAAAAAGTTCATCCTCGAAATTAGAATAACTCTGGGTACTTCTGTCTCATACTGGCTTCTGTCTCCCATGTTGCCTCTTCTGCTGTGTGACTGTGTCAAATAACTTTGACTAATGGTACTTCCTTGTTCCGTAATTTCTTAACTGCTCGGTCTATTATCTGAATAGGTCGACTGTCATAGCTGAGGTCTTCATGGATCCGTACCGACTGGGGCTCAATCACCTGGGTGGCATCTGGGATATGCTTCTTCAGCATAGAGACATGAAATACATTGTGGGCAGCTGACATTTCCTGGGGTAGCTCTAGCTCATATGCTACCTTGCCCACTCTTTTGCTGATGAGGTATGGTCCCACATATCTGGGACTTAGCTTGCCCTTTTTCCCAAAACGCATTACTCCCTTCATGGGAGCTACTCTGAGGAACACTGAATCCCCAACTGAAAACTCTAAAGGTCTGCGCCATGTATCAGCATAGCTTTTCTGGCAGCTCTGAGCTGTCTGTGGTATCTGCCACTAGATCTGTCTGAAGTTCTAGCTCTTTCTGTTCACCACTCTCATACCAGCAGATTGGAGATCTACACCTCCGCCTATAGAGAGCCTCATAAGGTTCCATACCGATAGTGGCCTGATAGCTATTGTTGTATGCAAATTCTGCTAGACTCAGATATTTACACCAACTTCCTTTGAAATCTAGGGCACATGCTCGGAGCATATCCTCGAGTACCTAATTTACTTGCTCCGTCTGTCCATCTTTCTGAGGGTGGAAGGCTGTGCTAAACTTCAACTTCGTGCCCAAAGCTGACTGTACACACTCCCAGAAGTGTGATGTGAACCTACTGTCTCTGTCTGAAATAATGGTTCGTGGGACTCCATGTAATCTAACGATCTCCTTGAGATACAACTGTGCTAGCTGTTCCATGGAGTAGGATATCCTGATAGCTAAGAAGTGGGTTGATTTAGTCAACCTGTCGATTATTACCCAGATGGTATCAAAACCATTCGTGGTTCTGGGTAATCCCACTATGAAATCCATAGAAATATCTTCCCACTTCCATTCTGGAATCTGAATAGGCTGCAAAACTCCTCCTGGTCTCTGATGTTCTGCCTTAACCCTTTGACAGGTTAGGCAGGTGCTGACATATCGAGTGATGTCTCTCTTCATCCCAGGCCACCAAAAACGTTTCTTCAAGTCCTGGTACATTTTGGTGGAGCCAGGATGCATCACATAAGGAGTCTTGTGAGCCTCGTCTAGGATTTTCTTCTGTAGTTCCTCCTGATCTGGAACACATAGCCTGTCGTCGAAATATAGTACCCTGCTATCTGATATTCTGAACTCTCCACTTTCTGATTCTGCTAAACCTTGCTTGATTCTCTGACTTTCAGGATCCTGCTCCTGAGCTGTCTGGATGTCACCAAGCAAGGTGGACTCTAATGTCATAGTAGAGAGTTGTCCGACTATGAGTTCGAGACCGAAATCTGTGATCTCTTTTTGTAAGGGTGGTGACATGGCTGCTAGAGATAATAGGGCAGCACTAGACTTTCTGCTAAGTGCGTCTGCTACCCTATTTGCTTTTCCTGGGTGGTAGAGGATGTCTATGTCGTAGTCTTTGACCAGCTCTAGCCATCTGCGCTGTCGCATATTCAGATCCTTCTGAGTGAAGAACTACTTCAGACTCTGATGATCTGTATACACTCTGCACTGAGCTCCATACAAGTAATGTCTCCAAATCTTGAGAGCGAACACCACTGCTGCAAGCTCAAGGTCATGAGTAGGATAGTTCCTCTCATAATCCTTGAGTTGTCTGGAGGCGTAGGCGATTACCTTGCCATTTTGCATCAGCACTGCTCCTAGTCCCAACTTAGAGGCATCACTATATATATCAAAGCTATCTGCGTTCTCTGGTAGAGTCAGAATAGGTGCACTAGTCAACCTCCTCTTCAGCTCGCTAAAACTGTTCTCACAGTCCTCTGTCCACTGAAACTTTCTGTTCTTCCTGGTGAGAGCTGTCAGTGGGGAGGCTACCCTGGAGAAGTCCTCTACGAATTTCCTGTAGTAACCTGCTAATCCCAGAAAGCTTCTTATCTCGCTAGCGTTCTTGGGTCTCTTCCAATTGCTCACAGCTTCTATCTTACTGGGGTCTACCATGATACCATCCTTTGAAATGATGTGACCTAGGAAGGGCACCTGATCTAGCCAAAATTCACATTTGTGAACTTGGCATACAGCTGGTTCTGCTGAAGGGTCTGCAACACTGTTCTCAAGTGCTCTGCGTGTTCTTCCTGAGTTCTGGAATAGACGAGGATGTAATCGATGAACACGATAACGAACTTATCTAAATATTCCCTGAATACCCTGTTCATGAGATCCATGAAAGTAGCTGGAGCATTTGTCACGCCAAAGGGCATGACTACGAACTCATAATGTCCGTATCTGGTCCTGAATGCTGTCTTGGGTATATCCCCTTCTTTAACCTTCACCTGATGATAACCTGATCTGAGGTCTATCTTAGAGAACACTGCTGCTCCCTTTAGCTGATCGAACAGGTCATATATTCTGGGAAGAGGATACCTGTTCTTGATCGTGACTTGGTTCAGTGCCCGGTAGTCTATACACAGGTGCATGCTCCCGTCCTTCTTCTTCACGAACAATACAGGCACTCCCCATGGTGAGTGACTAGAACGTATGAAGCCCTTGTCAAGCAGCTCCTGTAGTTTCTCATGAAGTTCCTTCAGTTCTGCTGGAGCCATGCGATAAGGCGCTTTGGAAATAGGATTGGTACCGGGAATGAGCTCTATCTCAAATTCAATCTCCCTGTCTGGTACTAAGCCTGGTAATTCTTCAGGGAAGACTGCTGGGTGGTCACATACGACTCGAACCTCTGCTAGCTGTTGGTTCTTGTCCTGACTGGTACTGACCACGTGTGCTAAAAATCCCGTACATCCCGAATCCATTAACCTCTGTGCCTTCATAGCTGAGAGAAACTTTCTGGCCCTTCTCTTGGGTTCCCCGACGAACTCGAACGGTGCTTCTGCTTCAGGTTGGAATATGACTTTCTGCTTACGACACTTGATGGAGGCACCGTATTTGATCAAGAAATCCATCTCGAAGATGACATCGTAGTCAGTCATATTTAGCACTATCAGATCACAGAAGAGTTCTCTGTCTGCTATAATGACTGGCATTGCTCTGAACCCGTGCATAGATGCCATAATTTCTCCTGAAGGTAAGGTCGTCAGGAACTGACTACTGAGTACCTCTGGAGGTCTTGCTAACTTCTCGGCAAATGCCCTGGATATATATAAATGGGTTGCCCCAGTATCGAATAAGACAGTTGTACTTTGCTGTAAAATACTAATCTGACCTGTAACAACTGTCGAGGCATTTGCTACGTCCTCTCTGGTCAGTGAGTAGATCCTCGCATTGGTCGTAGCTGGAGGGGCTTCTAATCTGCCCTGGCTGATATGTGGACCATCTAAAGTGGCCTGCATCTGATGCAACTGTGCTAGTTTGGCTTCGTACTGGATCGGCTGTGGTGGAGGAAAGCTGGCCTTGTTCGGACACTGCTTGGCCATATGCCCTTCCTGTCCGCATTCGAAGCATCCTCGTGTGCCCTTACGACAAATTCCAGGGTGGAATTTCCCACAAGTAGCACACTTTGGATAACTGGGTTGTTTACTAGCTGGTCCTCCCTTTGGGTAACTCCCTGGCTTGCGCTTGTTGCTGGAGTTTCCTTTCCAGTTAGAGCCATGAGAGTTGTGGCCCTGCTGTTTCTGAGTACCTGAGCCTCCTTGACTTTTGGCTTCTGAGAGGACTTGCTTCTGCTGCTTGATTCTATTCTGGTAATGCTCAGTGATTAGAGCGCTGCTCACTAGCTCTTCTGTGGTTTGTGGCCTATGAACGCCACCAGCCACGTTCATTGTTATTTCCGGCCTCAACATCTTGAGCATCAACCGGACTCGTTCCTTTTCTGTGCTGACTAGTTCAGGGCATAGACGAGCCAATCTGTTGAATTTCTTCACGGCCTCTTCCACTGAAAGGTTGCCCTGGCGAAATTCCGTGAACTCGTCGTAGTGGCGGTTTGTGACCCGCATGTGAAAGAACTCCTCGAAGAATTCTTTCTCGAAGTCTGCCCATGTCATCTGCTTTACTGGGCGCTTCGCTCTAATTCTCTCCCACCACATGCGTGCATCTCCTGTCAAGCAGAAGGAGGCGCACTTCACCTTTTCATACTCTGGCCAGTCCAGAAGCTCCATCGTACTTTCCAGTGTTTTGAACCAGGCTTGAGCGTCCCATGGTTTGCTGGTGCCTGAGAAATTCTCTGGCTTGACTCTCTGCCACTGGATCAGATAGGCTTCCCTCTGTGTTCCTACTGCTAGAGCCACTGGTGTTGTAGGCTGGACTGGGGGAACCTCTAAGACTACTGGCGTTGCTAGGTTTGGTTCCAGGGTGACTGTGGGAGTGTTCTGCTGACTAGCCTTCAAGGTGGCTATCTCTTGTTGCTGTTCAGCTAGCTGCTGCTATAACTGAGTCACACTGAACTGCCTGCCTCATGCTGGGGCTCAGTAGCTGGTGCCCTTCTAGCTGGGCGTCCTCGTGCAATTTCTAAAGACATAGAGGATATACACAACTAAGGCAATCATGTTTATATAACTACTATCACTATCATGTTAGGTGCTATCATCAATCCACATGCTACATTATCCATAAACATGAAAGAAAGAACATAATAAAGAGAGAGATGTTTCTTACTTGGAAGCTGCAGGTTCAATGCTGATGTGTGTGTAGGAAGTATGGAAACTGCTCTGATACCACTCTGTAACAACCCGCCTTCTACTAACTAAGATGTAAGGCCGATCGTCACATTATACTGTGCTAACTAATCCATGACCATCATTAAGTCTAATTGCGGAAGCTGTACCAATTAAATTTTCTTGCTAAACTATTATCATTTCTTGGTTCTACATGTGCTAAGGGGTGTAATCTAAGCTATTCATGTCATTATTACCTCCCCTTATGGTCAAGGAACTTAACTAAGGGTTTCTAGCTAATATCAGGCCTCCCAATCGATCCACGGATCGATTGGAATGGTCGAATCGATCCAGCACGCTACTGTGCTCGGGGCAATATTCTGGATCAATCGGCTGATCGATCCAGACTGGTCAATCGATCCAGTGATCGATCCCAGAGCCTTCTGTTCGCGAAGGAATTGGCTGGATCGATCGGCTGATCGATCCAGACGCCTACTGTTCGCGAGACGAGTTGCCCAGTCGATCAATCGATCGATTGGAAACCCTCGAATCGATCAGCTGATCGATTCGAGTTTCTGATTTCGTGCCAAAGATCTGATTTCAGCACTGTCTCGTGCCAAATCACACATAATGACTCCAAAAATGACTAAGAACATCCTAACAATAATAACTAACATTCTAACATCATAAAAATAGTGTTCTAAGCATAATAGAGTGCATGGTTAACTAATTCATAGCAATTAACATATTAAAGTGCAAAATGCTCAAACACTGAAAAGTTCTAATGTTTAAACCAAGCTTGCTAAAGTTCCCTAAGATCTCTATTCCAAGTTCCTGCCCACACACATCTTCGTAGCATTGCCCTCCAGCCTCCGCTAGTCCATCTTTCCTTTACCTTTATCTGCAGTATAAGGAAAAGAAAGTATCTATAAGCTTTCGCTTAGTAAGAAACCATCTATCTCACTAAAACATGCATAAGATGCATCTATGATTTTAAAAACATGCTATTAAACATATGTTAAACTTGTTAAAGCATGGCCTACTGAAATCACTGAACATGAACACTAAAGCATGGCATACAAAGCGAATCATAAGCTAGCATGTGTATCAACAAGAAAGGACTAAACTGAAACATAGCTGAGTTAAACTAAAGCTGAACTAGAACTGATTTAGAATATAATCACATGACTGATTGTGAGTTTGGAAAACTATTATCCTAATAGATTAAAATACATAATCATGCTGCTAATGGACCCGGCAACTGTACATGCGATGCGCGCATCCTTGACTAGACCCGGGGTTACAAATCCCGAGTTTAGTAAGGTTTACTAGGTTATCTAAACCTAGGGACCGACTATGGGAGCCCAGCCCAAGGACATCTAGTCCTGTACAGTGCCCCTACTGAAAGTAAAATACTGGATCATAGCTAATTAATTTATCTTGCTTTTACTAGGTTATCTGAACCTAGAGGCGACTGTGGGTGCCCACCCATTGGACCGCAGTCCCATATATGCTGTAGCAAGACTAACTAAGCTATTTTAAATGCTTTTATTGCATTCACCGAGCTATTAAAAATGTCTACTATAGCATTTTACTAAGCTAAGCATTTTATCGAACACTTAGTGTGCTCCAACTCTCCCCTCTATTAGGGAGACCACCTCTAGGCACCCGACGACGTCTAGAATCTCCAACTGAAAGGAGTAACGTGTCTGGCCCATCTAGAGGTGCTCAACTAATTCCCTAAATCCGCGAGGAGGGTTAAATACACCCTATGCGTCGAAAAAATCTACATATAACTAATTTAAAAGCATTCTATCATACGAAAAGCTACTTATACTGCAGGTGAGGGGTTTCTTACCTCCTGCGCTAGTTTTCTTACGAATCTAGTCGCTAGTTTTCCGGTTGGGACGATCTTCTCGACGATCCTCTCGCGTCTACGTGTTCTTCTCGCGAAGGGGAACGTCCTCGTGTCGGAGTCGTCGCCAGAAGGTGTCCTTGAAGCCCTAGGAGAGGAACCCTAGGTTGTTCTTGTGGTTGGCGCCGAGAGAAGGAGAAAGGGAGAGGTGGCGTCAGTGAGGGTTTGAGGAGAAGAAATCCCGATTAAAAATAAACCCCCACTTAATAATTTCCTATTTATATTAAGTGGTAATTTCGGCCCAACCTGAATATAAATTTAATTGTTTCCCTTTCCTTTCAGCACGACCCTGCTGGGTTCAATTGGTTTACTAAAGCTATCTATAAGTCATAGGGTTCGCTAGGTCTCGAGTTCAATTCCCGCGTAAGCTATTTTCGTTTTCTATTTATTTTTGCTACTTCCACTACTCTAAAAATTCTGTAAAAATATCCTAAAATTCCAGAAAAATACTAGGATATTTCTAATAATTATTTTGAGAATTTTAGGGCATTACACATTAGGTTTAACCAAAAAAAACAATCGAATCACAAATCTGAAAAATAAAACAAAAGAAACACAACTTCAAAACAAATCCGAAACTCTAGAATCATATGTCTTTTGTGTTTGGAATTCATACAAAGAAGAACTAGCATGATGCGAAAAATAATTACTAGTTATACCTCTTCTTTGTATGATAATAACCTCGAGATCTTCTGTCATATTCCTCACCTCCTCTTGGACGTCGTGTGGGCGACGATCCTCCAAGATGAACATCATGCAAAAGTTCCTCCTCCTTCTCTAAGTTTCAACCACCACCACCACCGCCAAGGAACAAAGAGAGCAAGGGGAAAGGAAAAGGGAAGAGGACCGGCCACAAGAGGGAGCACAAGCAATAGAATAAGAATAGATGCAATCCCTACTTCTCCTCTTCTTCTCCTTCTCTTTGCATCCGGCCATACAAAACAACCATAAGAGGTGGTCAGCCCTAGCATGAAGAGAAGCAAGGGCCGACCCTTAGGAGAAGACTAGAGAGAAGAGAGAAAAGAATAGCATTATTCATGAGGTCTCTCCTCCCCTTCTTTTATAATACTTGCCCAAGGAAAATAAGGAAAGATTTTTACAAAAATTAAAATCTTCCTCTTGTTTTTCCTTTTCCCCTTTTATTTTTCCTTTTCTCCTTTAATTGATTGATTGGTCGGCCCCTTGCTTGGGCACCAAGCAAGGGTGGTCGGCCCTTAAAAGAAGGAAAATAATCTTTGTAAAAATTTTATAAGCAAAAAAGGAAAGCTCTTATAAAAGTTTACAAGCTCTCTTTTAATTTCTTAATGTAGATGTTAAAAAAGGAAAGTTCTAAAAATTGAAAACAAGTTTTAAAATTTAAAACATCTCTTCTAAATTTTCTTTTTTAACATGGTTATAAAAATAGAAAGTTTCAAATTTAAAACTCCCTTCCTTTTTTTCAAAACCATGAGGATGGTTAAAAAAGGAAAGTTTTAGAACTTTTAAACTTTCTTTTAAACCATGTGGCCTAATTTAAATAAGGAAAGTTTTATAAATTTAAAATCCTTCCTTTAAAACTTCTAGTTATCTACAAAGGGAAGATTTTAAAAATTCAAAACACCCCTCCTTATTTGGATTATAGTGGTCGGCCCCTCCTTGCTTGGGCTCCAAGCAAAGGGCCGACCCTCTTTGAGAAGATAGTGGTCGGCCCTTGGCTTGGTCACCAAGCCTTGGGTCGGCCCCCTTCTTGGACACCAAGATGGGTTTTAGATGGATGGATTTGAGGATTCATTGAGGCTATGATAGGGACCTAGAGGAGAAATTGGTTTTGGCCTCCCGACGAGTCTGTAGTCTGGGCGGAGGTCCAGTTGAACCCACAGTTGGGAGGCACGGCCGTGCTATTTAGCATGGGTAGATGATGCTTTCACTCTATTGGATCTGAAGAAAAGTTGTAGATATTGAAGTCTTCAACGTCTCGGTATCAAGAACATTCCAAAACTCCAATGGAGCATAAAGTTATGTCCAAATTACAAACGGTCTGCAATCTGCCCAGAATTCAGCACTGCCCTGTTTTGGCGTGGCACGGCCCGCATTCTTCGTCACACGGCCTCACACAGCTTCTTATCAGGTTGAGTCACACGGCCGTGTGGATTCACACGATCGTGTCCTTCTTCTTCTCTGCCTAGATCACACGGCCGTGTGGATTCACACGGCTGTGACCTTCCTCTTCACTGGAATGTTGGCACGGCCGTGCCATTTCGCACGGTCGTGTATTGCTTGGCTTCGGTCGTGGGGAGCATGGTCGTGCAGGTTTGCACGGCCATGTATGGATCCTCTTCTGTTTGGCCGCACGGTCGTGCAAATGTTGCACGGCCATGCAATGTTCTTCCCTTGTTTAGCCACACAGTCGTGCGAGGTTGCACGACCCAAGCTCCTATGTGCGTTTTTGCTCTATTTTCACTCCAAATAACGTCCTATCAATAAAAACAAGCAAAGAGCATATCTCTGAATAGAATATGATGAAAGTATGATATTCTAATGAAATAGGGTGTAATAAACATAGATTATACAAGTAGATGTGCGTCAAAGCATGCATAAAAGTGCATATAATCTATGCACATCAGTACTTTATTAGATGTGGTGCGATCGATGATGAGTCAAACAGATCTTCTTATTTCCTTCTGGGGGCATGTTCTAGAGACGATCGCTTTTACACTTAACCCCGTTCCATCTAAGGTCGTAATAAAGACACCATATACAATATGGACTGGGAAGAGTCCCAAAATATCTTTCATGAAGATTTAGGGTTGTGAGACTTATATTCGACGATAAGTCTCAAATAAACTAGGATCCAAATCAGACAAGTGTTATTTTGTTGGATATTCTAAGGAAATAAAGGAATATTACTTCTATAATCCCACATAAGGCAAGGTGTTTGTTGCTAAAACTGGTGTATTTCTAGAAAGGGAATTTATTTCCAGAAAAAACTAGTGGGAGTGAAGTTGATCTTGAAGAAATTCAAGATACACAAACTAGCACCGACGCCTTAATGGAAATTGAACAGGTACCACAAGATGTTGTGGATCAGGATTTTGTTGCACCACAAGAAGTTGTGGAACAATAACCTGTTCAAGTAGCACAAGCTCTACGCAGATCTGATAGGACCCGTCGCCAACCTAAGAGATATTCTTTTCTCTTGTCTGACAATGGTGATGTAGTGCTAGTTGGTCTCAATGAGCCCACATCTTATCAGTAAGTTGTACAGGGCCCAGATTCTGAGAAATGGCTATAGGCCATAAGATCTAAAATGGAATCCATGTACACTAACCAAGTATGGACTTTGGTTGATCTACCTAAAGAGATCAAACCCATTGAGTGTAAGTGGGTCTTCAAGGTGAAGGTTGACATGGATGGGCATATGCATACCTATAAAGGTAGATTGGTAGCTAAAGGATTCAAGCAAATTCATAGTATAGACTATGATGAAACATTTTCACCAGTTATGATGCTCAAGTCTATTTGGATTATGTTTGTAGTTGCAGCTTACTATAATTATGAGATCTGGCAGATGGATGTCAAAATCACATTTCCTAATGAAAATCTACTCAAAGATGTGTACATGACACAACCTGAGGGTTTTATCGATCTAGAGCATGCTGGAAAGGTGTGTAAGTTGCAACAATCCATTTATGGATTAAAGCAAGCTTCTAGAAGCTAGAATTATTAATTCAATGATGCAATTAAAGCGTTTGGTTTCACCAAGAATGATGATGAACCTTGTGTCTACAAATGGGTTAGTGGGAGCATAGTCATCTTTCTCATATTGTATGTAGATGACATACTTCTCATTGGAAACGATATCCCTACTCTTAAGTCAACGAAGACTTGGCTTGGGAATTGTTTCTCAATGAAGGACTTAGGTGAAGCAGCCTATATTTTAGGCATCAAGATCTATAGAGATAGATCCAGGAGATGCCTTGGTCTATGCCAGAGTACATATATTGACAAGGAGCTTAAACATTTTTCCATGCAGAATTCCAAGAAGGGATTCCTGCCGATGTCACATGGTGTGAGTCTTTTGAAGACTCAATGCCCTTCTTCTAAGGAAAAAAGGGACCGCATGGATCAGATTCCTTAAGCATCTACTATAGGTTCTATCATATACGTCATGCTTTGTACTCGCCTAGATATCTCATATGCTTTAAGCATGACGAGCAGATACCAGTCAGATCTAGGTGTTGGTCACTGGATAGCAGTCAAGAATATTCTTAAGTACTTGAGAAGGACTCAAGATTATTTCTTGATCTTTGGAGGCGATGAAGAGCTTGTTGTAAAGGGTTACACCGATATTAGCTTCCAAACTGATAAGGATGATTCTAGATCGCAGTTAGAGCATGTATTTTACTTAAATGGTGGTCTTGGGTATTGGATACTACAATGATTCCATCTCATTCGAGGGATCATCGATATATGAGATATGAGGATATGTAGAGAACCAAACAATACTAACATTACAGATCATTTGGCCAAGGATTTAGCACCGAGGAAGCATGATGGTCACACTAGATCAATGAATGTTAGATATTTTAGTGATTGACACTAATGACATAAGGAGATTGTTAGTGTAAGCCCTAAGAGGCAATCAAGAGTTGATTGACTTAGGGCATTTTATATCATATTTCATTATTTCATTAGAAGGCAAATGTTATGGTTATTATATTTATTTTAGTTCAATGCCGAATGAATAAGTATAATAATATCCTAGAGTAGAAGGTTCTAATCTACAATATATCAATTGGGTGAATTGATAGTGAGATATTGTAGAGAACACTACTCTAAACTATTCATAGTCGAGCATTAATATACAAAGACAATATTAATGCGTTAAGACTGACATGTAAGTCAACGGATGACTTAATCTCACAAGTCATGGATATGAGATATCAGGTTGACACATGGGTTTATATTAGAGAATATGTGCTGAATTGACCCGCCATGAGATGTTTTATGGATCGTTATATGAGTGTCATAAATATTCTTATGTGACTATTGGAATGAATAATCCTTAGACCTGAAGTCACTATAGTTCTCTACATAAGGAGTTATGTACTTTGGTATCGTCAAATGCCACCTGTAACAGGGTGGACTATGAAGTTGATTACTGGGTATGCAATAAATTATGCGGAGGGATGTGAGTGATGTAGATGGGATCTATCCCTTCCATATGATGGAAGTAATATCTGTGGGTTCCTTGATTAGTAGAACACAAGAATGTATGGTCATACTTAGATGAGTCAATATGAGATATTGAGCTTATTTGTTTAGTGTGTCTACTTAGAGATCAAGAAACACAAAGATTGATAAGAGGATGACATGGTCTATGCCTCATTGATCAATCTAGATATCAAGGATAGAAGTATTGAGTCTTACAAGATAATAGCCACAGAAAGGTTAGGTCGGATCTCGACTTTCTCGTCACTTGGGTAGTAATGATGCATTGCTAGATACCACTCATTGCTTATATATTGCAAATGGTGATTGGATACATTGCCAATGTGACGAGAGCCTATTGGGTCACACACAAAGAATATGTTAGTTTAGAGATGGGTATTTTAGTTTGACTAAAATACTAAGGATATTAAGAATAATGGGTAAATCCAAAGTGTTGGTGTCATCTTAGTGGTGATTGGCACTAGTGCTAGTGGGAGATTGTTAGTAATTAGCTCTAAGAGCCAATCATGAGATGATTAGGCCTTTTGGGTTACTCATTGAGTTAGACTCAAATAAACCCACTCATTGGATTGAGTCAAATCCGAATTAGACACATTAGATAAATGGGATAGACTTATTGGGTTATTGGAGTAATGGTTAATCCAATATAATAATCCAACCCATTAAGAGGAATACAAAGAAACAAAAGACCCTTGGTATTCATGGGATGAATATAAATAGGTTTTTTGAATGAATTTTTTATTAGATGAGAATGAGATGAAAAAAGAAGATGAAAAGTGTGACTCTTAATCTTCCTTCTTCTTCCTCCTTCTTCCTCCTTGGGCGATTTTTACTCTTGGTTGTACCTCTATGAGTGGCTAGCACCATGAAGGTGGTTCTTCTCTGAAGGTTTCGTTCGTGTGACGAATGAAGGATGTGTTTGTGTATATTCCGTAGAGGCGCGGACGCTTGATCGCGCTGAGATCTGCATCCAAAGAAAAAGTTACTGTCGGGATTGTGAAGGGCACACAACAAAGGTATACCACTCATGTAAAACTTAGTATATGATTATTTTCTCCTTCTCATGGATCTTCTGGAGAGGATCTAGTTAATTTTCCGCTGCACTTAAGCGTGTTTAGCGAGCTAAATCCCAACAAAGTTCATACTATTTCTTTTATTTTGTATTTAATTTTTCCTTCATATATTTCGGAGGAGTTTCTAGTAGATTGCCCAATGGATATGGTTTAAGGGGTCGTGGGTATTGAAGTAGGTGTTAGTTGGGCTCCGAACTAAGTAAAAATCCAAGTGTGATCTTTCTTTTTATTTTTCCTTATTTTATTTGTTGGTTGGTCATAGAAAGATCGTACCGGTTCCACTGTACAAAAATTTTATACAAGTGTCGAACATTTCCTAAACAACCTATTGTGTTCTTTAGAAATTAAATTAGGAATCG
The DNA here is from genome assembly GCF_018446385.1 of Zingiber officinale. NCBI lineage: Eukaryota > Viridiplantae > Streptophyta > Magnoliopsida > Zingiberales > Zingiberaceae > Zingiber > Zingiber officinale. Next base: position 37,722,853 of record NC_055998.1, read on the forward strand.
CAAACGGAACTTAACATTATTGATTCCAAATTTAACTTATCTGTTCTTAATGGTTTAGATTTTGATCGCAAGCAGAACTTAACACTATTGATCCAAATCCACCTGTGTTATAAAGTTGATTAAATACTTATTTCTAAAATCGGCTCTCAGGTCAAACATGGCGAGGCACTAGGCCTTCTTGGGTATGGGATCATCCACCACTGCCTCGACAAAGCCTTTAATAGAAATTCAATATTTAATTTCCTAAAATAACATTAGGTTTAACCGAAAGGAACAATCGAATCACAAATCCGAAAAACAAAACAAAAGAAACACAACTTCGTAACAAATCCGAAACTCTAGAATCATATGTCTTTTGTGTTTGGAATTCATACAAAGAAGAACTAGCATGATGCGAAAAATAATTACTAGTTATACATCTTCTTTGTATGATAATAACCTCGAGATCTTCTGTCATATTCCTCACCTCCTCTTGGACGTCGTGTGGGCGACGATCCTCCAAGATGAACACCATGCAAAAGTTCCTCCTCCTTCTCTAAGTTTCAACCACCACCACCACCGCCAAGGAACAAAGAGAGCAAGGGGAAAGGAAAAGGGAAGAGGACCAACCACAAGAGGGAGCACAAGCAATAAAATAAGAATAGATGCAATCCCTACTTCTCCTCTTCTTCTCCTTCTCTTTGTATTCGGCCATACAAAACAACCATAAGAGGTGGTCAGCCCTAGCATGAAGAGAAGCAAGGGCCGGCCCTTAGGAGAAGACTAGAGAGAAGAGAGAAAAAAATAGCATTATTCATGAGGCCTCTCCTCCCCTTCTTTTATAATACTTGCCCAAGGAAAATAAGGAAAGATTTTTACAAAAATTAAAATCTTCCTCTTGTTTTTCCTTTTCCCCTTTTATTTTCCCTTTTCTCCTTTAATTGATTGATTGGTTGGCCCCTTGCTTGGGCACCAAGCAAGGGTGGCCGACCCTTAAAAGAAGGAAAATAATCTTTGTAAAAATTTTATAAGCAAAAAAGGAAAGCTCTTATAAAAGTTTACAAGCTCTCTTTTAATTTCTTAATGTAGATGTTAAAAAAGGAAAGTTCTAAAAATTAAAACAAAGTTTTAAATTTTAAAACATCTCTTCTAAAATTTCCTTTTTTAACATGGTTACAAAAATAGAAAGTTTCAAATTTAAAACTCCCTTCCTTTTTTTCAAAACCATGAGGATGGTTAAAAAAGGAAAGTTTTAAAACTTTTAAACTTTCTTTTAAACCATGTGGCCTAATTTAAATAAGGAAAGTTTTGTAAATTTAAAATCCATCTTTTAAAACTTGTAGTTATCTACAAAGAGAAGATTTTACAAATTCAAAACACCCCTCCTTATTTGGATTATAGTGGTCGGCCCCTCCTTGCTTGGGCACCAAGCAAAGGGCCGACCCTCTTTGAGAAGATAGTGGTCGGCCCTTGGCTTGGTCACCAAGCCTTGGGTCGGCCCCCTTCTTGGACACTAAGATGGACTTTAGATGGATGTATTTGAGGCTTCATTGAGGCTATGATAGGGACCTAGAGGAGAAATTGATTTTGGCCTCCCGACGAGCTCAAGTATCCCATGTTCTCCCCGAACACACAACTCAAGTTCATCAATAATAACTCATTCCACTAGAGAGTTATTATTGCACTACCGCACCAATCCCAAATTACATTATGGGCTCCTACTTATCATGAGTGTGTTAGTCTCCCTATGTTTAAGATATCGAATGTCCATTAATTTAATTGAGTTACTGACAACTCACTTTAATTAATGTCTTAGTCCAAGAGTAGAACCACTCAACCTCATTGTCATGTCGGACTAATTCCACCTGCAAGGTTTAACATGGCAATCCTTATTAGCTCCTCTTGGGAACATTCTCAACCTAGATTACTAGGACACAATTTCCTTCTATAATCAACAACACACACTATAAGTAATATCATTTCCCAACTTATTGGGCCTATTGATTTATCGAGCTAAATCTCACCCTTTGATAAGTTAAAGAAATAAATACTAAATATATGTGCTTGTTATTATATTAGAATTAAGAGCACATGCTTCCATAATAACTAAAGTCTTGTTCTTTTATTAAGTCAGTATAAAAAGAACTTACCTTAAATGATCCTGCTCAATACACTCAGAGTGTACTAGTGTAATTTATTAGTCAAGATAAACTAATACTTAATTACACTACGACTATTCCAACGATTTGTTTCTTTCCATCTTAGTCGTGAGCTACTATTTATAATTTATAAGGAATTGATAACATGATCTTCTGTGCGTGACACCACACACCATGTTATCTACAATATAAATCAATTGAACAACTATACTTAGCATATAAATGTAGATATTGACCAATGTGATTCTTTTATTTCAAATATAAATGTTTACAAAAAGCAAGGCTTTTAGTATACACTCTAACAATCTCCCACTTATACTAAAAGACTAAGCTGTCATATCTGCTGCCATACATCTGATTCTCAACCCTTCAACATGCCCATCAAAAGTTCTTGCCTTAAGGGCCTTAGTGAAAGGATCTCTCAGGCTATCATCTGATGCAATCTAGGCGGCAACAACTTCTCCTCATTATACGATGTCTCGTATTGGGTGGTACTTGTGCTCTATTGTGTTTACTTGCCTTATGGACTTATGATTTCTTCAAGTTTGCTACTACACCACTTATTACAAAAATTGTAATAATATTTGGAGTAACCAGAAATCATGTCTAAGTCCATCATGAAGTCTCTAAGCCATATAACTTCTATGGCTACCTCAGAGGCTGCCACTTACTCAGCTTTAATGGTGGAGTCCAGAAAAGCACCTATGCTTAACACTCCTCCATGGTTATGGCTTCACCTCCTAAAGTAAACACAAAACCCCGAGGTCGTCTTACTATTGTCCCTATTTGATTGGAAGTCAAAATCCGTGTAACCCACAAGGATCAAATCATTCACCTTGTAAACTAGCATATATTTTCTAGTCCCTCTAAGGTACTTCAATATATGCTTTACAGTAGTTTAATGTCCTGTCTCGGATTACTTTAATATTTGCTCATCATGCCCACGGTAAAGCAGATATCCGGTCTCGTTCACGACATAGCATACATTAGGCTTCCGACAGTCGAAGCATAAGGAACTGCCTTCATGTCCTTTATCTCCTTTGATGTCTTCGGAGACATCTCTTTAGATAAAGCTACTCCATGTCTAAAAAGTATAAAACCTTTCTTGGAGTCTTGCATGCTAAAATGAGCTCATTATATAAAGCTTGGGATAAGCACAACATTCTTTTATTGCGATCCCTTATTACTTTGATCCCAAGAATATGGTGAATTCTCGCAAGTCCTTCATATCGAATTGCTTGGACGACCATACCCTTACTTCCGACAACACTTTGATATTGTTTCCAACTTTCAAAAATGTTTTCTACGTATAGTACAAGAAATACCACCACGCTTCCATCACACTTCTTATATACACAAGACTCATCCAGACACTGAATAAATCCATACGACTGGATTTCTTCATTAAACCAGATGTTCCAAGACCTTGAAGCTTCGCTTTAGTCCATAAACTGATTGTGCTTACATACAAGATGCTCTTTACTCTTTGCAATGAACCCTTCTGATTGCTTTATATGGATGTTTTCTTCAAGACTTCCATTAAGGAAAACTGTCTTGACATCCACTTGCCAAATCTCATAGTCCATATGAGAAGCAATAGATAAAAGAATCCGGATAGACTTAAGCATGGCTACCGGTGAAAAAATTTCCTTTTTTCAACAGGCCTTGCTTTGAAAGTTTTCACCTTCCCATCTATCCCTCTTTTCCTTTTGTAGACCTATTTTCACCCAATGACTTTTACACCATTTGGTGATTCTACAAGCTCCCAGACTTTATTAGAATACATATATTCTAATTCTATATTCATTGTTCTTTGCCAAGATGCTGCATCTTTATCTTGGAGTGCTTCGTCATATGTCCGGGGATCAGGTTCATGTTCTTTTGGATCCAAGTCCAAAAAACTCTCCCAAAATATGAATCCTTTAGGTTACCTAACAACCCTCCCACTACGACGAGGCACTGTCTGTAATTGTATATCATTTGTGAAACGTGTTGCAGTTTCTTGTGATATTTCATCTTATACAGTTGGTACTAGATTAGATGTGTCCTTTATTATTTCCTTAAGAACAAATTTACTTATGGGCTTGTGGTTCATTACATAGTCCTCTTCTAAAAATCGGGCATTGGTACTAACAATGACCTTCTGATTTTTAGGACTATAAACTTCCTTTCGTTCCTCTAGAATAACCCATAAACAAGTGAACTCCTATCCAACTTTTCAGTGTCTCCCTTCAGCAAATGTGCTGGCCTACCCCAACTCCGAATATGCTTCAAATTAGGCATACGCCAATTCTGCATCTATTGAAGTAGAAAGTTCTGACTTAGAAGGTACTATGTTCACTTCCGTTTCCAGAGTATATCCTTAGAATGAATTTGGTAATTTTCTCAATAACTCATCATCATTCAAGTCATTTCCATAAGAGTCCTATACTTTCTTACTACACCATTCTGTTGGGGTGTACCAGGTGTAGTTAGTTGGGATTGAATCCCGACTTCTGATAAGTGACTCCTCAACTCTCCCAAGAGGTACTCGCCACTACGATCTCAGCGTAGTGTCTTGATACTTTTACCTTGACGTTTCTCCACATCAGCCTAGTACTCTTTGAACTTATCAAAGCACTTAGACTTGCGGCGCATCAAGTAAATGTACCCGTATTTTGAATAGTTGTCTATAAAATAGACAAAATATTTGAAACCACCTCTTTCCTGGATAGTCATAGATCCACACAAATCAGAATGAACCAATTCCAACACATCTTTGGCTCTATACCCCTTAGACTTAAAAAGCTTCTTGGTTATTCTTCCTTCCAAGTAAGACTCACAGGTTGGAAAGGCTTCCACTACCAATGAACCCAAAAGTTCATTGGCTATTATCCTTTGAATTCTACTTAAGTTAATATAACCTAGCCTTAGATACCAAAAATATGATTGGTTAATTTCCGAAGGTTGCTTTCTCTTATTAGAGTTAGAAGATGTATTATTAATTTCCATTTGTTGCATCGTGGAATTTATTGGATTTATATAAATTGTCAACTAACGTACTAGAACAGATAACTTCCCTCTTTTTCTTTATAACAACTTTGTTATTAAAAGAGAAAGAATATTAAGTTCTTTGAATAGTTTAGAAATTGAAATCTAGTTCTTTCTAAACTTGGTATGTAAAGGCAATTTTTCAAAATCCATATTTTATTCCTATCGGAGGATAAACATCTCCCACTGCAACAGCTGCTACTTTTGCAGCAGTGCCTATGTATATGGTGATTTTCCCTTCATATAGTTGTCGGGTTTCCTGGAACTTCTGCAATGAATTGTAGACATGATCAGTGGATCCCGTATCTACACACAAGGTACCGGTAGATAACACCACTAAACATGTAATAACTAATAAATAAAATACACCTTTATTGTTCCTAGTTATAAGAGGACAACCCACCTTAATGTCTAAGTTTTGTTTCCAATCATTATAATTGGGGCTACTAAGTCTATTCTATAGTATAACAGCTAGGGGATTGACAAATATTTGAAATCCTAATAATCACAAAAAATATTTGGTCAAGACCATCACCTTAAAAAATCCCCGTGAATTTTGTATGTCACATTAGTGTGGATGTATACAAATTCAAACTTTAATAGGAGATTTTATCCATTAATTTTATTGTCTTGTCAACCTATCTTTATGACAAATAAAATTAATAGTTGGTCTTACTTTGATCAAATATTTGGTCAAAACTTTGAATTTAAAATAACATTGATTCCTCAAACAATATTATTTAAATTCACCAACACCTCAAACACCAGGAATTATGCATGCCACGTTAGTGTGGGCGTATACAAATTCAAACATTCGTAAGATAAGGGTCTTACCCATTAATTATCATGTCAACCTTAAATTATCTCAAACACCATGAATTTTGTATGCCACGTTAGTGTGGACGTATACAAATTCAATTGTTTATAAGAGGAGGTATTACCCATTATAAAATTACCTCAAACACCGTGAATTTTGTATGTCACGTTAGTGTGGACGTATACAGATTCAAACATTTGTAAGAGGGGGGTTTTACCTAGCTTTATGACAAATTAATAGTTGGTATTCCTTTGGTCACGCAAAACAATAGCAGTGACTCCGTTGGGGAGGATACTATTGAATGTGTCTAAGTGTATACCATTACTTGATACTTAATCCATTAAATAGGATTGTGCCCCTAGCTCTGATACCAATTGTTGGTTGGTCATAGGAAGATCGTACCGGTTCCACTGTACAAAAATTTTGTACAAGTGTCGAACCTTTCCTAAACAACCTATTGTGTTCTATAAAATTAAATTAGGAATCGCAAACGAAACTTAACATTATTGATTCCAAATTTGATTTATCTGTTCTTAATGGTTTAGATTTGGATCGCAAGCGATGCTTAACACTATTGATCCAAATCCACCTATGTTATAAAGTTGATTAAATATTTATTTCTAAAATCGACTCCCATGTCAAACATGGTGAGGTACTAGGCCTTCTAGGGTATGGGATCATCCACCACTGCCTCGATAAAGCCTTTAATAGAAATTCAATATTTAATTTCCTAAAATAACATTAGGTTTAACTGAAAAGAACAATTGAATCACAAATCCGAAAAACAAAACAAAAGAAACACAACTTCGAAACAAATCCGAAACTCTAGAATCATATGTCTTTTGTGTTTGGAATTCATACAAAGAAGAACTAGCATGATGCGGAAAATAATTACTAGTTATACCTCTTCTTTGTATGATAATAACCTCGAGATCTTCTGTCATATTCCTTACCTCCTCTTGGACGTCATGTGGGCAACGATCCTCCAAGATGAACACCACGCAAAAGCTCATCCTCCTTCTCTAAGTTTCAACCACCACCACCACCGCCAAGAAACAAAGAGAGCAAGGGGAAAGGAAAAGGGAAGAGGACCGGCCACAAGAGGGAGCACAAGCAATTGAATAAGAATAGATGCAATCCCTACTTCTCCTCTTCTTCTCCTTCTCTTTGTATCCGACCATACAAAACAACCACAAGAGGTGGTCATCCTAGCATGAAGAGAAGCAAGGGTCGACCCTTAGGAGAAGACTAGAGAGAAGAGAGAAAAGAATAGCATTATTCATGAGGTCTCTCCTCCCCTTCTTTTATAATACTTGCCCAAGGCAAATAAGGAAAGATTTTGACAAAAATTAAAATCTTCCTCTTGTTTTTCCTTTTCCCCTTTTATTTTTCCTTTTCTCCTTTAATTGATTAATTGGTCAGCCCCTTTCTTGGGCACCAAGTAAGGGTGGCCGGCCCTTAAAAGAAGGAAAATAATCTTTGTAAAAATTTTATAAGCAAAGAAGGAAAGCTCTTATAAAAGTTTACAAGCTCTCTTTTAATTTCTTAATGTGGATGTTAAAAAAGGAAAGTTCTAAAAATTAAAACCAAGTTTTAACATTTAAAACATCTCTTCTAAAATTTTCTTTTTTAACATGGTTACAAAAATAGAAAGTTTCAAATTTAAAACTCCCTTCCTTTTTTTCAAAACCATGAGGATGGTTAAAAAAGGAAAGTTTTAAAACTTTTAAACTTTATTTTAAACCATGTGGCCTAATTCAAATAAGGAAAGTTTTGTAAATTTAAAATCCTTCTTTTAAAACTTGTAGTTATCTACAAAGAGAAGATTTTAAAAATTCAAAACACCCTTCCTTATTTGGATTATAGTGGCCGACCCCTCCTTGCTTGGGCTCCAAGCAAAGGGCTGACCCTCTTTAAGAAGATAGTGGTCGGCCCTTAGCTTGGTCACCAAGCCTTGGGTCGGCCCCCTTCTTGGACACCAAGATGGGTTTTAGATGGATGGATTTGAGGCTTCATTGAGGCTACGACATGGACCTAAAGGAGAAATTAGTTTTGGCCTCCCGACGAGCTCAAGTATCCCGTGTTCTCCCCGAACACACAACTCAAGTTCCTCAATAATAACTCATTCCACTAGAGAGTTATTATTGCACTACCGCACCAATCCCAAATTATATTATGGGCTCCTACTTATCATGAGTGTGTTAGTCTCCCTATGTTTAAGATATCGAATGTCCATTAATTTAATTGAGTTACTGACAACTCACTTTAATTAATGTCTTAGTCCAAGAGTAGTATCACACAACCTCATTGTCATGTCGGACTAAGTCCACCTGTAGGGTTTAACATGGCAATCCTTATGAGCTCCTCTTGGGGACATTCTCAACCTAGATTACTAGGACACAATTTCCTTCTATAATCAACAACACACACTATAAGTAATATCATTTCCCAACTTATCGGACCTATTGATTTATCGAGCTAAATCTCACCCTTTGATATGTTAAAGAAATAAATACTAAATATATGTATTTGTTATTATATTAGGATTAAGAGCACACACTTCCATAATAACTAAGGTCTTGTTCTTTTATTAAGTCAATATAAAAAGAATTTACCTTAAATGGTCCTACTCAATACACTCAGAGTGTACTAGTATAATTTATTAGTCAAGATAAACTGACACTTAATTACACTACGACTATTCCAACGGTTTGTTCCTTTCCATCTTAGTCGTGAGCCACTGTTTATAATTTATAAGGAATTGATAACATGATCTTCTGTGTGTGACACCACACACCATGTTATCTATAATATAAATCAATTGAACAACTACACTTAGCATATAAATGTAGATATTGACCAATGTGAATCTTTTATTTCAAATATAAATGTTTACAAAAAGTTAGACTTTTAGTATACACTCTAACATTATTCAACTACGTACTTGTTTCCAATAAGTTTCATTTAGAAAAGAAAAAATTCTAAGCGACGAGATTCACCCCTCTCTCTCATTCTCAATGATCCTTTAGTTTTTCATTGATTTACCATTTTTCAATGTCAAATCTTTTTTTGACTAATGCTGAGATATTAGACGAATTAAAATCATTTCAAAAAAGAAAATAATAAAAATAATATGTCTAATTTCTTGAAGACGAATACTTCAACTAATGAAATTTTTAGAACTATTTTTTTTGAAAATGATGATTCTGATTTCCAAATTTTATAGTCAGATACTCCAATATATCTAGTTGATAAGGTCTGTTCTTTAGATATAAATATCTTATCTCATCTGATACATTAACAAAATATTCACATAAATATTTTCTTTTTGGGCCGAATTTCATTCAATATATCTATGAATTATAAAAATTAAAAAACTTTCACTAAATTAATGTAACCGGGGAAGGATGGTAAAATCTAGAAGTGCTTTTACTAATTTAAAGATTTCTCTTTTTAAAGAAATAAGATATTTAAGTCTGTTTTTACTTTACAGAATTTTAATGTTCCATTTTAAATAATTCAAATTATATTCCTAACCTAGAAATAAAATAACAATTTAAAATAAATAAATAAATAATAATCATTCATTCAAAGTATAAAGGATTGTATGAGAATATCTTGAAATAAAATGTAAGTTACAATCTTATCCAAAAATAAAACATAAAGTCAACAGAATTGAAAATACCACTCAATCTCTAGCTTAAAAAAAATAATTAATCACAATTCATACTAGAAAAATAACATAATTATAAATAATGAGTGGAAAAGATAAAAATACAAAGCTTAAAGAGGAAAATAAATTACATCAAAAGTCCCACATCTGAAACAGACCTCATTGATTCACACAAGTATACAATAAGTTCTAAACTAACATTTTAAAAGAAGCACCTGAGGGTATATGGTAGGCAAAAAGAATGTCAATGGCATTTAACATAGTTTCCTAAGTTTGCAATTCAATTTTCGTATCAAATGATTATGTGAATAAATATATGGAGAGAGCTTTTTTCACGCGTGGGTGCGCAGGGGTACAAATTTAAGATCCGGATTACACTAAACCATGTTAACTCGTATGCGGATATAACTTGCGTGCGCCGAATGCCGAACCGATCAGGGCAAAATTTGCCCAAGCGGTAATCAAAATGGCCAAGTGAAATGCCAGTGTTTCACAGCTTGGCAAGTAATGATCATTAACGTTTCTATTGATCTTAGCTCCTATATAAGAAGCCTACGATCATAGGTAAAGAGAGATATAGAGAAAAGTAGCAGAAGCTCTGCACCTACGTTCCCTCCTCTATCATGCAACTTTTGCTCGGCGGAGTACCCGTGATAGTTCGGGTACCACTCAATTTGCCATGACCACCAGTGCTTGATGGGAATTACAATTAACTATTGTATCTTCAAAAATAGACGACCCACGGAAGCCTCGAAGAACAGCTAGAGGTGGGCGAATCCGTTTCAAGATTATTGGCAAACACAATCTGTTGTCAGATATTTACGGGTATTAGCTGAATTTAAATTCATCGAATTCAATTCACTTATCTGTTGAAATGACTTGAGCTGATAATCTTAGGCTGTCGGCAAGGGCTGATTGTTGCCAAGCGTTATCCGCGGAGTGGCTGAGCGAGTAAAGCGTCCACGTAGCAAAGCACGATCGGACTCTCTATCTGCTTGACCGCACTATCCGATAGACACTTGGACCCTCGATCTGGGAGGCTCAGACTCAACCGCTCGGACTTTGCTGCGTGGACGCTTTGTTTGCTCATCCACTCCGTGGGCAGCACTTGGAAAAAACAAGTCCCTGCTGACAGCTTGAGATTATCAGCTTAGGTCATTTCAACAGATAAGTGAATTGAATTCGGTGAATTTAAATTCAGCTAATACCCATAAATCTCCGGCAACAGATTGTGTTCGCCAACAATCTTGAAACAGATTCGATTCTGTTAAGATGGCCACAGAACAGAATGTTGAGGTGCAACAGACTCAACACGTGAAGGCTCCCTCCGCCCTGATTAGAACTATGCCAATCAATCACAGGAAAAAGCTAGAGAAGTTCAGTGGACTGAACTTCAAGAGGTGGTAGCAAAAGATGCTCTTCTACTTGACCATGTTCAATCTAGCTTGGTTCTTAATCGAGGACCCTCCCAAGTGTGTTAAGGATGCTGATGTACAAACCATCAGTACAGCAGAGGCATGAACTCATTCTGAGTTCCTTTGTCGAAACTACATCCTCAACTGTCTTGCCGTCTTACTATACGTTGTGTACAGCATGAAGAGAATGACTAAGGAGCTGTGGGAGTCCCTAGACAAGAAGTACAAGATGGAGGATACAGGGGCCAAGAAGTTCATCGTGGGCTGATTCTTGAACTACAAGATGGTTGACTCTATGACGGTGATCAGCCAAGTCCAGGAGCTTCAGGTGATCTTGCATGAGATCCACTCAGAAGGGATGATTCTAAGTGAAACCTTCCAGGTAGCTGCTATCATTGAGAAGCTGCTCCCCGGCTGGAAGGACTTCAAGAACTACTTGAAGCCTAAGCAGAAGGAGATGAATGTGGAAGAATTCATTATTAGACTTCACATCAAAGAAGACAACAAGAATTTAGAGAGAAAGTTGTTCTCTCAAGCTACTGTGAAAGCCAACGTGGTCAAGCACGGTCAAAGATCAAAATGGAAGAACCCCAAATCTTCCTAGATAGGACCTAGAGGAGGCATCAGCAAGAAGAAGTTCTCTAAGAAGTGCTTCAACTGTGACCGAGTGGGTCACAAGTCTTTGGAGTGCACGAAGCCGAAGAAGAAGCAGAAGGTCAACCAGAATGACGGACCAAAAATAAACAATCTCTACACTGTGGTCTCTGAACTGAACCTGATCAGTTCAAACCTGCGGCAATGGTGGATCAATATTGGAGCCACCAGACATGTGTACTACAACAAGGAGCTGCTCCACAACTTCGAAGAAGTTACTGGAGATAAATTATTCATGGAGAACTCAGCAACCTCGGACATCATGCGCCAAGGAAAAGTGGTGCTGAAGATGACCTCGGGCAAGGACCTTACTCTGAACAATGTGTTGTATGTTTCGTAGATTCGAAAGAATCAAGTGTCTGGATCACTGTTAAGCAAGCATGACTTTCGCATTGTTTTTGAGTTAGACAGAGTTGCATTGTCTAAGAATTGAATGTTTGCCGGGAGAGGTTATGTATCTGATGGGCTATTCAAGCTCAATGTAATGGTCATTAGGCCTAAGATAAATAAAAATGAAAGTTCTTCCACTTATATACTTGAGTCTTCATGTTTGTGGCATGGTAGACTAGAACATGTTAAGTATGATGTGTTGCGTAGATTAATAAATATGCAAAGCATATCTGCAATCCGCCTTGACCTGAAACACAAGTGTGAGATTTGTATTGAAGCAAAAATGATAAGGTCATCCTTTCAACACATTGAAAGAAGTAACGAACCACTCGAACTAATTCACACCAATGTGTGTGACCTCAAAGGTACACCAACACGTAGTGGGAATAAATACTTCATTACTTTTGTAGATGATAACACAAAATATTATTATGTGTATCTTCTCAAAAGTAAAGATGAAGCTATAGAAAAATTTACACTCTATAAAAATAAGGTTGAAAACTAGCTTAATAGAAAGATTATGGTTAAAAATTTACACTCTATAAAATAAATAACTAAAATACATTACCCTAGCAATTCTTAATCAAACCTAGAAAATAGTGAAAGAGGGTTACCTAAGATTGCCCAATTTAAATGACCAAAACATTTATAGATTCAATTCATACACTAATTAACAAACATAATAACTTCAATCTATAATTAATAAATTGAGAATGATACTAAAATAACCTCATAAGGAAAGTGTTTATGACTCTCTTCTCATATAAATGCAATAGTGGATCTCACTCAAGCTACTCATGGATTCATGCACTACCATATGCTTGCTTTGCTTCTAATCTCCACCATTATATACATAAGAGTGCACAATAAAATAATGAAGGCATTATTTGAAATGTAAGGCAAACATGAATCAAGCAAATGATAGTGTAAGAGAAGAAATAAGGAAGATAAAACAAGGTAATGGTGGAAGACATGGACATAGTAGAATGTTACATAGATGAGTACAAGAAAATAATGCCCAAAAATATATCTCATCCAAACTTCCAAGCTATCTTTCACAACTCCAATAAACATGTGAACAACCCCTACTCTAGCATTTCAATAAAAATTCACTCATGATATACAATAATATCTCAATGTCACTACAATAAAGATTGTCACCCATAAAAATTCTACCACAAATGAATATAAAATATCACATGTCAAAGTTTTTCACAAATCCAATAAATATGTAGTCAACCTCTACTATAGCTTTTCAATAAAAATATCACTCATGATAAACAATAAAATCTAAATGTTGTTATAATAAATATTGTCTTTTCTAAAAATTCTATCACATATGAATACAAAAATAGCACAACATGTCAAAAGCATTTTTCTTTTTCTATATTTTTTCTTTTTTTTCCTTTTGTTTCTTTTTTTTTGTTTTTTTTCATTTTTCATTTTTGTTTTTTTGTTTTTTTCCAACATGTTGTGCATCACTATACCATATCATCAATAACTCAAATAAAAAGATAAATAGCATGATTTACCTATGGTGATCAAGCATGGTTCACCTATGCTTCCCCTAAATTCTACTAAGCTATTTCTCTCCCCCCACACTTAAATTTTTGTCCGTCTTAGGCAAAATACTCATCATAGAACATTCAAAAATATCTACATCCATAAGAAGAGTAAAGTGAAAATGAAAGGAAGAGAGAAAAGAATGAAATGCCCAAAAATACGGGAATTATTCAAGAAAAGTGTGATAACAAAAAGAATGAATAAAAGAAAGTGAGATAGCCTTCATAAAAATCATGCAAACCTATAATAATGTGGTCTCAAAAGAATTAAGCAAGTTCTAGAGTAGCATTAACCACAAGTGCATCACACATCAATAGGAATAATAGGCTCAAAAATATCCTCACTAGGTATATCAAAAATTATCATCTCAATCTATCAATATAGAATCCATCATCAAGTTGTAATCACATGCAATCTAAGAATCCAATCATGACAATAAATCATCAAACTTGACAATCAAATTTAACTAGCTTTCATAATTTCTAAGATGATAAAAAAAATGCATAGAGGATTTATTATGAAAATCAACAAGACAAACTAAAAATGAACAACCAAGTAAAAGCAAATAACGCAAACAGAGCAAAGAAAATAAAGACATATATACAAACAGAAAGAAAAGAAAAAGTAAGATGGAACAGACTCCCCTGATTTTCTGGCAATCGGAGCCGACTCAGTTCCAGAAGCCAATCTGGAAGTGGATGAATGTAGGTGAAGTGAGAATCACTGCCCCCACCTTTGACTCCTCAAAAATTTTTTCTGGTGGCCGAAGATGGTTCAGTTAAAGTGTCCACTCTAGAGGCTTCATTATTGCATATAGAGTTAAGGCCTTCTTCAAATGGTAGAATGCATCCTTACGTAATTGACTACAAATGAAATATCTGTAGAAATCCAGAGCACTAAAAAGAAAAGGATACATTTCCTACACGCATACTGAGTAAGATGTACCAAAAATAATAACAAAATAAATAGAGCATGAATCAAAAGATGTGTCACATTCAATATAATTAAAATGAACTACCTTCATGGAATTTCCTAAAGATTCAGAAGAAATATCAACCTTACTATCCTGAAAGGTATCTGGAGGGTCTAAAACAGTGAATGCAACATTATCTTGGTCAGGTAAAAGATCTGGCTTTGGATCAGGTATAATCAATGGAAGTGATTCTTAAGTCGCCCCTACACTTCCATCGTCACTAATTAGAATTGTAGACTCAACTAGCTCAAATGGTACAATAGTCATTGGTAGTGATTCTTGTGTAACAACTCAAATTTCCTCATTACGAGTCCTAATAGTACTTAAAAATATTTAGAAATGCTTTATAAATATTCTAGAGATTTTTATAAATTTTTAGAGTATTTTTATGTAATTTTTGGAGTTCGTTTGGTATTTTTACCAAAAGAAACAAGTTGTAAAAAATAAAGAGGTTGAGCCTGTTGGAACCCCAAGGTGTTTTGATGTGATCAAACAAGCTAAGTTAGGTGCTGCGTTTGTTTAACCCTTGTGTCTAAGTGTGCAGGAGCTTAGGAACACAGGAAGTCGAGCGGAAGACGCGGCTAGCGAGAAGGACGACACGGGGAGAGAGCCGACGGGCTCGGTGCGTCTGAGGGACGAGGTGACCGCGGAAGAGTACACCGGTGGACGAGAAGAACGTGCGCGGCATTCGAGGGACGAGAAACCGGGA
Organism: Zingiber officinale; assembly: GCF_018446385.1. Lineage (NCBI taxonomy): Eukaryota > Viridiplantae > Streptophyta > Magnoliopsida > Zingiberales > Zingiberaceae > Zingiber > Zingiber officinale. The sequence continues at coordinate 37,738,215 of NC_055998.1, forward strand.
AGGAAGGCTGCTCGAGGAGAAGGCCGGAACTTGGGTTCGGGTGAGCCCTATTCCGGATGGTCGAGATCACCCAAGCTAGCGGAGCCGGAGCGAACAAGACCCGGACCGAGACGAGGTGAACCGTAGACGAAAAAGTCAACTATGTTGACTTCGGGGCTCAGGGCGCCCTGAGCAGTCTGGGGCGCCCTGAGCAGCCCAGGGCGCCCGGAACCCTCCAGGGGGCCCTGAGAAGTAAAATCGACCAGATCGAGTTTTGACTCGATCTGAACGTTGGGGGATAAGTTTTATCCCCCCAGGGCGCCCGAAACCCTTCCAGGCGCCCCGACCAAGGCTATAAATATAGCCTTGGTCCAAAAGCTTTGGAATAAACTCACTGATTGTAAATACAGTGCTTGCACGCTCTCTTTTAGTCTAAGCTTCTGTTTTCTGCGCTACATTGATGTACGAGGCTTCTCCGCCTGAAGGAGATTTTTATTTGAGCTTAATCTTCCTTGGATTAATAACCACATCGGTTGTAACCAAGTAAATACTTTTGCCTCGCTTTTCTTTATGCTTTTAATTTACTGCTTAGTTTATTTAGGCAAGTATTAGCTTAAAGAGTTCGAGGAGGGTTTGTTTTCCTTTTGTGTTAGCAGGATATCCAACAACCCCCTCCTAGCCGGCCCAACGATCCTACAAGTGGTATCAGAGCTGAGTACGCCTCAGAAGGACTAACCGCCGTCTGAAGCAACAAAACAATGGTCGGAGCTAGCGACTACCCACCAGTATTCGAGGGGGAGCTTGCTTCTTGGAAGCAACAAATGACGGTATTTCTTAATTCTGATATTGGTATTTCTCTAATAATGAAAACAGGTTATGAATCACCAAAGACAACGAATGGAGAAGAACTCGATCTACGCCTATGGAACAAGAAGCAACGTGACGAGTCAATGGCAAACGGTCGAGCAGAGTTTCACATTTTAACAGCAATACCAAACAAAGACTTTGATAGAGTTTGCGAATACAACAGCGCAAAAGAACTTTGGGAAAAGTTCTTAAAACTTTACGAAGGACCTTCAAAAGCTGACACCTCAATAGATACCGAGCCACCGACAGAAGAGTCCGAAATCGAGGTAAGTACTACAATAGCCGAAGTACATCCCGAGATCGATGAAGGGGGAGAATCTTCGGAAGAAAGCAACTCAACAGGGGGAGAACCAACGGCCAACGAGGTAAGTAAGGTATGGTCTCTACCTTCTGAACAGCCGGTTAATTCAATAGAAAAATTGCCTGAAGATTTTTGCGATTTAAAAATTGAATTACCGAAAAAGTTTTTTGAATTAGAAAATCAATTGTCAAATTTGTCTTGCAAATCAGAAATATTATCAATAGAAATTTGCAAATTTAAAAATATTTTGACAAAAGAATTATGCAAATTAGAAGAATTTTTTTAATTACAAATTACTCTCTCGAAAGAATTTTGCGATTTAGAAATTGAGTCACCGAAAAGGTGTTTCGGATTAAGAAATCTATTGTTAATAGATTCCTGTAAATTAGAATTTTTGTTGTTAAAAAATTCTTGCAAATTACAAAATATTCTTTCGAACGAATTTTGCACATTGCCGAAAGAATTTTTTATATTGTCGAAAAATTTTATCAAGTTAGAATCTATGCTATTTGAATATCTTTGTGAAGTTGAAATTCAAAAAATAATAGAAATTAACATGATACAAGTTATTGCATGTTTAATATTTGTGGCTTTAAAATTGAAAAAGTGTAATTTGAGAAGTCATGAAAAATTGAAATGGAAATTTAAAACTTGCTGATATAAGTATCAGTATAAAATAAATAAATAGATGCATAGAAAAAAATTTTTGAATGCTATCAATTTTTTAAAAAATTTTCTTGCATAAATTTTTGGGCTTAAAAGATTTAATTCTGGTGAAAACTTAGAAATTTTTCAAGAGTCATTCTTTGACTTAGAAATTTTGTTTAACTTGGAAATATTTTTCTCCGAAAAACATTGAAATAGATTTCTATAATTTTTCTAAGTGTCAAACCCTTAGATTGTTTTTTTAAAAAATCTCAATTTTTATGTGATCAAAGGGGGAGAAGTATGTTAAGTCTAGGGGGAGGTAATATAATTTTTTTCAATTGAAAAATATTTGGACTTATTGGAATATAAATCGTTTTTATTGCAATTGGTTACCCTAACTTAACTTGGGTTGCTCACATCAAAAAGGGGGAGATTGTTGGAACCCCAAGGTGTTTTGATGTGATCAAACAAGCTAAGTTAGGTCCTGCGTTTGTTTAACCCAAACCCAATTTTTATGTGATCAAAGGGGGAGAAGTATGTTAAGTCTAGGGGGAGGTAATATAATTTTTTTCAATTGAAAAATATTTGGACTTATTGGAATATAAATCGTTTTTATTGCATATGGTTACCCTAACTTAACTTGGGTTGCTCACATCAAAAAGGGGGAGATTGTTGGAACCCCAAGGTGTTTTGATGTGATCAAACAAGCTAAGTTAGGTCCTGCGTTTGTTTAACCCTTGTGTCTAAGTGTGCAGGAGCTTAGGAACACAGGAAGTCGAGCGGAAGACGCGGCTAGCGAGAAAGACGGCACGGGGAGAGAGCCGACGGGCTCGGTGCGTCGGAGGGACGAGGTGACCGCGGAAGAGTACACCGGTGGACGAGAAGAACGTGCGCGGCGTTCGAGGGACGAGAAACCGGGAAGGAAGGCTGCTCGAGGAGAAGGCCGGAACTTGGGTTCGGGTGAGCCCTATTCCGGATGGCCGAGATCACCCAAGCTAGCAGAGCCGGAGCGAACAAGACCCGGACCGAGACGAGCTGAACCGAAGACGAAAAAGTCAACTATGTTGACTTCGGGGCTCAGGGCGCCCTGAGCAGTCTGGGTCGCCCTGAGCAGCCCAGGGCGCCCGGAACCCTCCAGGGCGCCCTGAGAAGTAGAATCGACCAGATCGAGTTTTGACTCGATCTGAACGTTGGGGGATAAGTTTTATCCCCCCAGGGCGCCCGAAACCCTTCCAGGCGCCCCGACCAAGGCTATAAATATAGCCTTGGTCCAGAAGCTTTGGAATTAACTCACTGATTGTAAATCCAGTGCTTGCACGCTCTCTTTTAGTCTAAGCTTCTGTTTTCTGCGCTACATTGCTGTACGAGGCTTCTCCGCCTGAAGGAGATTTTTATTTGAGCTTTATCTTCCTTGGATTAACAACCACATCGGTTGTAACCAAGTAAATACTTTTGCCTCGCTTTTCTTTATGCTTTTAATTTACTGCTTAGTTTATTTATGCAAGTATTAGCTTAAAGAGTTCGAGGAGAGTTTGTTTTCCTTTTGTGTTAGCAGGATATCCAACAACCCCCTCCTAGCTGGCCCAACGATCCTACAGAGCCGAGGTTCGAACCGGAGACCCATCATTTGGTTAGAGCAGGTGGCATTTCTAAGTCACATCATTTCTAAAGAAGGTATCCAGGTGGATCCTGCCAAAATAGAAGTGGTCAACAACTGGTGCAGACCCAAGAATGCAAGGGAGATGAGAAGCTTCCTTGGTTTAGCTGGATATTACAAAAAGTTTGTGGAGGACTTTTCCAGGATAGCCTCTCCACTAACAGTCCTAACTAGGAAGAACAAGAAGTTTGAATGGTCAGACAAATGTGAGCAAAGTTTCCAAGCATTGAAGAAAAGACTGACCAGTGCTCCCATTCTGACTGTTCCAGAGAGTGACAAGAGTTTTGACATATACAGCGATGCTTCTAAGATGGGCCTTGGAATTGTTCTCATGCAAGAGGGGAAAGTTATAGCTTATGCTTCCAGACAACTCAAAGACTATGAGAAGAATTACCCCACTCATGATCTTGAGCTGGCAGCTGTGGTCTTTGCACTAAAACTCTAGCGACATTATTTGTATGGAGTCCAGTGCAGAATCTTCACAGACCATCAGAGCTTGAAGTATTTCTTTACCCAGAAAGACTTAAACATGAGACAGCGCAGGTGGCTAGAGTTGGTTAAAGATTATGATTGTGAAATCCTCTACCACCCAGGTAAAGCTAACAAAGTGGTGGATGCACTAAGCCAAAAATCCAGTGCAACTCTGATGCCCTTGTCATCATTAGCACTGCCACTGCAAAAGGAATTGTCAGACTTTGGAGTTGAAATTATTTATGGGCAACTCTCTGCATTGACCTTAGAGTCAACCCTGCTTGAGGATATACAGAGAAAGCAAAGTGAAGATCCAGATATCCAGAAGATCAAGAAAGGGATACAAAAAGAAGAAAATTCAGAGTTTTGAGTATTAGACAGTGGAATCCTCTATCAGGGGAGCCACCTTTGTGTCCCCAATGATGAGGAATTGAGAAAGAAGATTCTAGAAGAAGCTCATAGTACACCATACTCCATGCATCCTGGTTCCACCAAGATGTATCAAGATTTGAAACAGGGATTCTGGTGGTCTGGACTCAAGAGAGATGTTGCAAAATATGTCAGTACCTGCCTGACATGCCAGAGGGTCAAAGTAGAGCACCAGAGACCAAGAGGAGTCCTACAACCTCTCCCAATACCAGAGTGGAAGTGGGAAGAAATATCCATGGACTTCATAACAGGGCTTCCAAGAACCACCAATGGGTACAATGCGATATGGGTGATAGTTGACAGATTGACCAAGTCTGCCCATTTTCTAGCCATCAAGGTGTCCCACTCTATAGAGCAATTGGCACAGCTATATGTTAAGGAAGTGATCAAACTTCATGGAGTCCCGAAGTCGATGTTTCCGATAGGGATGGGCGCTTCACCTCTTATTTTTGGGAGTGTGTCCAAAATGCATTAGGCACCAAGCTCAAGTTCAGCACAGCCTTCCATCCCCAGACTGATGGACAGACAGAACGAGTAAATCATATTTTAGAAGACATGCTCAGGGCTTGTGCATTAGATTTTAAGGGTAGTTGGTGCAAGTATCTGTACTTAGCTGAGTTCACCTACAACAGTAGCTACCAGGCCACAATCAAGATGGCACCTTACGAGGCGTTGTATGGCCGAAAGTGTAGATCAACCATATGTTGGCTAGAGACTGGAGAAAGAAAGGAGATGGAATCAGAACTAGGAAGGCAGACAGAGATGATAGATGAGACCACTCAGGCTATCCAGAAGATCCGACAGAAAATTGAGATTGCCCAGAGCAGACAGAAAAGTTATGCTGACACACGCCGTAGGCCACTTGAATTCCAAGTGGGGGATTCAATTTTTCTCAAAGTTGCACCTATGAAGGGAGTGATGAGATTTGGCAAAAAAGGGCAAGTTAAGTTCCCGCTACGTAGGACTCTATCCGATCACAGAGAGGATTGGGAAAGTAGCTTATAAATTAGACTTACCACAAGACATGTCAGCAATACATAACGTATTTCATGTCTCCATGCTAAAGAAGTGCCTCCACGACCTTAGCCAAGTGATTCAGCCTCAGTCAGTGCATATTCAGGAGGATCTTAGCTATGAGAGCAGACCTATACGGATAGTGGACAGAGAAGTTAAGAGACTAAGAAACAAAGAAGTACCACTAGCGAAGGTCATTTGGCAAAATCAGAAGCACGAGGAAACTATGTGGGAGTGTGAGGACAGTATGAGACAGAGTTATCCAGAATTATTCTAAGTTCGAGGACGAACTTTTTATAAGATATGGGGAATTGTAACAACCCAAATTTCCTCATTACGAGTCCTAATAGTACTTAAAAATATTTAGAAATGCTTTAGAAATATTCTAGAGATTTTTAGAGTATTTTTATGTAATTTTCGGAGTTCATTTGGTATTTTTACCAAAAGAAACAAGTTGCAAAAAATAAATAGGTTGAGCCGAGGTTCGAACCGGAGACCTCTAGTTAAGCAAAGCCTTAAGTTGTTTCGGATGATCAGGAACCCAGCAGGGTCGTGTTGATAAAATAGATAGCGAAATTAATTTAAGCAATAGTAGATAACAAAGTACTCTAGTTATAAAGGGAGATAAAGAGAGAACTTAGGGATTATTTTTTCCCCGTGACCTAAATTTCCTCTCCTCCTCTCGCGCGCGGTGTCGGTCTCTGCTCGGGCGAAAACGAAGCCGGAGCTAGGGCTTCGTCTCTGGCGGCCGGCCAAGGGTCAATCTGAGGGTTATTCACATCACCGCGATCACCTCATCGAGGAGAACATGTAGATGTGAAGAAGTTGATGGAATCTCAAGCTTCTCCAAAACCCTAGAAGTCTAATTCAGTTGTAAGTTCAAGATCAAGGGTAAGTGCTTCTCACCTACAGTAGGAGTAGTTTCAGGCCTTTGTTTCTTCTTGATTTCGAAGCATGCTGTAAAGATTGGTGTTTTGAAGATTGCTGCCGTGAGTTTTATAAAGAAAATGGAAAGGGATTTGAATGGATTAGGCGTGTAGTTTAGACTCCTCAGTTCTTATAATTAGCATCTCATATCTGGATTTTGTTATTTGTGGTTACCTCAATGGGTACAGCCAGCTCATGATGAGCTTTGCAAGTTTCGGTTTATGCTATGGAAAGGGCATGAATAGTTTTAGTTCTCAAGTGTTCAATGGATTGCAGTGGCTTATTTAGACCTTGCGTTATTAATTGGGTAACCTGCTGTTAGAACTTTTGTTATTGGTTTTGTACATGTAGTTTTTAGATTCATTGGTTGTGTAGTTTAGAATTTCAATTTCAGAATTTTCTCGTTAAATCTGAGCATGAATAGTTTTCTCTTTTCAGTATACATTTCGAAATTTGTTTAGTTGACAGTAAACAGGCGTGATCAGCCTATTCATAGCCATGCTGATTTATCTTTGTTGCTAGTTTGGTTTGAGTGTGAAGAGCCTTAGTATTTGGAACTATAGATTTTGGTTCTTTTGGAATTTGCTGGACACGAACAACCCTTGGAGCTGCTGTGCAGTTTAGATTTGTGCCAAGGAAGGGGCACGAACAGCCCTTGTTGTTGGGTTCAGTTTGTGCTATGTAATGAATATGAACAGTATATTCTTTTTTTAGCTTACTGTTTAATTTATGAGGCAATCTTTTATTAGAAGTATTAACAAGTAACAAGTATTTTACTTGAAGAGGCTAGTACCCGACTTTCGAGGTTGTCGTTAAATAAATCCAGGTGACCGTTTCCGAGGTCTCGGCTCTGGTAAGACCAAGGTCTTTACCCTCGTATGACTGGTGGCTCGCTACCTCAGTTTCTATTAGGGAGCGCGCAATGGTACTAAGCCTGGGCACAAGAGATTATTATTTTGAAGTATAAAAGTATAAGTTTTGAACAAATGGAATAAGCTTCCCATAAGTTTAAAAATCAGCAAGCTTAACTCTTTTATTCTTACATGTTTAGACTTTCTTATTGCTGTTAGATGAGCATGAGCAGCTTTACATGTTTAGCATTTCAGTCTGTTTTGATTTCCTTGCTATTAGATGAGCATGAATAGTATTTCTTTTAAAGTATTCAGTTTTTAAATTCCTTCTTGTTCACATGCATATTCGAGTTTTGTAAGTTAGATAGTGCTTACTAAGCATCTGCTTAAAATTGTATTTTCTCTTACTGCAGATAAAGGAAAAGGAAAGCTATAATAAAGGAAGGCGATAAGGAGGTGTGGATGGATGTGTGATGTCTGGACTATGGAAGCCTTGGGATTTTGCTTAAGAATTCATTAAGATTTTGTATTTAGACTGTTGGGATTATTCTTTCATGTTGCTGGATTTGTTCATTGAATATTTTAAGTTTTAGAATTCTTCCTTTTATTTCTTATGCACATTAGTTCCGCTATCTGAGTTGTATTATTGTTGCATGCATGTTCAGATTAATATATAGTTTTAGCATGTTCAAATTAATATATATAGTTTTAGTTGAGAACAAATAATTGAGTAGAATGTATTAGATGAGTTATTTATATTTACAGCTATTACTTATTGCATGTTTCGAGTTTGTAAAGAGTTATAAGTATAATTATCAACATGTGAGCAACACTAGTAAAGTAAAGTTAATAGTGCAGTAACGTCCCACCCTCACAGACTAGTAGAGTGGAGGGTGGGGTGTTACATCTTGGGTCTCCCATACACTTCCATCATCATCTCCTATACCTGTAACATCAAGACTATCTGGAACAGCAATATCATCAACAAAAATAATATCAGAATCAACTACAACATCACGATATAAAAGACTAGAAGAGTCATGTAAAGTAGTAGAATTAAAGTCAGGAATATCACAAACTCTACAATCCATCTCCTCAAGAATTGATGCAGTAGGTTGATCTAATAGCAACTATAACTATGTCGATGAATGTGTTCTTGGCTGGAATTGTGTTTCTTGATGTTGTAAATATTGTTGCGATTGCTCCCTAAAATCCTGCTCAGGATGATGGTGCTGAAAGTAAGGCTGGTAAGACTGGGGCCACTCAGAAGTCCCTTGTTGTGTTTTCCCATACTTGAATCCTACAAATAAATTATACCTGTCCTGCTGATGAGTCTGATAATATTGAGGATCAAGCTGGTGATATTGGATCCTGGTTGGGAATACACTGGCAAAGGAATGAACATCTTCGGTAATCATCGATCTAGTCCTATACTGCTGATAATTTGCAACCATAATCTCGATAAGTTCTTTGGCCTGAGTAGATATTTTGTTAACTAGAGCACCTCCACTAGCTGCATCAACCATACTCTTATCCATGGGAAGCAATCCCTTATAGAAGTATACAATTAGTAGTTGATCACTTATCTGGTGCTGAGGGCAACTAGCAAGAAGCCTTTTAAATCTATCCTAATATACTTGAAATGGTTCTCCTATAAATTGTTGAATTCCATAAATACTCCTCCGAATAGCTGTGATCCTAGAAGTAGGAAAGAACCTTGTCAGAAATAATTTCTTCATCTTAATCTAGCTGGTGATAGAGTTGGGTGGGAGATAATACAACCAATCTTTTGCTGAATCTGCTACTGAAAATCAAAAAACTCTAAGTCTAACATCTTCTTCTGATATGCCAAGTGGGTTCCATGAAGAACAAGCTATCTCCAAATCATGCAGATGTCTATTGGGATCCTCACCATATAGTCCATGAAACTTCGATAATAGATGAACAATATGCCATAACTTGAAGTCTGCCTCTAATAAGAATATCTGATGTAAAATGAATCAACTGACAAATCTAGTACCCAAAGCTCTCTGAGAGTCTTTTCAGTATTCTCCATTTTGCTTATCAAAGGTGAGGTCTTGTTCACACTGAAACTCTGGAACTTATGACACAAAAGAGATTCCCTGGTCTAACCTGAAACACTCATGCAAATATAATCAAAAGATACGGAAAAATATACAAGATAGCACGTATACATACAAGTAATGAACAACATGTTTTGAATTTTTACAACCACCAAAGAAATAGAAATAAGAGAGAATAAAATCGAAAAAAAATGAAATGTAAAATATAGAAAAACTAAAACGATGGTCTAAATGATGAAATTGACCAAAATAGGTCTTTATTTACGACATACTGTAGTATTACTCCTCTCACTCCTTTCCTTCAACCTATAAAGTTCCCAAGCAAAAGGAAATACTAACAGTTAAATCTAAAGAAAAATAAAATAACAAAATAGAAAAGCAAAAACACGATAAAGATAAACTATATACAGTCTAAAAATAAATGAACATCACTAGTTCCTCGACAACGACATCAAAATTTGATAAGCACGCAACTGTCACTTACGCAGAATCAAATTAATTCATTTATACTCAACCGAACCCCTTAACCTACACTAAGGTAGTATAGTAGAGGATTGGGTCATTCTCACGTGGAACCAGTGATGGGATGTTTGCTCTTAGATGAAATCGAATAATGGAGGTTTTGTTTTAGAATTTCTACACCTAATGCAAATAAGGAAATCCTAACTAACTAGCAAACATTGGTGGCACCACCTCATGTGCTAGCCACTAGACCCATCCGAGGGGACTAACTAACTAGCAAACATGAACTTACAACACAGTATCACTCTACGCTACGAGGATCCTTTATACAGAAGAAACATGCATAAAGAAAGTAACAGTTAAACAAAAGTAATTGACTAAACAAACTTAACAACAATTAAACAAAACCTAATTATGCATAAAAGCTAAACATGTACCACATTGTCACCCTATGATACAAGACAACAATCATACATAAATCAAGCTAACATGCATTAATGAACTAAATAAAGTGCACACTATCAATCTAAGAAGCACTGAAAAACATAACAACCTAATTAAGCAAGAAAGTAAACTAAATTAACCTCAAACAATTAACATGAAGGTAAACTAACAACTAAGCAATTCAAACATGAATCAAAATAGAAACTACAATATCCAAAATGCATAAGAAGAAAGATAAAGCAAATCAAACATGGAAACAAACTAAGTTAACCAACCAAATCCACTCCTCCACAATCATACACCAATTCAACTACCTTCGTCGTCACACCGAGGCCTAGATCTGGAATGCCATCACTGGTGAATAGCAACTCAATGACTGATCTTTGATCGGCTGGAAATTAACACATAAATTGAGAATGAGCTTACTTTTGTCAAAATTAGATAGTCACTGCATCTGAGATAGAGGGTCACTGCTTTCGGAATGCCATCCACAGGTGAAGGCTCCACAGCAGCACAGTGATGGATTTAGAGAGATGAAACTTATAGGAGAAGAAGGCACAATTGGATTCCTCTGGTGGAATCCTCTGCTTTCAGAACACCATCCGCAGGTAGATGTCCGGAGGAGAATGCTCCGTCGTCATTGTTTGATCGAAAGCGCTAGAGGGGGTGAATAGCGCTTGTGGCTATTTCGTTCATTTTGGAATCGTAAAACTAATCGAGATAATAAACGCAGCGGAAAATAGTAAAGAGAATATCACACACAGAGACACGAGGAGTTTACTTGTTTTGGAGCCTTGAGCGACTCCTACTCCAAGGCCCACGCTCGTTGAGCGTTTACGTTGGGCAACACTTATAATCTCAAAAATATATTACAAGCTAAGTACAGAGAAAAATAGTAATCAACTTAATACCGACAACAAGGAAATGAAAGCTGAAGCTCCGGGTCGTCGGGATGATGTTGCAGCACTTCGGGATCGTCTCGTTAGCAGCTTGTAGCGTTAGGATTACTCAGATGTTGTTGTTTTGAGCTGCTACCTCAACCCCTCTTTTATACTGTGTTGGAGGCGGCTCTAAGCCTGTCCAAGGCGCCTCTAGGCGACCGAGTCGCACGGGTGGATCAGCGCAAACCTGGTCGCACCTTATCAGGTTTAAGGCGCCTTCAAGCCTCCTCAAGGCACCTTTAAACCCTGGTCCAAGGCGCCTCCAGCTTCATCCGAGGCGCCTCCAGCTTCATCCGAGGCGCCTCCAGCTCCTCTAGACAGCTGGCTTCAGCTTGCACCCGAGGCGCCTCCAAGCCCCATGGAGGCACCTCGGACACTGTACATCCGAGGCCAAAGTTGTTTCTTTGTTCCTGCAAATTGTGTTAGTCCCAAACACATATCCTGCAAAACAAAGTTAGCACAGAAATGATATAACAAATGATAGTCAACAGTCATCGGACTATCCGGATCTGACTTCATATTTCCAACCAGAAACTCTAGGTCGACCCGACGCCTACTGTTCCCTCTACGGGGAACGCATCCTCACCTACTCCTCTCAGGAGAGTTACCTGATGTCAGTCCGGTCCTCAAGACCGACTGGACTTTGTGCCCAGGGTTACCGCTCCCTAGGACCTAGGATTACCGCCCCTAGGGTTTTTCTCCACCTAGGGCTACCACCCCATAGGACCTAAGGTTACCCCCCTTAGGATTTTTCCTCCACCTAGGGTTACCACCCCCTAGGACCTAAGGTTACACCCCCCCCCCCTTAGGATTTCTCCTCCGCCAAGGTTACCACCCCTAGGACTGTAACAACCCAAATTTCCTCATTTTGAGTCCTAATAGTGCTTAAAAATATTTAGAAATGCTTTAGAAATATTCTAGAGATTTTTAGGAATTTTTAGAGTATTTTTATATAATTTTTGGAGTTCGTTTGGTATTTTTACAAAAGGAAGAAGTTATAAAAAAAAAAAAAAAAAGAGGTTCGGCCGAGGTTTGAACCCATGACCTCCGACCCGAACCAAGACTTAAATGAAACATGATGACCAGGAAACCTAGCAGGGTCGTGCTGATTAAGGAAGGAGCAGATTTTATTTAAGTAGTAGTTGGTAACAGGATATTGGATTTATAAAGAGAGGACTTAGGTATTATCCCGTGACCTAAAACCCTTTTCCTTCTTCCTCTCGCGTGCGACGGCAGCTCGGGAGAAAACGCAAGGAGGAGTTAGGGCATCATCTCTGGCAGCCGGCCAAGGATCATCCGAAGGTTTCTACACATCCTCGCGGTCCTTTCGTCGAGTAGAGTTCGTAGGCACAAAGAAGGGGCCGAAGTCTCAAGTTCTCCAAAACCCTAGCAGCCCTTTCGTTCGGTGGTGAGTCCAAGAAATCAATGTAAGTGTTACTCACCTGCAGTAAGGGTAGTTTCGAGCTTCGATTGTTCTTTCCTTGCTTTCGGAATGCTGTACAGAATTGAGTTGCTAGGGATTTTGTTTTTTTCTGCTTTCAGATCATACTATACAGTATTGGGATAGCTAGAGGTTTTAAGAGTAGCAATCGTTCTTTGCTTTCTTTCCTTTTATCTCTGTTGTAGGAAGATTAAAGGTTCTGTTGCTCTATAAAATCCCTACGATCAGTTATAATGAAGATGGGTGTTTTGTTAAATTCCCTAGGTGTTTAAGAGTAGCATGCATTCTTGGCTTTCTTTCCTTTTTAATTCTGTTGTAGCATGGTTGAAGATTCAGTTGCTCTATAAAAACCCTAGGATCAGTTGTTATAAAGATGGATGTTCTGTTAAATCCCTTAGGTGTTTATGAGTAGCTACAATAAGGAGAGACCAAGGTCTTGATAGGATCCTAAAATTTCAGAATTTGGGATCAGCAGCATGCCAAGTGCTCGAAGGAATGCTGAGGCATTTTATATTAGAAGTTTTAACAGATAATAAGTATTTTACTTTAAGAGGCTAGTACCCGACTTCCGAGGTTGTCGTTAAACAAATCACGTGACCGTTTTCGAGGTCTCGACCCTGGTAAGACCAAGGTCTTTACCCTCGTAGGACTGGTGGCTCGCTACCTCAGTCTCTATTAGGGAGTGCGCTTTGGTACTATGCCTGGGCCTAAGAGAGAATTTATTATTATTTTGAAGTATAAAAGTATAAGTTTTGAACGAATGAGACAAGCCATACATAGGATTTAAACTTTAGTAGATTTTTAGTTTTGGTTTGTGCAATGTAATGAGCATGAATAGTTTTAGTTCTGGAAGTGTTTAGTTAGATTTCAGTGGCTTATTTAGACCTTTTGTTATTGATTCTTTAACATGTTGTTAGACCCTTTTATTATCGATTCCTTGACATGCAGTTTTAGATCTCTTCGTTGTGTAGTTTAGCAATTCAGTGCAGATTTTATTAAACATTGCAGTGCAGAATTTCATTAAGCATTGCAATGCAGATTTCTAGTAAGCACTGCAGTGCAGATTTTCTTAAGTGTCTAGTTTCTTTAGAATTGCAGAATTTTAGACTCCTTAAAGCATGCCATCATCCTCATGTATTAGTTTCTTTTATAGCAGTAGCATTCTTTCCTTATGCATTGTTGTGCTAGAAATAATTCAGAATGTATTGATTTATTAAGTGCATGTTTAAGTATATCATCATTTTCATTTATCAACTCTTTGATAGCGACATCACCCTTTTCTTGGATACCATCAATCTTCCTTTGCTGCTTTTATTTTGTTGAGGGTGAATGATTTACTAAGTGGTACTACTGGTGTCGTTTTCCTTGAAGTTACTGGACCAAACAGCTCTATTGGAGCTTAGAACAACCCCCTTTGGAGCTTATTCCAGCCTAGTTTTCTGTGCATTTCTGCAGGCACCGAACAACTCTCTTTGGAGCTTAGAATAGCCCTTTCAATTTGCAGTTTTTTTTTAGCATGTGCAGATTTAGTTTCGAGTTTCTTTTTCTTTTGTTTTCTTTGCTGCTGTACAGAACCCGAAATTGTCTTTTATTCCAAGTATGTAGTTAGATTTCTTGTTGATTAGAACTTTTTTTTTAAGTATCTAGTTTCTTCAGCAAGTTAGATCTTTTGTTCCTTTCAGCAATGCAGGTTCAGTTTAATTGCTATGTTCATTGAGCATGCATAGTTTTCCTTACACTTTCAGTTTTTAGATTTCTTCCTATTTACTTGCATATTCGAGTTTTGTGAGTTAGATAGCGCTTACTAAGTATTTTTGCTTATAGTTGCATTTCCTCTTACTGCAGATAAAGGAAAGGAAAAGCTATAGTGAAGGAAGGCGACAAGGAGGTGTGGATGGATGTGTGATGTCTGGACTATAGAAGCCTTGGGACCTAGTTTAAAAATTTGTTAAGATAGCAATTTATTCATGTTGATGATTTTATTATCAGAGTGACTTTATGTATTTTAGAATTCTTTCCTTTAATTGCTATGTACAATAATTCCATTGTTTGAGTTGTAGTATTATTGCATGCATGTTTTGATTATTGATATGTTTTAGTTGGTATATGTGCTGGGGTAGAATGTAGAGATAAGTTATTCATGTTTCTGTTGTCACTAATTATATGTTTAGAGAGTTTTATGTATTGATAATTACATGTGAACAACTTTAGTTAAGTATAGTTAGTAGTCCAGTAGCGCTCCATCCTCACAGATTAGTAGTGAGGAGGGTGGGGTGTTACAAGTTGGTATCAGAGCAGTTCCTATTCCCCAGCATCACACATCAGCACCAACCTTGTTGTCTTCAAGTAAGAAAGTATTTAAAAATTCTTTTATTTAGTATGCTTTTCCTTATTATTAGTAGTAAAGAGAATTTTTTTTTTTTAGAAATATTGTATGTGTAGATTTCTTTTGTGTTACCTAGTTAGTTCACTTATAGATGCATATGGAAAAACACCCTATTAGTATTTTAAGTTTAAGAAAAGTATAAGAAAGATAAAGAAAAAGACCAAGGCCTTAAGTAGATCCCAAAGTCAAGACTTTAGGGATTTTGACACACAAGGTGTTTGTTAAAATGCCAAGGCATTTTAAGAAGAAATAATTAAGATATTCTACTTTGAAAGGCCAGAAATAACACTTAATGTGAGTAGTGGAACTCACCGACCACAGACTGGTGAAGAGCTGGTCAGCAGAGCATTAGTCGCTGAGCACTATCTGATCATCATCAAGGCACAACAAACGCAACTCAAGCCAGTCAAGATAGAGGACAAGACAGCAGGGAGTCAGAAACCCCAGGCAAGTAAGCAGAACAGAAGGACAAAAAGGACCCAAGCAGGAAGATGTTCGGGTAGTATGTGAGTATCCAGAGGTATTTCTAAAAGAGCTACCTGGACTACCTCCCAACAGATAAGTGGAGTTTGAAATTGAGTTGGTTCCTGGTACCGGTCCAATTTCAAAAGCTCCGTACCGAATGTCTCCAGCAGAACTGAAAGAGCTACAAGGACAACTCCAGGAGCTGCATGACAAGGGTTTCATCCGCCCTAGTCATTCACCATGGAGAGCTCCAGTGTTGTTCGTTAAGAAGAAAGATGGATCTATGCGGATGTGCATAGATTATAGAGCGCTGAACAAAGTGTCAATTAAGAACAAGTACCCTCTTCCCAGAATAGATGATCTATTTGATCAGCTAAAGAGGGGCAACAGTGTTCTCTAAAATAGACCTGCGCTCTGGGTACCATTAGTTGAAAGTGAAAGAAAGTGATATACCCAGAACAGCTTTCAGGACTAGATATGGACACTACGAGTTTGTAGTCATGCCTTTTGGTGTGACTAATGCACATGCGGTCTTCATGGACTCAATGAACAGAGTGTTCAGAGAATACCTTGACAAGTTTGTTATCGTGTTCATCGACGACATTCTGATATATTCAAGAACCCCAGAGAAGCATGACATGCACTTGAGAATAGTACTACAGACCCTTCAGCAAAAGCAGCTTTATGCTAAATTCTCGAAGTGCAAGTTCTGGTTGGAGCAGGTGGCGTTTCTAGGTCACATCATTTCTAAAGAAGGTATTCAGGTGGATCCAGCCAAAATAGAAGCGGTCAACAACTGGAGTAGACCCAAGAACGCCAGGGAGATCAGAAGCTTCCTTGGTTTAGCTGGGTATTACAGGAAATTCGTGGAAGACTTTTCCAGGATAGCCTCTCCACTAACAGCCCTCACTAGGAAGAACAAGAAATTTGAATGGTCAGATAAATGTGAGCAAAGTTTCCAAGCATTGAAGAAGAGATTGACCAGTGCTCCTATCCTGACTATTCCAGAGAGTGACAAGAGTTTTGATATCTACAGTGATGCTTCCAAGATGGGCCTCGGAGATGTTCTCATGCAAGAAGGGAAGGTTATAGCTTATGCTTCCAGACAACTTAAAGATTATGAGAAGAACTACCCCACTCATGATCTTGAGCTGGCAGCTGTAGT
This sequence comes from Zingiber officinale, assembly GCF_018446385.1. Lineage (NCBI taxonomy): Eukaryota > Viridiplantae > Streptophyta > Magnoliopsida > Zingiberales > Zingiberaceae > Zingiber > Zingiber officinale. The sequence continues at coordinate 37,754,747 of NC_055998.1, forward strand.
TTTTACACTAAAGCTCTGGCGACATTATTTATATGGTGTTCAGTGCAGAATCTTCACCGACCATCAGAGCTTGAAGTATTTCTTTACTCAGAAAGATTTGAACTTGAGACAGCGCAGGTGGCTAGAGTTGGTTAAAGATTATGACTGTGAAATCCTCTACCACCCAGGTAAAGCTAACAAAGTGGCAGATACACTAAGTCGAAAGTCCAGTGCAACTCTGATGTCCTTGTCATCATTGGCACTACCACTACAAAAGGAATTATCATATTTCAGAGTCGAAATTGTTTATGGGCAACTCTCTGCATTGACCTTAGAGTCAACCTTGCTTGAGGATATACAGAGAAAGCAAAGTGAAGATTCAGATATCCAAAAGATCAAGCAAGGAATACAAAAAGAAGAAAATTTAAAATTTTGAGTATCAGACAGTGGAATTCTTTGTCAGGGGAACCGCCTTTGTGTTCCCAATGATGAGGAATTAAGAAGGAAGATTTTAGAGGAAGTTCATAGCACGCCATACTCCATGCATCCTGGTTCCACCAAGATGTATCAAGATTTGAAGCAGAGATTCTGGTGGTCTGGACTCAAGAGGGATGTAGCAAAATATGTCAGTACCTGTCTGACATGTCAGAGGGTCAAAGCAGAGTACCAGAGACCAGGAGGAGTTCTACAGCCTCTCCCAATACCAGAGTGGAAGTGGGAAGAAATATCCATGGACTTCATAACAGGTCTTCCAAGAACCACTAATGGGTATGATGCGATATGGGTGATAGTAGACAGATTGACCAAGTCTGCCCATTTTCTAGCCATCAAGGTGTCCCACTCTATAGAGCAGTTGGCACAGCTATATGTTAAGGAAGTGATCAGACTTCATGGAGTTTCGAAGTCGATTGTTTCCGATAGGGATGGGCGCTTCACCTCTCATTTTTGGGAGTGTGTTCAGAATGCATTAGGCACCAAACTCAAGTTCAGCATAGCTTTCCATCCCTAGACTGATGGACAGACAGAACGAGTAAATCAGATTTTAGAAGACATGCTCAGGGCTTGTGCATTATATTTTAAAGGTAGTTGGTGCAAGTATCTGTACTTAGCTGAATTCTCCTACAACAATAGCTACCAGGCAACTATTAAAATGGCACCTTATGAGGCATTGTATGGTCGGAAGTGCAGATCACCCATATGCTGGTTAGAGGCTGGAGAAAGAGAAGAGATGGAATCGGAATTGGGCAGGCAGACCGAGATGATAGAAGAAACCACACAGGCTATCTAGAAGATCAGACAGAGAATTGAGACTGCTCAGAGCAGACAGAAAAGTTATGCTGGCACACGCCGTAGGCCACTTGAATTCCAAGTAGGGGATTCAGTCTTTCTCAAAAGTGCTCCTATGAAGGGAGTAATGAGATTTGGCAAAAAGGGCAAGTTAAGTCCTCGCTATGTTGGACCTTACCTGATCATAGAGAGGATTGGGAAAGTAGCTTACAAGCTGGACTTACCACAAGACATGTCAGCAATACACAACGTATTTCATGTCTCCATGCTAAAGAAGTGCCTCCACGACCCTAGCCAAGTGATTCAGCCTCAGTCAGTGCAGATCCAGGAGGATCTTAGCTATGAGAGCAGACCTACACAGATAGTGGACAGAGAAGTTAAGAGACTAAGGAACAAAGAAGTACCACTAGTGAAGGTCATCTAGCATAACCAGAAGCACGAGGAAGTTACTTGGGAGCGTGAGGACAGTATGAGACAGAAATATCCAGAATTATTCTAAGATCGAGGACGAACTTTTTATAAGGTATGGGGAATTGTAACGACCCAAATTTCCACATTTCGAGTCCTAATAGTGCTTAAAAATATTTAGAAATGCTTTAGAAATATTCTAGAGATTTTTAGAAATTTTTAGAGTATTTTTATATAATTTTTTGAGTTCGTTTGGTATTTTTACAAAAGGAAGAAGTTTTAAAAAAATAAAGAGGTTCGGCCGAGGTTCGAACCCACAACCTCCGACCCGAACCAAGACTTAAGCGAAACGTGATGACCAGGAAACCCAGCAGGGTCGTGTTGATTAAGGAAGGAGCGGATTTTATTTAAGTAGTAGTTGGTAACAGGATATTGGAGTTATAAAGAGAGGACTTAGGTATTATCCCGTGACCTAAAACCCTTTTCCTTCTTCCACTCGCGTGCACGGCAGCTCGGGCGAAAACGCAAGGAGGAGTTAGGGCATCGTCTCCGACGGTCGACCAAGGATCATCCGAAGGTTTCTACACATCCTCGCGGTCCTTTCGTCGAGTAGAGTTCGTAGGCACAAAGAAGGGGTCGAAGTCTCGAGTTCTCCGAAACCCTAGCAGCCCTTTCGTTCGGTTGTGAGTCCAAGAAATCAATGTAAGTGTTACTCACCTGCAGTAAGGGTAGTTTCGAGCTTCGATTGTTCTTTCCTTGCTTTCGAAATGCTGTACAGAATTGAGTTGCTAGGGATTTTGTTTTTTTTCTGCTTTCGGATCATACTGTGCGGTATTGGGATAGCTAGAGGTTTTAAGAGTAGCAATCGTTCTTTGCTTTCTTTCATTTTATCTCTGTTGTAGGAAGATTAAAGGTTCTGTTGCTCTATGAAATCCCTAGGATCAGTTATAATGAAGATGGGTGTTTTGTTAAATTCCCTAGGTGTTTAAGAGTAGCATGCGTTCTTGGCTTTCTTTCCTTTTTAATTCTGTTGTAGCATGGTTGAAGATTCAGTTGCTCAATAAAAACCCTAGGATCAGTTGTTATAAAGATGGATGTTTTGTTAAATCCCTTAGGTGCTTATGAGTAGCTACAATAAGGAGAGACTAAGGTCTTGATAGGATCCTGAAATTTCAGAATTTGGGATCAGCAGCACGCCAAGTGCTCGAAGGAATGCCGAGGCATTTTATATTAGAAATTTTAACAGATAATAAGTATTTTACTTTAAGATGCTAGTACCCGACTTCTGAGGTTGTCGTTAAAAAAATCCAGGTGACCGTTTCCGAGGTCTCGGCCCTAGTAAGACCAAGGTCTTTACCCTCGTAGGACTAGTGGCTCGCTACCTCAGTCTCTATTAGGGAGCGCGCTTTGGTACTACGTCTGGGCCCAAGAGAGAATTTATTATTATTTTGAAGTATAAAAGTATAAGTTTTGAATGAATGAGACAAGCCTTACATAGGATTTAAACTTTAGCAGATTTTTAGTTTTGGTTTGTGCAATGTAATGAGCATGAATAGTTTTAGTTCTGGAAGTGTTTAGTTAGATTTCAGTGGCTTATTTAGACCTTTTGTTATTGATTCTTTAACATGTTGTTAGACCCTTTTATTATCGATTCCTTGACATGCAGTTTTAGATCTCTTCGTTGTGTAGTATAGCAATTCAATGCAGATTTTATTAAACATTGCAGTGCAAAATTTCATTAAGCATTGCAGTGCAGATTTCTAGTAAGCACTGCAGTGCAGATTTTTTTAAGTGTCTAGTTTCTTTAGAAGTGCAGAATTTTAGACTCCTTAAAGCATACCATCATCCTCACGTATCAGTTTCTTTTATAGCAGTAGCATTCTTTCCTTATGCGTTGTTGTGCTGGAAACAATTCAGAATGTTTAGATTTATTAAGTGCATGTTTAAGTATATCATCATTTTCATGTATCAACTCTTTGATAGCGGCATCACCCTTTTCTTGGATACCATCAATCTTCCTTTGCTGCTTTTATTTTCTTGAGGGTGAATGATTTACTAAGTGGTACTGCTGTTGTCGTTTTCCTTGAAGTTACTGGACCAAACAGCTCTATTGGAGCTTAGAACAGCCCCCTTTGGAGCTTATTCCAGCCTAGTTTTCTGTGCATTTCTGCAGGCACCGAATAGCTCTCTTTGGAGCTTAGAATAGCCCTTTCAATTTGCAATTTTTTTTTTAGCTTGTGCAGATTTAGTTTCGAGTTTCTTTTTCTTTTGTTTTCTTTGCTGCTGTACAGAACCCGAAAGTGCCTTTTATTGCAAGTATGTAGTTAGATTTCTTGTTGATTAGAACTTTTTCTTTAAGTATCTAGTTTCTTCAGCAAGTTAGATCTTTTGTTCCTTTCAGCAATGCAGGTTTAGTTTAATTGCTATCTTCATTGAGCATGCATAGTTTTCCTTAAACTTTCAGTTTTTAGATTTCTTCCTATTCACTTGCATATTCGAGTTTTGTGAGTTAGATAGTGCTTACTAAGCATTTTTGCTTATAGTTGCATTTCCTCTTACTGCAGATAAAGGAAAGGAAAAGCTATAGTGAAGGAAGGCGACAAGGAGGTGTGGATAGATGTGTGATGTCTGGACTATAGAAGCCTTGGGACCTAGTTTAAAAATTTGTTAAGATAGCAATTTATTCATGTTGATGATTTTATTATCAGAGTGACTTTATGTATTTTAGAATTCTTTCATTTAATTGCTATGTACAATAATTCCATTGTTTGAGTTGTAGTATTATTACATGCATGTTTTGATTATTGATATGTTTTAGTTGGTATATGTGCTGGGGTAGAATGTAGAGATAAGCTATTCATGTTTCCGTTGTCACTAATTGCATGTTTAGAGATTTTTATGTATTGATAATTACATGTGAACAACTTTAGTTAAGTATAGTTAGTAGTCCAGTAGCGCTCCATCCTCATAGATTAGTAGTGAGGAGGGTGGGGTGTTACAAGTTGGTATCAGAACAGTTCCTATTCTCCAGCATCACACATCAGTACCAACCTTGCCGTCTTCAAGTAAGAAAGTATTTAAAAATTCTTTTATTTTGTATGTTTTTCCTTATTATTAGTAGTAAAGAGAATTTTTTTTTTAGAAATATTATATGTGTAGATTTCTTTTGTGTTACCTAGTTAGTTCACTTATAGATGCATATGGAAAAACACCCTATTAGTATTTTGAGTTTAAGAAAAGTATAAGAAAGATAAAGAAAAGAAAGAAAAAGACCAAGGCATTAAGTAGATCCCAAAGTCAAGACTTTAGGGATTTTGACACACAAGGTGTTTATAGTGAGGAGGGTGGAGTGTTACAAGAACCTAACGTTACCACCCCTAGGACCTAAGGTTACCCCCCCCCCCTTAGGATTTCTCCTCCGCCAAGGGTTACCACCCCCTAGGACCTAGCATTACCACCCCCTAGAGTTTTTCCTCAACCTAGGGTTACCACCCCCTAGGACCTAAGGTTACCGCCCTTTAGGATTTTCCACCTGCCTAACCGCAGTTAAGACTTTCTTGCACACTTGTTTAAGCTCATTAGATAACAAAACAACTTAACTTGAACCCTTTGACATAATCAAAACACTGGTTCGATCGTCGGATGCTTCTCGCACCAACAATCAAGACAACCCTAGACCCACTCCACTATCTGCTCAAAGAATCAAATGAAAAGGCACTCGCTCCTCGCCAGCACAGAACGCTCCGCCGGAGAAGAAGAGCCCTAGTAGAAGTCGTCGTCGCTCACAAGAGTCTCCGGAGTTGTCGTCGTTACTGGACTGGAGAAGATCGTAGAAGAGGATTGGGGTGTTGGGCATGTAGGGAAGAGATGTTGACAATATGAGAAGAAAAGAAAGTAGAAAGGGTTGGCCGACCGACAGCAAGGAAAGAAAAGATGTCGTCGGCCGGTGGTGAGGAGAAGAAAGGAAGAAGAGGACACTGTCGGTGGTCGCGAGCCCTAGCAGAAGAGGAAAAATGCGAGAAAAAGATAGGAAATCAGATTTACTGTGTCGTCGCGTGTGAGATGAAGGGGAGGGTTTCTTAGCAGATCAGGTTATGGGGTTAAGGTTTTGGGTTAAGGGAAAAGATCCGAATCCAATAAGAAAATGAAATTAGGTTTTTGGAATTAGGCTTGAAGAGTGGGTTTTTTAATTGGGTTTGAATTGGAGCCCTACTTCTTTGGATCTCCGTGAATGGTCCATATCGCTTTAAATCAGGATGAATGGCTGGATCACTAGATCTGACTGAAAGGGCAGGATTTCACTAGATCTTGATCAATGGTTCATACTAATTCAGCTTGATTTCCTCCATTTGACCTCCAAATCAAGCCAAATTTGATCCGACTCGACCCTAATCCATGACTCTTTGAATTTCCTATAAAATCACATAAAAACATAAAATTAAATTCCACAATTTGTATGAAATTTATAATTAAGCCCAAAATAGATTCTACTCACAAAATATAATATAACTATAAAATTAAGAATGTGAGAAGGTAAAAATGCTAAGTCCTTAGCCAAAATAATAGATAAAAATGCTAGTTATCAATGATAATACAAAATACTATTATATGTATTTTCTCAAAATTAAAGATGAATTTATAGAAAAATTTACACTCCATAAAAATAAGGTTGAAAACTAGCTTAATAGAAAGATTAAGGTGGTTCGAAGTGACCGATGCAGTGAATATGTATCATCGTTCGTCGAGTTATGTGATGAACATGGGATCATATAAGAAACAACTGCTCCTTATACTCCTCAGCAAAATGGAGTTGTTGAGCGGAAGAACTGAACTCTAAAAGAGATGATGAATGCTCTTTTATCGAGCTCTAGACTGGCAAAGTTCATGTGGGGGGAAGTTGTATTAATAGCTAATTATCTTTTAAATAAGGTGTCTCAAAAGAAGATAGATAAGAACCCTTATGAGTTATGAAATGGAAGACAACCATCCTACAAATATTTATGAATGTAGGGGTGCCTTGCCAAAGTGTTGGTGCCTGATCAGAAAAGGATTAAGATAGGACCAAAAAATATTGATTGTATATTTATTGGATATGCACAGAATAGCAGTGCGTATTCATTTTTTTTTTTTTGTGTATGAGTCACAAATATCAAAGTTACACAAGAACTCTATAATAGAATCGAGAAATACCTCATTTTTCGAGAATGTGTTTCCGTATAAAACTCGAGAGGATGCTAGCTCCTCAAAGCGGATATATGAAACACAAGATAAAGATGATGATGAGGAACCAGTGGAGGTTAAGCTTAAACGGAGCAAAAGAGCTTAGGTAGAAAAATCCTATGGATTAGATTTTATCACTTTCATGTTGGAAAGTGAGTCCCGAAGTTACTCAGAAGTTGTAGGATCTTCTGATGGACCTCACTAGAGAGAGGTAATTACATCTAAGATAGACTCTATCTTGCAAAATCACACTTGTAAACTTATAGATCTTCCTCCTGGAAGTAAACCGCTAGATTGCAAGTAGATCTTCAAGAAAAAAAATGAAATCAAATGGCACAATTGATAAGTATAAGGCTAGATTGGAAATCAAAGGATACCGACAACAAGAAGGCATCAATTACTTTGATACATATTCTCCAGTATCGAGAATAACTTCCATTGGAGTATTGTTGGTTATTGCCGCTCTATGGAATCTCGAAATATATCAAATGGATGTAAAGATAGCTTTTCTAAATGGGGATTTAGAAGAAGAAATCTACATGGAGCAATCGGAAAGATTTTCTGTGTCAGGATAGAAAAACAAGGTTTGTAGATTGGTGAAGTCATTATATGACTTGAAATAAGCACCTAAGTAGTGGCATGAAAATTTTGATAATGTCATGAAGGAATGTTGATTCAAGATTAATGAATATGATAAATGTGTCTACATGAAAGTCACAGAGAATGACTACGTTATCTTATGTCTATATATAGATGACATACTTATCATTGGGAGTAATGATAAGATAATCAAATCCACTAAAGATATGTTGAACTCAAGATTTGATATGAAAGACATGGGCCTAGCTAATATGATTCTAGGAATCAAAATTCTTAGAATAACAGAAGGACTTGTTCTTAGTCAGTCCCATTACGTGGACAAAAGTCTTGAGAAATGCACCAAGAGTGATAATGTGTTGGCACAAACATTGATAGATACGAGTCAACATCTATAAAAAAATCAAGGTGAAAGTATCTCTCAGATAGAGTACTCTCAAGTGATTGGAAGTCTGATGTATCTGATGAGTTGTACACAACCATATTTGGTCTACGCAGTAAGTAAACTAAGTAGATGCACGAGTAATCTAGGTGTTGAGCATTGGAAAGGGATAACAAGAGTACTAAGGTACTTGAGGTATACTCGTGCATATGGATTGTACTATACAAGATATCCTATTGTGATAGAAGGATACAGCGATACTAGTTGAATATCTGATATAAAAGACTAAGTCTACGAGTGGATAGACATGTATACACTCTGAGAGGTGCAGCCATTTCCTGTAAATCTTCTAAGCAAATGGTAATAACCAGATCCACGATGGAATCTAAGTTTATAGCTCTTGATAAATGCGATGAAGAGGTTGAATGGCTACGACAATTCTTCGAAGATATTCCGAGATGGGCGAAACCTGTGTCGATAATTTGCATACATTGTGATAGTCAATCAGTAATTGGTCGGGCATAGAACTATCTGCATAATGGTAAGTCTAGATATAAACATCATAGACATAATACCATTAGACAACTACTCTCAACGGGAGTTATCACTGTTTAATATGTGAAGTTAAAGGATAACCTAGCAAATCTGCTAACCAAAGGGTTAAATAAAGAGTTAGTTGCAAGCTCATCACGTGGAATGAGTTTGATGTTGTTGTCAACGATCAATACAGAGGACACTCAACTTATGCTGACTGGAGATCCCAAGAACTAGGTTCAAAGGGGCAACTAATTTATCGTAAATAGACACACTGTGGGGGTAGCCCAATAAAATAGTGTCTGGATCAGGGTAAGTCGATGGACTTTTAATGATCAAGAAGAGTAAATGGCTACTCTCGGGGGATCACCTATGTGAGAAAGAAGTGAGGCTGCTTCGAAGAGAATTGGAGGAATAATTTTTAGAGCTTATCACAGAACTAGGCGTGTTCATGGCCAAGAACGGACACACTCATGAGAACTGAGTTGTATCAAGAAGAGTCTTGGGTGAGATATATTAATACTTACACAGACAGTAGAATAATTCAAGGATATCGTGTCTACTATTAGCTAGTAAGCAAACAGATTTTTACAAGGGAAGGTTCAAAGGATAAAACCTACCTGTCCTATACTGGACTCAATTGTTGAATGCTATCACATACCCTATCTTTATTCATGTGAGGGATTGTTGGATATAAGTGATGTGAATGGAGAAGAGGTGGAAGAGGAAAGGGGCTCCATTGTGAATGAGACTTTAGTCCCACATTGGGAGTTTCTTGGTATGTTGGTTGGTTTATATTGATTCACATGCACTGATGATGTGAACAAATGCATAGGGAGAGGCTTTCTCTCACGCGTGGGTGCACAGGGGGTGCAAATCTAGGACCTGTATTACACTGAACCATGTTGACTCATGTGTGGGCACGACCTGTGCGCGCCGAATGTCGGACCACTTAGACCTTTTTGCTGCTTATGTAATGGATGCATTAAAGTAAGATTAATGCAGAATCAAAATAGCCGAGTTAAACGCTGACATTTCATAGCTCGGTGAGTAATGATCATTAATCAATCATTAACATTGCCATTGATCTTAGGTCCTATATAAGGAGATTGCGATCATAGGTAAAGAGAGACACAGAGAAAAGCAGCAGAAGCTCTCTACTTACGTTCCCTCCTCCTCTGCTGTGAAACTTTTGCTCAACGGTGCCCGTGATAGTTCGAGTACCACTTAGTTCATAATCACCACCAGTGCTTGGTGGGAATCATGGTTAACCGTTGTATCCTGGGAAATAGACGACTCGTCAAAGCCTCGAAGCATATCCGGAGGTGAGCAAATATGTTTCAAGATTTTCGTTCGAACTTTGCTACATGGACGCTTTGCTGGCTCAGCCACTCTATGAATAGCAGTTAGAAAAATTAGCCCCTGTTGGCAACCTGAGATTATCAGCTCAGGTCATTTCAACAGATAAGTGGATTAAATTCGATGAATTTAAATTCAGCTAGTACCCGTAAATCTCCAGCAACAGATTGTGTTCACCATCATGTGGCTCAACAACAGCTTTGGTTTTGTACGAGTTGGTTGCTTATGCAGTTGCACGATTCAATCGAATTAATCTGTCTCTTCAAAAAAAAAATATTTACCTCTAGTTTTTTTTGGGGTATTTTAGGCCTAGTCTATGACTCCCTCTTCTGGTATGGATGGTGCCTAGAAAATGACTTCTTATGTTATTTGCCACGATAGTTCTAGTTTAATGTATACATGACCTCTCTCAATTATAGATCAACCCCGTATATAATTTCTTAACTATTTTAGGAGTGGAAAAAATATTAAAATTTTAATATATCATATCTATCATACTAAAATATATTAAATCATACCGATTTAATAATATATTGAAAATTTTGATACAGTGTAATATTGTATTGAAATTTTAGTATAGTATCGATATAATATTTATATAGAAATTTTAATATCATACCGATATCAAAATTTAACGGTATAAAATTTATATCATATCAAAAATTTAGTATAGTATCTGTATGCATTTTTATTATACCGAATTTTTTGATACAATATGCAATATAGAATTTAAATTTTAATATATCTTATTGAACAACTCCTAAATTATTTTTGTTTATAAATACTAAGGACATATTCATGGTGGAAGGACTCTTATTTTAACAATCTCCACGTTATCCTGTTGGTGCAGTGAGCACCAGATGATCGAACCTGAGTTTTGATTATGGCAAAGGGTTCAAAGTTAAGCTGCGGTGTTATCTAATAAGGTTCATGGAGCTTGCAGGAAAGTCCTAAGTGATACTTAGGAAAAAGTCCTAGCTGCGGTTAGGCAGGTGGAAAACCCTAGGGGGTGGTAACCCTAGTTCATAGGGGATGGTAACCCTATGCGGAAAGTCTTGGCGGGTCGAGAGCTTCAGGCAAAAGTCCTAGGGGGATAACCCTAGGTGGAAAGTCCTGGTGTCGCGAACCAGGTGAAAGACTGGACCAGCCGGGAAGCGGATGTCCAGCAGAAAGTCCGGAAGCATCGAGCACCGAGCAAAAGTCCAGTCAATCTGGAGGATCGCACTGGCAACAGGTAAATCTCCTGAGTGGAGTAGGTGAGGACGCATTCCCCGTAGAGGGAACAATAGGCGTCGGGTCGACCTAGGGTTTCCGGTCGGAAACCCGAAGTCAGACCCGGGCAGTCCGATGCTGTCGACAATTTCATTTATCATATTATTTCTGTGCTAACTTGGTTTTGTAGGATGTGTTTTGTATTCGTGGACTAACATGTTTTGCAGGGCCAAAATTCAGAACTCAGCCTCGGATGAACAGTGTCCGAGGCCGGCGCAGAAAACTGGGACAAAATGGTCGAACGTTCAACTTGGCGGGGAGCGGGCGGAAGGGAGCTGACAGGAATGGCATCGAGGGGGCCCACGGACGCGTCCAATTGGGATGGAGTCCGATCGGACGAGATCGCCTCCACCGCGGGGGCTTTGCCACGAGAATTGGCGGTGGTCCGTTCGGACGGCTGGACCGCGGAAGTCGCCGATCGAAGTGGTGTCTCCACTCGGTGCCTCTTTTGTCGAAGAGGGCGCTCTTCCTCCTGAGCGGAGCCTTCCTCCCGGATAGAAGGCTCTCGGCTAGCAGTTGCGCCAGCCGCTGGTGCCGAGAGAGATGCCTGAGCGGCCGACTCCCCCGCATTTGTCTCGCTCTCTCCTTCATTAGAGCCGACCGGGGTGATGCCCAGTTGCTCCATCTCCTTGGCTGCTGCGGCCTCGAGTGCAACCGCCTTCCTCTTCAGAATTCCGGCCATCACGGACTCCATGACAATGTCCGCTGCAAAGGAAAAAGGAGAAAATCAGTTAGCAATCAAGGCATGTACCAAGTAAAATTCTTACCAAAGCCGCTCGGGAGGGGGGTCCTGATCGGACTCAGGCCGAATATGTACATCACCCCTTCAGGCAAGAACTTATTGATGTCAAACTTCAGACCGGCTAGCATGTTGGCAGCGTGAAGGTAGTCCGGTCGGGTCTTGAACCTCTTTAGCTCAGGGGAGATTGGCGGTCCGATCTGCCACTGGGTTCGGAAGGAGGCCCACTCGGGAAGACGCAGATAAAAGTAGAACTCTTTCCAATGTTTATTGGAAGAGGGCAGTTTATTAAAGAAGACTAAACCGGGCCGAGCCTGGAACATGTAAGTGCCCAGCTTGGACTGTTTAGGATAATAAAAATAATAGAAAACCTCCAGTTGGAGGGGAATGTTGTGGATTTTGAACAAGACGACGACGTCGCATAGAAGGTGGAAAGTGTTAGGGACTAAGTTTCCGAGCGGAAAGCCGAAAAAATTACAAACTTCTACGATGAAGGGATGGATTGAAAAGCGCAGACCGGCTACGAACTGGTCGCGGAAAACACAGAAAGCTCCGCGCGGCGGTTTGTGTGGCCGAGCGGAGGGGGAGGGTAGGATGATTTCAAAGTCAGATGGGATGTCAAAGTTGTCCATCAGAACATCGGTGTCGCGCCGATCGAAGTGCGACTCCATGGTCGTATACCATGGGCCGAGGGCTGGGTCTTGAGGTTGAGAAGAACTGGCCATTGTCCGAACGGACGAAACCACAAAAAGCAGATGATAAAAAGAAGAGGACGACAAACGAGACAGCGCCCAGAGGACCAAAACTCGGGAAAGAAACGCAAAGAAAACGAAAGATAGAAAAGAAGAAGAACCTTACAGAGAAGAATAGAGATCGACGAGGAACACGGAGTCGCTGGAAGAAGTAGCAACGAGATCACCGGAGCACTGAAACGCCAAAGGAAGCTTCTGGACACGCGAAGACGCAAATGCGGCGAGGAGGAGGAGAAGGCAAAGGCTTTATAAAGGTGAGCCCGAGCGGCCTCAACCGTCCGATGCAGGTCACGGGAACCGGAGCACGCATCAGGCCGTTCATTTTAAACCGCCTCGGTCTCGTCACCCGCGGCGCCGTCGCCGTACGATGACGGCAGCAACGCCACGTGGCATTCGGTCACTGGAGTGCATTTAATGAGTGCATGCTCGGCCTTAATGATGGAGATTGGCGTGAATTCCGAGGAGATACAAGGAATGTTGGCGTTGACTGATGTTATAGCTACCCCGTGAGGGTCGAGCAGAGGATAGTTGCACAGAGACGCCGCTCGGCACTACAGGTGTCCAGTCAGTCAGACTAATCGCCTCCTTCGACTAGACTTGAAGGGGAGACAAGTGATCCGGCAGTAAGGTCGGGGGACCCCCTCTGGAGGGGAGTCAACGCCACGTGGAGGTCAAAAGTCAAAAGGGGTCAGCAGGAGGCCCGGCCGACCGGAAAAGGGGTGGGTCGACTGGCCGATCGGGTCCAGGCGGAATCAAACACAACCTGACGGGGAGTCGGGTTTCCGACGCTCATGGCGAACAGGGTCGCCGGGCCGAGCGGGCAGTCCGCTCGGCCAAGGCGTAAAGCATCGACTGTAAAGTAACAGTCTCAGCCGAGCACACGATCGGGAATCTTCCCGGTCGGACGGAGAGGTGCCTTCCGAGCGGTTGGACACTCGGCTCGGGGAGAGAAGAGACAAAAGGACAAGGGGACATTGGGGAACATCTTCTGGCAATAGGCATGTTCAACGACCAAGCCATACGCTGAATCTTACGACAAAAGGTTCTGTCGTCCCATCAGAGAGGTGCTCGGACTGTAGCACCATGGTGTCAGGCATGCTCCTCTGGCAAGCCCATACTAAGATATGGTAAAGGACACGTGTACACCTCGATAGGTGTGCATAAGCCTCCCCACAACTCTATATAAGAGCCTTCAGACTTCGCCGGAGGTACGCAATCACACGATTTCACATCTTCAAAGCCACTATAGTTTTCCTCTTGCCTGACTTGAGCGTCGGAGGGTCGTCACCGGGAACCCCTTCCCGGCCCGACTTCTTTGCAGGTTCGCCGGAGATCCATACGGCCGGTCAGAGATCCACGTCATCAGTTGGAAGAGCGTCACGTGCCCAGCGTCCATCGATTCAGCGTTCGGACAGGATCAATGGTCAAGACTGGATTCGAACTACCAACTGATGGAACCGGCAAACCAACACCATGCGAGAACTGGGATCCTATCCTAATCAAGAAAGTAGAGGCCATCGCCAAAGCAACCTACACCCTACAGTGTGGATTAACAAATTCAGAGCTTGATCGAGTTGGAAAGTTCTCAAGTGCGAAGGAGTTATGGGAGAAGTTGATTGAGCTTCATGAAGATATTTCTGATATGAAAATAGGTAAGCATGTTTTAATTAACGAATTATTTGAGCAGACTAATACTACTCCGGCCGAGAAAGGTGTAGCGTCATTTGTAGGTACAAGCAAGATGAAGAAAGTGTTAAAGGCAACATGGTCCGAGTCATCAGACGAATCTGAATCCGATGAAGAAGAACAAGCAAGCCTCCTCGCTCTACCAATACTAGCACATGTTGCCGAAACCGAGTCCGAGTTTGAATCCAAAACCGAGAACGAATCAGACACCGAGTCCGAGCGAAGCCACAGATCCGTATCCGTTTCTGAAGGACCCAAACCCACTGTAAGTTCTATAATGTCTAATATTAACCTAGATGATTCGGAAAACTTAATTTCTTACTTGCTTAAGAAATTGGCTAAATCCAACGTCCGAGTCAAGTCACTCCAAAAGGAGGTAACAGCCCTTAACGAAGTGTAACGCCCGAACATTCTCAAAACTATTTTAGAATTATTCTATGATTTTTCTGGAATTTTTAGATATTTTTCCGAAATTTTCCGAGTATCGGAAGTAGCAAAAATAATTAAAACCGCAAAATAGCTTAGGCGGGAATCGAACCCGAGACCTATGGTATAGGGGATAAGGTTAGTAACCGGTTGAACCCAGTAGGGTCGTGCTGAAAGGAAAGGGGATAAATTATATTTATAATTGGTTTGGCCGAGTTAATTATTTAGTATAAATAGGAAAACATAAGTTGGTTTGGTTTATTTTGTGTTGGTTCGGCAACTCTCCTCACAAAACCTCACGCCACCTTTCTCTCTTAAACCCTCACCGCCGCCTCTCCCTCTCCTCCTTCTCACGGCACACCAAGCCAAGGGAACTTCTTCCGGCGACGACTCCAACACGAAAAAGGTTCTTCTTCGCGAGAGGAACGTGAAGACGCTAGTGGATCGTCGAGAGGATCGTTTCAATCGAAAAACCAGCGATTTGAATCATAAGAAATTACGAATAGGAGGTAAGAAACCCCTCACCTGCAGTATAATAGCTCCCGATTGAGTTTTTATGCTTTAGTTAGGATGTATACAGATTTTTATCGATATCTAGGGTGTATTTAACTCTCTTCGCAGATTAGGGGTTTAGTTGAGCACCTCTAGATGGGCCGGGCATGTCTTCCCTCTTCCGATAGGAGGTTGATGTTGTCGGGTGCCTAGAGGCGGTCTCCCTAATAGAGAGGAGAGTTAGGGCACACTAAGTGTTCGATAAAATAGCTAGTTTAGTAAAAATGCACTATATGCATCTTTAACAGCTCAGTTAGATACGTTAGAAGTATCTATTCAGTATTCTCAGTTTATTACAGCTTATATGGATCAGATATCCAATGGGTGGGCTCCCACAGTCGCCTCTAGGTTTAGATAACCTAGCTCTAGGTTCAGATAACCTAGAAACAATAGAATAAGCAAGTATTAGCTATTTCAGTATTTTATTTTCAGTGGCACTGTACTGGATCAGATATCCATTGGGTTGGACTCCCACAGTCGTCCCTAGGTTTAGATAACCTAGTTAACCCTACTAAATTCGGGACTTGCAAATCCGGGTCTAGTTAGGGATGCGCGCATAGCAAGTACAGCTGCCAGGCCCAAACAACATGATTATGTATTTTCACTTATTATGAATTAGTTTTCAAAACTCAAAATTAGTTATGTTAGCTGAGTTGAATTCAGTATCAGTTAGTTTCAGCTTAGCTCATTATATGTTCAGCCCAGTTTTTCTATGATTTGGGTATGATAGCTCTATGTTCAGTTCATGTTCACATGCTTTAGTTGATAGTATGCCATGGCTAGTTTTGATTGCTGTGTATTGTATGATATATGCCATGATTGTGTGCTTATATGCCATGCCATGCTTAGTTTACTCGGTATGTTCAGCATATGTTTTAAACAGCATGATTTTAAATCATATTTGCATCGTTGCATGTTTTTGTGAGGTAGATGGTTTCTTACTAAGCTTTTTAGCTTATAGATACTACTTTTCTTATACTGCAGATAAAGGTAAAGGAAAAGTGGACCAATAGCGGAGGCTGGAGGTCAATGCAGATCAAGATGTGTGTGGCAGGAACTGGAATAAACGATCCTCTAGGGATTTGCACCTACTATAGCATTTTACAGTTCATTAGTTTAGTTTTCGTGGTTTATGCACTTTTGAAATGCTAGAATGTTTAACTCATGGAAGATTGGTTTAAGTTGTTAGTAATTATGTTAGAATACTAGTTTTTATGTCATCAGTATGTTCCTCATGTAGTGTATAACTCATATGTGAGATTTTAGCACGAACAAGTGCTGAAATCAGAGTTCAGGGCTGAAATCAGAACTCTGATCGGTCTCCAGACCGATCAGGGCCTGGGCAGTGTCACTGGATCGGTCAGCCGACCGATCCAGACAGATACAGTAGGCTACTGTATCCTCCTGGATCGGTCAGCCGACCGATCCAGCACGATACAGTAGTGTTCCAAAGAGTTTCGGGTGCCTGGATCGGTCTGCCGACCGATCCAGTTGGGAACAGAACGACCGCAGCTCCGATCGATCTGTGGATCGATCGGCAGGTTCGGTAGGTAGTTGGGAAGTTTAGTTTATAGTCCCTAGCTCAGTTGGGATGTCCAGTTTCCCTCCCCTAGCATGTGTACAACTCTTAGGTACACCTAGAACATTCAGATTAGTTTTTCAAAGATAATAGTTAGCAAAATTTTAATTAGCCCAGCTTTCCGCACAGTATAGCACAGCATAACTGTAGCGATTCGACCTTACAGCCTAGTAGTAGAAGGCGGGTCGTTACACGAAGTGACTAACTCGAGTCCTTTAACTGAGCCAGCTCAAATTGGAAATTCAACCCAAGTCCAACAACTTGAGGAAGAAAATTTCAATTTGAAAACTCAAGTTAAAGAACTCAAAAACATGTTGGAACAGTTTACTTTGGGTTCCAAGAATCTTGATCTGATTCTCGGAAAACAAAAAGCTGTTTACAACGGATCCGGACTTGGATTCAAGACTAAAAGGAAATATCACTCATTTTTATCACTCGTTAATAGATCAAATAGAAAGGTAGTCCAAGCATGGGTACCTAAGTCCAACCTGATCAATCAAGTTGGACTTGGTCAATATTGGGTCCCCAAGGATCAAGTCTATTACCTTGATAGACCATATCGAGGTTATGATCCAGGGGGAGCCAAAAGAAAAACTATCTTAATAAAAAGATAAACCATTAAAATAATATAATTAAAATTAATTAAAAATTAAATTAAATTAAACAAAATTCAGATTAATTCAAAATTTAAATCAAATTTATAAATAAATTTCTTACAAAATCTTAAAAATCCAAGGGTAGGCTCCAGAATAGCTGGCACCTCCAAAACTTAATCTACCTGACAAGGGTAACCAAGAGTAGACTACCCGGCAGGGTAATTAAGGATAGAATAAAGAAAAAAGGGCTAGATTTAACTTGACTCACGGTACTGGTGAAGTATTGGATGATAATACGTTGGGGGAGCTTAGTCATCGCATGTCTAGGAAGATATGGCTTCGACCTGGTGCGTTTGGCTAAGTGGAACTCACCGAAACTACCCTTTATGGATCCTAACTAGTTAGACCAATGTTTTGTACTAAGTTCAGTGGATAAAACTATTTGGAAAACCTCGAAGGCATGGTTACTTTAATGATGTCCAAGTGACTCACCATAGCCCAGAAGTTTATCCAAAGAATGCCTATTTGTTGAGCCCAAAGCTAAACCTGAATATAACATAAAGTTAAACCAAATACTATAATTGAACCTAATTCAACTCACAAAATTATAGAATCCACTGATTGAAAAATCTAGATCGGGTGAAATGACTAAGTACAAAACTCAAAACTCAAAATTCAAATTAAATTAAATTTAAAATTAAATTTAATTAAAATTAAATTTAAATTAAATTAAATTTAAATTAAATTAAAAATTAAATTAAAAATCACTTTTCAAAATCCTTTAAAAATCCTTTTAAAAACTATTTTTAAAATTCTTTTAAAAAAACATTTTAAAAATCCTTCTAAAAAATTCTTTTAAAAAAATTCTTTTAAAAATCATTTTAAAAAAAATATTTTAAAAAATTCTTTTAAAACTCATTTTTAAAAAAAACATTTTAAAAATCCTTTAAAAATTCTTTAAAAAATCATTTAAAGAAAAAAAATATTTTAAAAATTCTTATAAAAATCATTTTAAAAAAACATTTTAAATATCCTTTAAAAATTCTTTTAAAAATCATTTTAACAAAAAAAACATTTTAAAAATCCTTTAAAAATTCTTTTAAAAATCATTTTAACAAAAAAAAAACATTTTAAAAAACACTTTAAAAAATCTTTTAAAACTTAATTTCAAAATTATTTGAAAAATCTTTTAAAAAAACATTTTTAAAAACTTTCAAAACTAAATTTCAAAATTATTTGAAAAATAATTTTAAAAATAATTTTAAAACTTAATTTCAAAATTATTTGGAAAATCTTTTAAAAATCATTTTTAAAATCTTTTAAAACTTAATTTCAAAATTATTTGAAAAATCTTTTAAAAAACATTTTAAAAATCTTTTAAAATTTAATTTCAAAATTATTTGAAAAATCTTTGTTTTCTAAAGACTGATTAATTTCAATCAAAGTATCAGTTATTTTAATTCAAATACATTATCTACAAACTTTTAATTCTCAAATCATATTTTCAAATTTGGATTGCAAACTCAATTAATTTGTAACATATTTTAAAATCAAAATACAAGTTTATATGACAATATATTTAATAGTGATAAAGTTAAATTAATTTCATCTTACACACACTCATTGGCTAAAACAAGTTTGATAACCTAGAATGGGTAAGATGGAAACTAGGAATAGATATTATGTTTTTTTCATGCTTGGATTCTAGGATCCTAATGACTTATTTTGACATTAATTAAGGGGGAGCGAGTGGAGTCAAGCTAAGTTTCTTTAAAATAAATTGTGTGGTTTTAATTATTTTTTAAAAAGTTAAACTCTTTAAAAAAAATCCATTTTAATTAAGCTTTAAACCTGTCATCATCTTATACTTAAAACTCTTTTTAAAACAAAGTTATTTTAAGAAAGCTACATAAAGTTCCTTGTGGTAAAATTACTTTTTAAGAATATTTCTCTCTCTTCTTAATTGTTTTTGATTTATGTCAAATGGGGAGAGAAAAGTCAAAGTTAAGAAATCAAGAAATTAAACATAATGAAAGGGGGAGCATAAACTTTAAATTTTATTTATGCATTAATGCTCATGGTTAACTTCCGTTATTTATTCCTTTATTTAATGTTATGTTTTACTTAACTTTGAACCAAGGTTGCCATAATCAAAAAGGGGGAGATTGTTGGTGCAGTGAGCACCAGATGATCGAACCTGAGTTTTGATTATGGCAAAGGGTTCAAAGTTAAGCTGCGGTGTTATCTAATAAGGTTCATGGAGCTTGCAGGAAAGTCCTAAGTGATACTTAGGCAAAAGTCCTAGCTACGGTTAGGCAGGTGGAAAATCCTAGGGGGTGGTAACCCTAGTTTATAGGGGATGGTAACCCTATGCGGAAAGTGTTGGCGGGTCGAGAGCTTCAGGCAAAAGTCCTAGGGGGGTAACCCTAGGTGGAAAGTCCTGATGTCGCGAACCAGGTGAAAGACTGGACCAGCCGGGAAGCGGACGTCCAGCAGAAAGTCCGGAAGCATCGAGCACCGAGCAAAAGTCCAGTCAATCTGGAGGATCGCACTGGAAACAGGTAAATCTCCTGAGTGGAGTAGGTGAGGACGCGTTCCCCATAGAGGGAACAATAGGCGTCGGGTCGACCTAGGGTTTCCGGTCGGAAACCCGAAGTCAGACCCGGGCAGTCCGATGCTATCGACAATTTCATTTATCATATTATTTCTGTGCTAACTTGGTTTTGCAAGATGTGTTTTATATTCGTGGACTAACATGTTTTGCAGGGCCAAAATTCAGAACTCAGCCTCGGATGAACAGTGTCCGAGGCGCCTCCATGGAGCTTGGAGGTGCCTCGGGTGCTAGCCAAAGACAGCTGTCCAGAAATGCTGGAGGCACCTTAGAAGGGCTTGAAGGCCCCTTGGAGCTGGGGTTCAAGGCGCCTTGGACTGGCCTAAAGGCGCCTTGAAGAGGATAAGCGCATAAGGAGTCTACGCTGATCCGTGCGGCTGACTCGCTGAGTTTGAGGCACCTCGGAGGGGTTTCAAGGCACCTCCAGCACTGTTTATAAGGGGACTTCGAACAACAGCTTTTAAGAACTTCTTCCAAGCAATCTTTGTGCTATAAGCTGCTCACGAGACGATCCTGAAGTGCTGCAACGAGATCCCGACGACCCAGAGCTTCAGCTTTCAGTATTTCGTTGTCGGTATAAAGTTTGTTTACTGCTTTTACATTGTACTTAGTTTGTAATATCAACTTTCGAGCTTATAGTTGTTGCCCACCGGAAGCGATCAACGATCGCAGACCTTGGAGTAGGAGTCGCCACAGGCTCCGAACCAAGTAACTCCTCGTGTCCTTCTGTGTTGCTTTGTTCCTTTTCCTTTATTTCCACTGCGTGTTTATTTACTCGATTGTTTTACGATTCCGAAACGAACCAAATAGTCACGAGCGCTATTCACCCCCCCCCTCTAGCGCTTCTTGATCCAACACATCCAACTAGTGCTTCATTATCATTTAACTTGGCAACTTAACATCCGACGTTAGTGATGAACTTCGACTATATGATATGTCTTAATGCGACAATTTGTGGTCATATGCTTTCAGCTGTGTACCTGTATTTACCTTCCTCTATATCCGTAAAATCAACTCTAGGGGGACCGCTGATATGGTAGTTCCATATTTTTAATGCGACAATTTATGTCAAATTATAAAATAAAATGAAATCAATATTTGAATAAAGTTTTTAGAGTATTAAATTTTCAAAATATTTTATAAATGTTGGGATCTTTATTTTGGTACAATTTGAGCGCAGGCAGAATGACGGTATATCACCATTTTGGTTGAGTCGGGGCTAGAGTTAGACTCTATCTCTTTAAGATGAATTTGTCATGCACACGGTGCTCACGAAACACGACAATTTTCTCCCAAGATACAACGACTTTATCTTACGATAGTAGCACTACAAATCGCAAGACCTCCAAATCGAAGAAGGCTTCTCGAACTCTCCAATGCAAGTATGGGATGCAATGCTTGCTTTGCTTGGAAGGAATTGAGTGAGTGAAATGAGGATGTGAGAGACTTTATTTATACTAAATGAAGGAGTATAAGAACCTCTTGGTTCAATTAGATCTCATCTATCCATTTTGAGTTGGATGATGTAGATCACATCCTTTCTTAAGAAACACACTACCTCTTCATAAGATGGCACCCTTTAACTATCCAAAGGTTACTTAAATCTTTTAATTTCTCATTTATAATTTCTAATAATCCCCCACATAAATGAAATGTAATGCATGCATGTTATCACCTAAGGAGAGTTCAATCGATAAGTTAATGCATCGGGAGAGGTAGTTTGTGACTTTGAACCTTCCGTAGTGGAATGCTATCGAGCATATTAGGCTGCGCAGTGAACGTGATGTCTTGAACTGCTCAGCCATTTGTGTATACTAAGACAATAACACCCACACAGAAACTTATCTCACTTACTTTTGATTCTTAGGGTTGGTTCCGTTTTGGCCATGGGCATCATCTTGGATTCATGAGTGTTTCATTAAAGCGATCAGTCTTCACACTCATATAGGTGACACTTCTATCAAGAGTTTCCTACCATACTTCATCTTATAAAGGTATAAAAGTCATTAAAAGCATATGCTTAACCTCACTACATGTGGTAGGATAGAAGAAGTTCATCCTAGGATTGGGATAGAGATAATATATCTCGTGTGATATAACACAACTTCTGTAACTTCGTTGTCCCATTAAACTAAGATCTTGAGATCTCCAGTCAGCAAGGTTGGGTTACCGCTACAATCATTCTAGTTGTAGATTTTTAATCTCATTCATCTCGATGAGCAGTATACTTGATCTCGACTTAGCCCCTTCACAAGGGGTCTACGAATATATCTTTTGACTTGACATAGTTAATTATAATCACTCCATTCGAGATCAACTGCATAATGGTCTTGTATCTGTGATGTATATGTCGAGACTTACCATTATACATACTACTCTGTGCCCTTCCAATCACCGATTGACTATCACATTATATAAGTACGGCGGACACAGGTTTCATCCAGCTAGAATATCTTCTAAGAAATTTCTCAACTATTTAACTTCTTCTGTTGCTTTGTCTAGTGCTATAAACTCGGATTCCATAGTTAACCGAGCAATGTATGTCAGTTTTGTGGATTTTCAAGATACTGCTCATCTACCGATTGTGAATACATACTCACTAGCGGATTTGAAATCTTTTGTATCTGATATCCAATTAGCATCACAATATCCCTCTAAGACAGCGGGATATATTCCGTAATGTAATCCGTAGTTCATAGTATATTTCAAATATCTAAGAACTCGTATCAGTACTTTCCAATGGGTGTCATTTGGATTACTCATAAAATGACTCAGCTTGTTTACCATACAAGTAATATCTGGACATGTGCAGTTTGCGAGATACATCAAACTGCCTATTAACCGAAAATATTCCAATTGCAATATGGGCTTACCATGGTTTTTCGCTAAGTGTTGACTTAGATCCATAGGTGTTTTTTGTAGGGGATCGGTGGCCGGCTAGAAGGGGGGTTGGATAGACAGCGCCCCCAATTCGATAGCTTCCTACACTAGTTAGTTTGCGCAGCAGAAATACAAACTATACAAATACAAATATGAAAGCTAAAGACTAAAGAAAAGAATGCAAACCAATACACGCTGATTTAACGTGGTTCGGAGATAAATCTCCTACTTCACAGTTGTCCGTAAGGTGGACGATCCCGATCCGTCGATGGATGACTCCCCGGAAACTTCGGCTAGCACAAACCTCCTTGTGGGTGGAGAAACCTCACCATAAACTCACCAAGACCTCTTGGACACAAGGGAAACCTTGAGCACTGGTAGACTACTAATTAGACTTTAACCAAGTCCAATTTTGTCAACTATAACCAAGCTCCCAAGTTTTGGTTATATAAGCCGCTGGTTGAAAACTCTGCCTAACAATCGACTGCTAAAACCATCAGTCGACTGCCCTCTATGAAAATTCGACCGTTACATCCCAACGGCTCGATACCAGTCGACTAGTAAAAAGTACCAGTCGACTGCTCCACACTGGCCGAGCGAATAGAAGCATTCTATTTGTTCCCAGTTGACTGCCTTGTCAACTGATGAAACCACCAGTCAACTGGTACCCGAGTACAATCACTCAGCACTCGAACCCTCGCCCTTACGACTCACTTGACGCTTCTTTGCAGCCTTGACCTCCTTGCGTTCAAGCCTACTTCCTTTTAGCTCTCGTCCCTCGGATGCACCCAAGCCCGCTTCTCGTCCCAATGCCATCCTTCGCGTATGCCTTGAAGTCGCTTCCCTCGACCCTTGTCATCGCTGCCTTGTCTACGGTCCCTCGGATGTTCCATCCTTCACCAGATCTGAAGCCATCAACTTGAGTCAAATGTGTATCCTGTAAACCTTCACAACTCAAATATAAATATCAAATACAAGGGTGAACCTAACTTAAACCCTTTGCCCAAATACCAAAACACATGGTCGCACAGACCATTGGGATTACTCCAACAATCTCCCCCTTTTTGATGTTTGGCAATACGTTTAAATTAGGGAAAACAAATAGCAAATAAACATGCTAAAAACAATGGACTTACGATGTCAAGGCTACACACTTGGACTTACATCGCCGGATGGACTTACGTTGCCAAGGCTACACACTTGGACTTACACTGTCGAATGGACTTACGTTGCCAAGGCTATACACTTGGACTTACACTACCGAAAGGACTTACGTTGCTAAGGCTACACACTTGGACTTACACCGCCGAATGGACTTATGTTGTCAAGGCTACACACTTGGACTTACACAGTTGAATGGAAAATAATGCAACATGCATTTGAACCTATCCCAAGGTTCCCCCTACACCTATGCTCCCCAATGAGCTAGGATTTTCCCACAGGGATATTTAAGAACCTATCACAAGGCTCCCCCTACGCAAGACACTAAGGTTTTTCCAACTAAACATTACTTCTCCCCCTTTACCTAACATCTAAAAAGCTTTCCAATAATATCCCAATTGTTGAAAACTTATCATCCAACTGACCCTAAACTCGTGTATTTATCCATAGGATCTCATATATCTATACGAGCTAACTCGGTCAAAATCCAGTGCTGAAAATAATTTCAAACTGGTATTAGTCAACTGTCCTTATCAAAATCAACACACAGAACCATTCTATGTTCGATTTTCACTATTACTAGAGGACCGGTAATTGTACCAGTCGACTGACACACTGTTTTCAGCCCAAACAATATTTCTGACCCAGTTTCAGAAATGCACCAGAAATTCCACAGACGTCCAAAAATTCTCAAATTTTGTGGAGAGGTCTATTTTACCCATGTCTACTTGGGAAAAATATATTCAGAAATGTATCTATCACCAATCCTAATATTCACGCAAAACTCAAAACTAGCTAAATTGTTTAATTGAACTTTGACCTAAAGTTCAAGTTTTGGTTTCCTTTTGATGTATTTGCCCATATTAACCCACAATGCATCCCTAGCATTGGTTTATATAGCATCTATACATCTAAAACCAATTATCATGCTATATGACCCCAATGTCACATTTCTAAGCATGAAACATAAACCATATGTGCCAATTTCCTAAGGTTGAGATTCAAATCCGTCTCCAAACCACTTGGCACATTCCATGATCCAATCTAGACTCTCAAGTAGTACCCACTTGAGATTCATTTGCCATGGGTCCCAACTTGACTCTTAGAGCTCCCCTAGAGCTCTTAACCTTAGCCACCTCCCTAGGTGACTCATCCATAATTGCTAGGCCACATCGGTGTGTTGGAATGTATACTAAAAGCCTAGCTTTTTATATAAGTATTTACTTAGAAATAAGAATCATATTGGTCAAATATCTACATTTATAAGTTAAGTGTAGTTGTTCGATTAATTTATATTGTAGATAACATGGTGTGTGGTGTCACACATAGAAGATCATGTTATCAATTCCTTATAAACTATAAACAGTAGCTCACGACTGAGATGAAAAGGAACAAACCATTGGAATAGTCGTAGTGTAATTTGGTATTAGTTTATCTTAACTATAAAATTACACTAGTACACTTTAAGTGTATTGAGCAGGATCATTTAAGGTAAGTTCTTTTTATACTGACTTAATAAAAGAACAAGACCTTAATTATTATGGAAGTGTGTGCTCTTAATCCTAATATAATAACAAGCACATATATTTAGTATTTATTTCTTTGACTTATCAAAGGGTGAGATTTAGCTCGATAAATCAATAGGCCCGATAAGTTGGGAAATGATATTACTTATAGTGTGTGTTGCTGATTATAGAAGAAAACTGTGTCCTACTAATCTAGGTTGATAATGTCTCCAAGAGGAGCTCATAAGGATTGTCATGTTAAACCCTGCAGGTTGACTTAGTCCGACACGACAATAAGGTTGAGTGGTACTACTCTTGGACTAAGATATTAATTAAAGTGAGTTGTTAGTAACTCAATTAATTAGTGGGCATCCGACATCTTAAACACAGGGAGATTAACACACTCATGATAAGAAGGAGCCCAAAATATAATTTGGGATTGGTGCGGTAGTTCAATAATAATTCTTTAGTGGAATGAATTATTATTGATGAAATTAAGTTGTATGTTCGGGGCGAACACGGGAAGCTTAATTTCATCGGGAGACCAAAACTAATTCCTCCTCTCAGTCCCTATCGTAGCCTCTTATTAATAAAGTATTATACCCACCTTTATACCCATCCTAAGGTGGCCGACCAAGCAAGCTTGGGTCAGCCAAGCAAATAGGATGAGCCAAGTTGTGTAGTCGGCCCTAACTTGAATCCAAGCTTGGTGTGGCTGACCACATTAAATTATCAATGATTTTATTTTTAAAAATTTTCTTATGTGGATACCATCGTTTTAAAAGAGAGTTTAAAATTTAAATCTTTCCTTTTATAGCTTTCTACAAAAGATTAAGTGAAAGGTTTGATATCTTTCCTTATTTGTAGTTAAAAGGAAGATTTTAATTTTTGATAAAACTTTCCTTTTATGAAACCATCCTCATGATTTAAAAAGAGAGTTTTAAAATTAAATCTTTCCTTTTTTAGTTTCTACAAAATATTAAGAAAAGATTTGATATCTTTCCTTATTTGTAGATTGAAAGGAAGATTTTAATTTTAGATAAAACTTTCTTTTTATGAAACCATGTTCATGATTTTAAAAGAGAGTTTTAAAATTAAATTTTTCTTATTATAGTTTCTAAAAAAGATTAAGAAAAGATTTGATATCTTTCCTTATTTGTAGATTGAGAGGAAGATTTTAATTTTAAAGATAACTTTTCTTTTGGAAATCATTCGCATGTTTTAATAGAGAGATTTTAATTTATAAAAAATTCCTTTTATAACCAACCATGAAGGAAAAAATTAATAGAGAAATTTTTTATTTTTAAAAATTTCCGGAAACAAATTAGGAAGTTTTAATTCTTGTGATTAAAACTTTCCTTACTTGGAAAATTAGAGGTGGTCGACCACTTTAATAAAAGAAAAGGAAATTATTTTTTTTTAATTTTCCTTTTCATGACAAAGAAAATAAGGAAGTTTTTATTAAAACTTTCCTTATTTGCCAAGACCAAGGATTATAAAAGAGAGGGAGGGGGTGCCTTCACAAAGAGAACTCTCTTATATTCCTCTCCTCTCTTCCTTGGTGTGGCTGGCCCTCTTATTCTCCCTTTTCCTTTTTCTTTCTTCTCCTTGGCCGAACCTTATCATCTCTTGGAGCTTGGAAGGTGGTCGGATCTTGCTAGGAGAAGAAGGAGGAAAAGGAGGCTTTGTTTCTAACATCCCTTGGAGCTTGGTGGTGGTGGCCGAGACTTACTATCTCTTGGAGAAATTTGCTTGGCCGAAACTTGGAAAAAGGAAGAAGAAGGGCTTGGGTGGTTCTCGTCTTGGAAGATCGTCGCCCACACGACGTCCGAGATAAGAAGAGGAATACGGTAGAAGATCAAAAGGTTGTTGCATACAAAGAAAGGTATAACTAGTAATTATTTTCCGCATCATATTAGTTTTTCTTTGTATGAATTCTAAACACAAGAGGCTAGTGATTCTAGATGTTCATATTTGTTTCGAATTTGTGTTTCTTTTATTTTTCGATCTTGTGATTCGATTGTTCTTTTTGATTAAACCTAGAGTTATATAAGGAAATTAAATATTAAATTTCGTTAAGAGGTTTGTCGAGACAGTGGTGGATGTTCCCACACCCAAGAAGGTCAAGTGTCTCACCATGTTTGACCTGGGAGCGATTTCCGAAATAAATATTTAATTGAATTTGTAACATAGGTGGATTTGGATCTATAATGATAAGTATCGTTTACAATCCAAGTCTAAATCTCTAAGAACAGCTAAGTTAAATTTGGAATCAATAATGTTAAGTTCCGTTTGCGATTCCGAATTTAATTTATAAAGAACACAATAGGTTGTTAGGAAAGGTTCAGGATTTGTACAAAATTTTTGTACAGGGGAACCGGTACAATATTCCTAGGACCAACCAACACGGTACACCTCCGGTGACACTTGGTGTAACGACCACCCTTCTTACTACTACTCTGTAAGGGCGACCGTTACCTAACTACTACTCTACTTACTAGCGTCACTTATGCTAATATTAGCAACACTTAGATTTATCACGACCCCAGAGGAAGTCCTACCGAAAAATTTTGGCAGAGTCTCCCCTGTATCGGTGACCAAATCAATAATACAAACAATGTATACATAGCCACAGGCGGCTGGAACATATTTTTCACAATCACGCAGTGATAAAAACCACAATAAGAAGAAAGAAACTACTTTAGCAATAGTAAACGACTATATCACTCCACGAATAATAAAAGAAAACTAATTACAAGTGCGGAATAAACTCAACTACAATCCCAATTACATAATAACATTAAAAGAGAACTAAAAGAACTAAACAAAAAAAGTCTTGGCAATTTGCCAGCTCATTTTGGATCTCTCCATAGTCCAATCATCACACACCTTCATCACCACCGCCTTGTCGCCTTCCTTTCATACTTTAGCTTTTCCTTTATCTGCAGTAGGAGGAAAAAAAATAGATCTATAAGCGAAACGCTTAGTAAGTACTATACTATCTCACAAAAACTCGAAGTGCATAAAAATGCAAACGATACTGAAACTGAAATGCTAAAAGAAAGCTACTCATGCTCATCTATTAGCAAAGTACTCAAATAAACTGCATACTCGTGATATACAAGAATAAAGCTGAATACTGGAAATAATACTAAACATGTTCACTAAACTGATAAGAAAGTAATGAAACAAATGCTGTATGCTTTGAAATAAAGAAACTAAACTTCTGTTGGTTCTAAACATAGGTGATACTTGTTTCATTTACTTATAGCTTTATACTTGAAATTAATCTTTTAATTTCTTTTACTTTTACTTTTCTTTCTTCTTCTTTTTCTTTCTTCTTCTTTTTCTTTGGGCACAGGCTTAGTACCATCTTATGCGCGCTCCCTAATAGAGACTGTTGTAGTCCCACAGGGTAAAGACCTCGGTCTTACCAGGGTCGAGACCTCGGAAACGGTCACCTGGACTTGTTTAACGACAACCTCGGAAGTCGGGTACTAGCCTCTTACTTTAATTTACTTGTTATCTCTTTTTAACTAGACCTTGGTCTTGTTCTTACTTATAGCTGCTCATTATAGCAAGGAAAGTCCAAACTAAATGCTATGTGCATACATGTATATGCTAAAATCTGTTCATGCATATCTTAAAGCAAAGGAAACAAAAATCAGCATACTACTATATGTTATAATCTGTTCATGCACATCTTAAAGCAAAGGGAAACAAAAATCAGCATGCTACTATATGCTAAAATCTGTTCATATAAATACTAAAAATCTGCACATGTGAATAACAAAAATCTGTACACGTGAATCATTAAAAATCTGCGAATGAAGCAGAATTAAAAACTAATACGCTCATGCTATTCTAATACTGCATTCTTTAAATAAAGGTTGTCCTTCTAACTAAATAAGGGTTGTTTTTGCCCTTTGAGTTGCAAGGAAAATGCTAAACCATTCTAACTAATTAAAGGGTTGTTCTTGCTCTTTGAATTGCAAGGAAAATACTAAACTCATTCTAACTAAATAAAAGGGTTGTTCTTGGATAAGGAGCTACTCATGCTTATTTAAGAAACTTTCCTACTTAAAGCAAAGCTGTGAAATTCGGCAACTGACTTGCATGTTGAATACAAAGGAAACTAAGCAATTGAAATGCAAAGAAACCAAACACTGGAATGCTAGATAAGGTAGCAAAATAAGCTAACAACGAATCCTTATAACAAGGTTGTTCATGCTATGCGAATACTGATCATACTCGTATTACTGTTAGAATGATTCAGAATTCCTTCTAAAAGCATTCTAACACATAGTTAGCAATTAAGAGCAATACTCAACAACCTTTCTTCATGTGTTCTAATACATAACAAGCAATAATTGAGCAATTCTCAAAAACATTGTTTCCTAATGCATTCTCTCTAAATTATTTACCAGCAACCGAAATAGACAAATCTGCACATGCACAGGGACGAATCCTCTAAGCAGGCTACCACAGCAACACAAGCAGCAAGTAAAAATCTAACTAAATAGCACTACATTAGGCCATGACATAGACACCGAATAGATAATAACATGGCATGGAACTAGAAGATGCATGATAACATGTAAGATGCTAGAAATATCAGGCTGATCATACTCATTAGATGCTCAATCAAGTTAGGTACATCATGCTTAATACAAACAGTTTGTGCCATATGGGATAGCAGAAAAAAACCAGAACAAAACTTATTGTTACAAGGTAGATTATTCCTTTAATCCCGAACTACATATTCTTGTAGAAGACCTAGAGTTTGCATAACTGTGACTGAAAAATCTAAGCACCCTAAGCACAAAATGCAACCTAGGGTTCGTGTAAAGCCCACGGTAATCCTCAAATCGTAACCGACAGTAAGGAATGAGCAAACAGATTCTAGGGTTCATGCAAAGCTTCGGAAACAAGGCAGAGAACAAAAATAACTTTGGAGCTATCCTACCACAGGTGAGTAGTACTTACCTAGCTTTTAGAACTTACAACCGGAGAAGAAAAGAGGCTTCTAGGGTTTCGGCTAACTCGCGATTTTGGCGTTCCCTTCGTGTCCGTGCGTCCTCCTTGACGAGATGAGCTCGAATCCGAGAAGAGCTCGCCTATTAACCCCTTGGACGGCCGTCGGAGGAGAAGCCCTAACGCCAGTGTTGATTTCCGCCCGAGAGAAATCGCCGCGCGAGAGAAGGGAGAAACGGAATTAGGTTTCGGGAGAAAAGAAAACTAAACCTTTTCTTATAACTAGATTTTTCTATTACTAACTATACCTTAAATATCTATCTCTACTTATTTGGTTAACAAAACCCACGTAGCTCAGCTGGTTGGCTGCGCCTGGTTAGGTCGGGTTCGACCCGAGGTCATGGGTTTGAGTCTCACCTTCAATGGGTTTTTATCAAAACTTCTTTCTTTTTGTAAACATACTAAACGACCTCCAAAAATTACGTAAAAATACTCTAAAAATTCCTAAAAATCTCTAGAATATTTTAGATGTATTTCCAAATATTTTTATGGACTTTTAGAACTTGATATAGGGAAAATTGGGTCGTTACACTTGGCCTACAAATCTAACCTTTTTAACCTTGGACACCTTGTCCTTGGTTAATTTCTTCTTACCATTAAATGGCTTTCCCTTGCCATTTGTTGGCTTCTCCTTGCTATAGTCATATGCAACCCTAGCATAAGACTTTCCCTTAGCATTAAAGACACTAGATCGGTATCCTAGACTCGATCTATCATTGTTAGGTCTTTGGCTACCTAACACCATACCTAAACCCTTAGATCCAACATTGAATCTATCTAGGGTTTTCTCCAAACGATCAAGCTTTGCCTTCAAATCTTGATTTTTCCTTTCTAGGTTCCTAACCCTAGAATTGACTTGTCCACATTGGACATTCCTAGATCTACCCTTCCTAGGCATATGCCTCCCCTTCTTGGGATTAATGCTTTGGTTTTCCATTACCTTCTTCTCCTTAGGTAATGAGAATATAACATATCTAGGTTTATCATGTATAGGTGTCTTAGGGTTATAATCTACAATGCCCCTATTTTTATCATGATATTTGAATTTGAAATTTTACATGGGCATATAATAGAAATTATTTCTAGCATGCATGGAGAAGTTTAAATTTGAATTAAACTTCAAGTTAGCATATACCTCCCTTACCCTTGAAGCTCCCCCTAGACTCGAGCTCCTCTTCTTCTTCTCCCATTTCTTCAATTGCTCCAACTTCTTAAGCTCTTCCTTCCTTGGGTATTTTGTGTGGTAGTGCCCCATTTCACCACACGTGAAGCATCTAATGTGCTTCTTCTCCTTCTTCTCCTTGGCATCATTATTCCTACAACCCACATTAGTATCTAAAATAATTTGAGTGGGTTTAGGTTTTAACTTCTTGAGTAAAGGACATCTACTCTTGTAATGCCCCTTCTCATTGCAACCAAAGCACATAATAAAGTTCTTTGATTTGACTTCGGTGGAGGTGCTCACTAGGTTGACCTCCAAGATCTCTTCTTCATCCGTCTTGGTTTTTCTTCCACCCTTAAGGATGTTGCTGATGCCTCATCTTCCTTCTCCTCCTCGGATGTTGAGCATGACTCAACTTCCTTTGGCTCCTCCTCAACTTGAGTCACTTCATCATTTTCTTCGGATTTCTCCTCTTCTTGTGTAGGCATGAATTCTTTTCCTAGAACCTTCACTTTGCTCCACAATTCATGGGCATTCTCATATTTACCTACACGACTTATCACGTTAGAGGGTAAAATTTCAATTAACATTGATATTACCTTTAAATTTACCTCCGATCATGTGATTTGCTCCTCCGTCCAATGTCGTTGTCGGAACTTCTTCCCTTTCTTATCCTTCGGGACTTCAAATGGCTCTTCCACCACCATCATTGTGTCCCAATCCGTCTCGAAAAAGTTCTTCATCTTCACCATCCAAAAGGTGATGTCCCATAAACTTCCTCCTTCGAACTTTGACGGATCTATCAAGCCGGTCATCTTTACTTTCTCGGCGGTTAGTCTAACGGAGAGCGACCTCGCTCTGATACCACTTGTAAGGGATTGGTGGTCGACTAGAAGTGGGGTTAGATAGACGGCGCCCCCAATTCAATAGCTTCCTACACTAGTTAGTTTGTGTAGCGAAAATACAAACTATATAATACAAATATGAAAGCTAAAGACTAAAGAAAAGAATGCAAACCAATAACACGTCAATTTAACATGGTTTGGAAATAAAGCTCCTACTCTACGACTATTCATAAGGTGGGCGATCCCGATCCGTCGGTGGATGACTCCCTGAAAACTCTGGCTAGCTCAAACCTTCTTATGGGTGGAGAAACCTCGCCACAAATTCACCAAGACCTCTTAGACACAAGGAAAACCTTGAGCACTGGTAGACTACTAATTAGACTTTAACCAAGTCCAATTTTATCAACTATAACCAAGCTCCCAAGCTTTGGTTATATAGGT
Organism: Zingiber officinale; assembly: GCF_018446385.1. NCBI lineage: Eukaryota > Viridiplantae > Streptophyta > Magnoliopsida > Zingiberales > Zingiberaceae > Zingiber > Zingiber officinale. Next base: position 37,787,754 of record NC_055998.1, read on the forward strand.
CGCAGGTTGAAAACCACGGCTACCAGTCGACTGCTAAAATCATCAGTCGACTGCCCTTTACGAAAATTCAATTGTTACATCCCAACGGCTCGATACCAGTCAACTGGTAAAAAGTACCAGTCGACTGCTCTACACTGGCCGAGCGAACAGAACCATTCTATTTGCTCCCAGTCGACTATACCAGTCGACTGATGAAACCACCAGTCAACTGGTACCCGAGTACAATCACTCAGCACTCGGACACTTACCCTTACGACTCACTTAACGCTTCTTTGCAGCCTTGACCTCCTTGCCTTCAAGCCTACTTCCTTTTGGCTCTCGTCCCTCGGATGCACCAAAGCCCACGACTCGTCCCAATGTCATCCTTCGCGTATGCCTCGAAGTCGCTTCCCTCGATCCTTGTCCTCACTGCCTTGTCCACGGTCCCTCGGATGCTCCATCCTTCATCAGACCCAAAGCTATCAACCTGAGTCTAATGTGTATCCTGCAAACCTGCATAACTTAAATACACATATTAAATACAAGGGTGAACCTAACTTAAACCCTTTGCCCAAATACCAAAACACATAGTCGCACGGACCATTGGGATTGCTCCAACATTTTTATTATAGATAGATCGTATATATTGAACCTTTTCAACACTGACTCTACATAATGAGATTGTGTCAAAACTATCCCATCGGATGTTCTGAGAATTTTAATTCTCAATATAACATCTGCTAGACCTATATTTTTTATATCAAAATTCTTGATCAATATCTTCTTTATACTCGTGATTACTTCATGATTACTGCCCATTATAAGCATGTCGTCTACATATAGATAAACGATTACATGATCTTTATGTGTGTATTTGACATAAATGCATTTGTCAGATTCATTTATTTTGAATTCGTTTGACAGCATTGTTTTCTCAAATTTTTTGTGTCATTATTTAGGTGCTTGTTTAAGTCCGTACAATGACTTAACAAGTCGACACACCTTTTCTTCTTTTCCTGGAGCTACGAACCCCTCAGGTTGCTCCATATAGATTTCTTCTTCCAACTCACCATTTAAGAATGCAGTCTTAACATCCATTTGGTGTATTTCAAGGTTAAATAGTGCTGCAATGACTATCATCACTCGTATAGACGTAATCCTTATCACCGGTGACTAGGTATCGAAATAATCAATGCCTTCTTTTTGCTTATATCCTTTGGCTACAAGTCTGTTTTTATACTTGTCAATCGATGCATCAGTTTTATACTTGTATTTTAGTATCCACTTACAACCTAATGGTTTAGTACCAAAAGGAAGACCCACTAATTCCCAAGTATGGTTATTCATGATGGACTCGATTTCATTATTGACAGTTTCTTTCCATATGGGGCATCGAGACTAGAGAGAGCTTCGCTTAATGTTCTTAGGTCCATTTTCGACATAAAAAGTCATGTAGTCTGGCTCGAACGATTTCTCAACTCTAGTACGTTTGCTCCGACGTAACTCTTCACTTAGATTGTTAATAGTCATTTTATGACAACTAAGTTAAGAAACATCATTTTCGTTAGAACTTCCGTTGTTATCACTTTGAATATTTCCCTTCTTATTTGGGAATATATTTTCAAAGAATATCGTATTTCGAGATTCTATGGTTATTCCCACATGAATATCAGGAATGCCTTACTTGTGAACTATGAAACGATATGCACTACTATTATAGGCATATCCAACAAATATTGCATCGAACGTTTTAGGTTCGATTTTTACTTTTATCGACCTTTCTATAGTTGATATGGTGTTTTATCGATTTTCTTATGAGGGATTTTGTTGAGAATGTAGTTTGCTAATAATATAGCTTCTGTTGGTGCGATTAGCACTAACGGTCTAACTCAGATTTTGATGAATGACAAAGTAGGTTAAGTAAGTTTCGTTGTGATCTAATACTTTGACTTAGTGTATAGGAGAAGTTCATATAGGTCGACGGGTTGACGTGATATCTAGCACGAAGTCCAGCTAGGTCGACGGGATGACCGAATAGTTGGCACAAAGTCTAGATAGGTCGACGGACTGACCAAATGTCTGGCATGAAGTCCAGCTAGGCTAATGGGCTGACCGGATAGCTGGCACAAAGTCCAGATATGTCGACGGGCTGACCGGATGTCTGGCAGATAAGTCAAGGTAAGTCACTAAAGGGGAGTGACTTGGTGAGGACGTATTCCCAGTTAGGAAACTTAGGCATCGATCCAACGTAGAACCATTTCAGGAATCTAAGTTGAGATCGTGACTAGATTGCGGTCTCGGTGAGACAGAATCTAATTACTACTCTATAATTGTGTTAACACTTTATTTTATAGGGTAGTATAATTTACATTTGTCTCGAACTAACATTTTCTTATAGAAAATTGAGTTGCTGGAAAATGGTGGTCCAGGCGCCCAGAAGGGATCCGGGCTCTCGGAATGCAAATTCTATCCTGACACAACGTGGAGTGTGCTGATTGTTTGGGCCGACATCATGCTCCAAGCGCCTGGAAGGTGTTGGTGCGGTTAGCACTAATGATTTAACCCAGGTTTTGATGAATGACAAATCAGGTTAAGTTAGTTTGTTGTTGTCTAACACTCTGATCGAGTGTGCAGGAGAAGTCCAGATAGGTCGATGGGCTGACCGGATATCTGGCACGAAGCCCAGCTAGGTCGACGGGCTGACCGAATAGCTGGCGAGAAGTCCAAGCGGGTCGACGGGCTGACCGGACGCTTGGCGAGAAGTCCAGCTAGGTCGATGGGCTGACCAGATAGCTGGCGAGAAGTCCAGACGGGTCGAAGGGCTGACCGGACGTCTGGCAGGTGAGTAAAGGTAAGTCACTGGAAGGGAGTGACTGTGAGGACGCGTTCCCGGGAAGGGAACATTAGGCGTCGATCCGGCTTAGATCCATTTCGGATATCTAAGTCGAGATCGTGACTAGATTCCGGTCTCGGAAAGACGGAATCTAAGTCATACTTTTTCATGTCAAACTCATGAACTGTGCTAACACTTTGTTTTGCAGGAAATTTATTATACTTGTCTCGGACTAACCTTGTCTTGCAGGAGAAGGACCTGTTCTGGAGAAAGGTGGTCCGAGCGCCCGGAGGGGATCCGGGCGCCCGGGAGGCAAGTTTTATCCCGATTGCGCGTCGCCACGTGGAGCTCACTGGTTGGACCTGCCACGTCTCACCAGGGCGCCTGGAAGGGATCCGGGGCGCCCTGAGCTTCATATAAAAGAAGGGGCAAGGGTAGAGCTTCGATATGAACTCAGAATCGAAGATCTGCTGCTCTGTGCTCTTGCGACGCCACGAAAAGCTCTCCGACTCAGTGCTGGTTTTGTTTTAATTCTATTGTCGGTATTTTCTTTATCTGTCAATTCTTGTACTTAACTCTGTAATATTCGAATTGATATTGATTGCCTAACGAAAGTACTCACGGAGTACGGGCCTTCGAGTAGGAGTCGTCATAGGCTCCGAACGAAGTAAAATCAATTGTGTTCATTTACTTTTCCACTACGTACTTTTACACTCGAGTTTTCGAATCGATATTCACCCCCCCCTCTATCGAATGATCACGGTCCTACAAGTGGTATCAGAGCAGGTACCGCTCTGATTTGGTGCAACCACCAATCAGACAAAGGGGGGACCTTTTGAAAGAAAAATTAGATATCGTTTGTCTTTAAAATAAAACCTTACGCCTTTCGTTTTTTCCCTCCAAAACTGTTTTTGAAAAATACATCGCCATCTCTTCACCATTGCTTAGTATTGATAAAATATTACATTTTCAAAATTTTGAAATAATATTTTTTTATTAATATTTTAATAATACTTTATTAACTTTTTTCGAAAATAGTGAAGTATTATTTTTTTCCAGCACTGCTAATCCAAGACCAAGTCTTGGGATATTTTTTGTCTGTTTCTCTGTGTGCAAGAATAATGACTCTTCTAGAAGGACGGAACTCTCACGAACCTCCACCATACGATCATGAAGACTTCAACTACTGGAAGCGATTAATGGAATGCTTCTTAGGAAGCGTAGACATCGATTATATGCTAATTTTGAGGAAACCTTCTCAAAACTCGGAACTGAACAAAAAGGTAAGTAACATTATTTGTAATGTTTTACCTAACAATATTTTATGCAGATTAGAAAAGTACAAGAATGCATATGAGCTGTGGACCCAGTTGATCAAGTTTCACGAGACGCCAATGGAGCTAGAAGATCAAGTTAAAGTCAAATATGGACTCGAGTCAAATCCAACGGAAAAGCCTACTGAATTAGGGGTTGCGCTCAAGGTTAGTAATATTTACCAAAATACCCCTGTTAATAGTAGTTTAAATAATCAGCATGATGATAGGTATGAAATTAGTCCAAGTATGGTGCATGATAATCTAGATTTAAATGATTTAGATTCAAAATCACAAAATAATCTAGACTCTGATCAAGTCAATCAAGACTCCGATCAATTTGGCATCAACCTTGGCTTGGTCAAACAGAACAATGACCAAATCAATTCAAATAATTTAATCAATTCAGAAATTTTAAAACTAGGTGAGCATTTAGACATAAATAAGTCAAACATTAAAATAAATTTGAATTTAAATGCTAAAAATGAGAAAATGGATAAAATCAATAAATACCTTGATAAAATATTTAGTAATCAAGATAAAATCAGTCTAGAAAATGCTATCCAAAACCAAGATAATTTAATTAATAAAAAATTAAACTTTAAAGATAAAACTAATCTAATAAATTCAATTAACCATATCAATTTAAAAGGTAAAGAAAATGTAAGGATAAAATCAAACACTTTGATAAAATCAAAACGGAATTTAACAAACTTAAAATTAAAAGTTAAAGATAACATATTAAACAAAAATAATCTAGAAATTTCAAAATTAACAATTAATAAAAAGCTATTAAAGAAAGATAATTCAATTAACCCAATAAAATTGAAATTGAAAGAACATTCAAATATTAAATACACTCTCTTAAAGAAAGATAATTTGACCAATTTAATTAATTCAAAATTAAAAACTTAAATTTAAATTACAAATTAAACATTAAAACTTAACTAAAACCAACTCTAAAAATCTTAAATTAAAGACCAATGATTCAGGGGGAGGCTCCAGAATAGCTGGCACCTCCAAACAAACTAACCCGGTAGGATTAGTTAAAAAGAGACCGCGTCTAACTTGAATCCTGGTACTGGTGAAGTTTTTGGATGATAGTACGTTAGGGAAGCTTGGGCATCGCATGTCTAGAAAGATATGACTTCAATCTAGTGCATTTGGCCAAGTGGAACTGACCGAAGCTACCCTTAAATGGATCCTAACTAGTTAGACAAAGGTTTAGTACTAAGCTCCGTGGATAGGACTATTCGGAAAACCTCGAAAGGTTGGTTACTTCTAATGATGTCCAAGTGACTCACCAAGCTTAAAAATTTATCCGAAGAATGCCTATTTGTTGAGACCAAAGCTAAACCTGAATCTAACACAAGTTAAACCAAACTCTATAATTAAATCTAATTCATCTCACAAAATTATAGGATTCCCTGATTGAAAACTTAGATCGGGTGAGATGACTAAGGATCAAAAATAAATTTCGAATTAAATTAATTAAATTAAATTTCGAATTAAATTAATTAAATTAAATTTTGAATTAAATTAATTAAATTAAATTTCGAATTAAATTAATTAAATTAAATTTCGAATTAAGTTAATTAAATTAAATTTCGAATTAATTAAATTAAATTTCGAATTAAGTTAATTAAATTAAATTTCGAATCAAATTAATTAAATTAATTAAATTTCAAATTAAATTAATTAAATTAAATTTCGAATTAAGTTAATTAAATTAAAATTCGAAATAAATTAATTAAATTAAATTTCGAATTAAATTAATTAAATTAAACTTCCAATTAAATAACTAACAAGAACTATGATTAATTTATGTTAAATTTTATACTTTAAAAATTATTTTAATTTTAAATTAACTTTAAAAATTATTTTAAAATTAAATTAACTTTAAAAATTATTTTAAAATTAAATAAACTTTAAAAATTATTTTAAAATTAAATTAACTTTAAAAAAAATTATTTTAAAATTAAGTTAACTTTTAAAATTATTTTAAAAATTAAATTAACTTTAAAAAATTATTTTAAACTTAAAAATATTTTTAAAATTTTATATTTAACTTAAAAAATTTAACTTTAAAAATTTTATTCTAAACTTAAAAATTATTTTCAAAATTCTGTCAAAACTATTTTAAAAATTATTTTTAAAACTTCTTTAAAAATTCTTTAAAAACTATTTTAAAAATTCTTTAAAAACTCTTTTAAAAATTCTTTAAAAACTATTTTAAAAAAAATTCTTTAAAAACTCTTCTAAAAACTCTTTAAAAACTATTTTAAAACTTCTTTAAAAATTCTTTAAAAACTATTTTAAAAATTCTTTAAAAACTCTTTTAAAAATTCTTTAAAAACTATTTTAAAAAAAATTCTTTAAAAACTCTTCTAAAAACTCTTTAAAAACTATTTTAAAACTTCTTTAAAAATTCTTTAAAAACTATTTTAAAAATTCTTTAAAAACTCTTTTAAAAACTCTTTAAAAACTATTTTAAAAACTATTTTAAAACTTCTTTAAAAATTCTTTAAAATCTATTTTAAAAATTCTTTAAAAACTATTTTAAAAATTCTTTAAAAAATATTTTAAAAATTCTTTAAAAAATCTTTTAAAAATTTTTAAACTATTTTAAAAATTCTTTAAAAACTCTTTTAAAAATTCTTTAAAAACTCTTTTTAAAAACTCTTTAAAAATTATTTTAAAACTATTTTAAAAATTCTTTAAAAATTCTTTTAAAAATTCTTTAAAAACTATTTTAAAAATTCTTTAAAAACTCTTTTAAAAATTCTTTAAAAACAATTTTAAAAAATTCTTTAAAAACTATTTTAAAAACTATTTTAAAACTTCTTTAAAAATTCTTTAAAAACTATTTTAAAAAAAGTTATTTAAAAACTCATTTAAAAATTATTTTAAAAATCTTTTAAATTTTTTTTTTAAAAAAAAACTCATTTAAAAATTATTTTAAAAATTCATTATTTAAAAACTCCTTTAAAAATTATTTTAAAAATTTATTTTAAACATAAAAATTATTTTAACTTAAAATTATTTTAACATAAAAATTATTTTAATTAACCTAAAAAATATTTTTGAATTATTTAAACTTTAAAATCATTTCAAAAATTATTTTAAAAACTTAAAAAAAATCATTTAAAAAAAAATCTATTTTAAAAATCGTTTTAAAACTATTTTAAAAATTATGTATTATTTTAAAAAAATTCTTCTTATTTTTTTTCACTCTAATAAAATTCTATTAACTTAAAAAAAATAGTAATAAATTATTTCTATAGGTTATTTTCACTTTAAAAATTATTATTTTGATTTTAAACTCATTCTTAAATCTTAAACATCATTTTAACCTTAAAATTATTTTTTAATTTAACTTAACTGAAAATTAAATCTTAAATTAAAACGTAATATTGAAATTACAATTAATATTTAAAAACTCAACTTAAACTTAAATTAACCACTAATATTAATCTAAAATCAAAACTGAATTAAACATATGTTAATATGACAATCATTTTGAAATCCTTTTAAATACTGTTTTAGAAATCCCTTTAAAAATAAATAAATAAATAAAAATAATAATAAATTCTTTTCATTTAAAACTTAGACACCTACTTTAAAAAACTTAAATTTCATTAACTTAAACTTTAAACTTAATAAGTAGAACTTAATCGTTTAAGTCTAACTTTATTTGAAAACTAAAATTGACTTGAACCTTATTTAACTGTGTTTAATAATTTCAACCTCATGCTAACTTCAAACTAAATTAGTCCTACTTAAAAGGAAGTTAATAAAAAAAAATTATTAACTAACATTTTCACTGACCAACTCAATCAATTAATATGAAATTTACTAACTTTTAAATCAAGTAAAATTAATCAATAAATAATTGATAATGGGTAACTGTTCCTGAACTAATAAAAGTTAATCCTATTTAACCTTAAACTGAAGCTTAAGCACCTGAATTTAAATTATTGATTAATCAAACTCAAATAAACAATTAATTATGTAAATAATATAAGTGTTACTAAATTTGACAAATGTGTTAGGGCTTTGAAATTTAACACAACCAAATCTTAATATTAACTTAAGGGGGAGATATTAAATTAAGGGGAGTAACCAACTCAGGGGGAGGTTCAATTTTTTCTTTTTAAATCCCCTAGAAAAATTAATAAATTAAAGGAGTATCAAATTCAGGGGGAGGTTTTTTTTCTCCTTAAGTGATATTTTTTTCTCTTTAAATCTCTTTAGAAAATTCTACCCCAATTACTTTGAAAATCTTATATTAAATATTCTTAACAAATATTTTATAAAGTTTCTTCAAACTTTTTAAATCTCTTTAAGTTTTTACAAACTTAGTCAATATTTTATAAAGTTTCTTCAAACTTAGATTTAAAATCCTTAATCTTGAAAACTTATCCTTATAAACCTATTCTTGAAAACTAGTTTCTATAAAAATAAATTCTTCAATTTGATTTTATAAACTAAGGTTTTTGAAAATTGAATCCTTTTGCAAACTCAGTCTTGAAACTTTGGTTTTAAAAACACATGTTTGAAAAGCATTTCAAAGTTGAAACTTGTTTTGAAAATTTAAATTTGATATTGAAATTATGTTTGAAAATCAGACTATCTAAACTTAGTATTTTTTTCTAAACAGCTAATGCTTTAAACAAGTCTTCAAAAGTTTTAAACTCTCCCAGATTAACTTGACATTAATTCTTACTTTGTCTGAAATCTATGTGTATGCTTACTTAATCCATGCTTATTTTTTATGAATGCCAAAGGGGGGGGTTAGGTGGTTAAGTTAGCTAAACGTGGTTAAGTTAGCTAAACCAATTTGAAAATACAAACTTTAAAACCACATAAATGCATGTTGTTTCTTGCATATGTTTTCACTAACTTAACCAGGTTGTCATTCCATCAAAAAATGGGAGATTGTTGGTGCGGTTAGCACTAACGATTTAACCCAGGTTTTGATGAATGATAAATCAGGTTAAGTTAGTTTGTTATTGTCTAACACTCTGATCGAGTGTGCAGGAGAAGTCCAGACAGGTCAACGGGCTGACCGGATGTCTGGCACGAAGCCCAGCTAAGTCGACGGGCTGATCGGATAGCTGGCGAGAAGTCCAAGCGGGTCAACGGGCTGACCGGACGCTTGGCGAGAAGTCCAGCTAGGTCGATGGGCTGACCAGATAGCTGGCGAGAAGTCCAGACGGGTCGAAGGGCTGATCGGACGTCTGGCAGGTGAGTAAAGGTAAGTCACTGGAAGGGAGTGACTGTGAGGACGCGTTCCCGGGAAGGGAACATTAGGCGTCGATCCGGCTTAGATCCATTTCGGATATCTAAGTCAAGATCGTGACTAGATTCCGGTCTCGGAAAGACGGAATCTAAGTCATACTTTTTCATATCAAACTCATGAACTGTGCTAACACTTTGTTTTGCAGGAAATTTATTATACTTGCCTCGGACTAACCTTGTCTTGCAGGAGAAGGACCTGTTCTGGAGAAAGGTGGTCCGGGCGCCCGGGAGGCAAGTTTTATCCCGATTGCGCGTCGCCACGTGGAGCTCACTGGTTGGACCTGCCACGTCTCACCAGGGCGCCTGGAAGGGATCCGGGGCGCCCTGAGCTTCATATAAAAGAAGGGGCAAGGGTAGAGCTTCGATATGAACTCAGAATCGAAGATCTGCTGCTTTGTTCTCTTGCGACGCCACGAAAAGCTCTCCGACTCAGTGCTGGTTTTGTTTTAATTCTATTGTCGGTATTTTCTTTATCTGTCAATTCTTGTACTTAACTCTGTAATATTCGAATTGATAGTGATTGCCCAACGAAAGTACTCACGGAGTACGGGCCTTCGAGTAGGAGTCATCACAGGCTCCGAACGAAGTAAAATCAATTGTGTTCATTTACTTTTCCGCTGCGTACTTTTACACTCGAGTTTTCGAATCGATATTCACCCCCCCCTCTATCGAACGATCACGGTCCTACAGAAGGGATCCGTGCACCCGAAGCTGCCTATATAAGGAGGCCAACACCTGGAGCAAAGAACAACAACTTCTACTAGGACTGCTCTCGTGCGCGCTGCTTCTAAGACGCTCTTGCTACGCTGCGAAGTCTCTCCGACAACTAAGTGATTAAGTTTTTTTATTTTATTGTTGTCGGTATTTTCATAAATTCTTGTACTTATTATAATTTATTAGTGATTGACCAATGAAAGTACTCTTACGTGTGTGTTGGGACCTCTGTGCCCGCTAGAGGGGGGTAAATAGCGGTTCGTCGCACGCTTGCGTCGTTTGCTTCGTCTTGATGGTTAGCAGCGAAATACAACTCGAAGACAAACTATACAATGTTAACAAGTATATTTACTTGGTATCCATCTCAAGATGAGGTGACTAATCTAATTATCCACACACGACACGCTATCACTACTATGAAAACCTCCTTCTCGGTCGCAGCCGGAGGCGGAGAAGCCTCGTACAAACTCACACTACAACACAACACTCACACAAGAACAAGAAATACAAATACAAATGAATACACTCTCTTCTTGTTTACTTGTGCTTGTAGTTGCCTCTTGAACCTTAAAAGAATACTCTCAAGAGCCTTCAAGAATTGCGGTGAAGATCGGAGAAAGTCACTGAAGATCGCAGTAAAATCGCAGGAAGAAAGCTCGCAAAGAACTGGCGGAGAAAACGCTTCGCCCAGGCTTTAAATAATGCTCCCAATCGATCCAATCCATCCCCAATCGATTGCCATGTCAGCACCGCTCCATCGCAGCCATCCATCACCTGCATCCTGCCCAACAGTCGAATCCCAATCGATCGACCGATCGATTGGGAACATCTGAATTGATCGATGGATCGATTCAGAAGCGTTCTGTGTTCTCGCGATCGCGCGAGAACTCCCTTGCCCAATCGATCGCTTGATCGATTGGGGAAACTTTTGTGCTCGCGATTTCATATCCCAATCGATCAACCGATCGATTGGGCCTTCCCACAATCGCAGCACACACTAATCGATCGACTGATCGATTGGACCCTGGTTCAATCGATCACCCGATCGATTAACCAGCTTGGACTTGACTCAAACTCAAGTCCAAAGCCTCTAACTCAACTCCCGGTCACCCATGACCTGTTGGGTCTCCGTGCCTCGTATTTGGCCACACCCGACCACCCTCGAACTAGCCTTCTAGCCTCCTCCATCAACCTTGCGTCCCTCGGATATCTCCCATCCTTCACGTCTTGCCTTCAGGAGCTTCCTTCGGCCTTATCCTAGTTGTCGGATTATACCACCACATTTGACTAACCCCGAACTAGCCTTCTAGCCTCTTCCATCAGCCTTGCGTCCCTCGGATATCTCTCTATCCTTCACACCTTGCCTTCAAGAGCTTCCTTCGGCCTCATCCTAGTTATCGAGTTCTCCTTGCCAAGTCACATTAGGACTTACCTTGCCAAGACCACATGCTTGGACTTACAACCTTTGCCAAGATCACACTTGGACTTTCTGTTGCCTGGCTCCTCACCAGGACTTCCTAATTGCATGGCTCCTCACTAGGACTTCCTCCTTTGCCAAGATCACACTTGGACTTTCAGTTGCCTGGCTCCTCACCAGGACTTCCCAAATGCTTGGCTCCTCACCAGGACTTCCTCCTTTGCCAAGATCACACTTGGACTTTCAGTTGCCTGGCTCCTCACCAGGACTTCCCAAATGCCTGCCTCCTCACCAGGACTTTCTCCTTTACCAAGATTATACTTGGACTTTCCAATTTGCCTAACCTCCAGTTAGGACTTCCACCACTGCCTAAACTCCAGTTAGGACTTCCAATTTCCCTAACCTCCAGTTAGGACTTCCACCATTGCCTAAACTCCAGTTAGGACTTTCATACGCCTAACCTTCAGTTAGGACTTCCATACGCCTAACCTCGAGTTAGGGCTTTCCCAGTCAAGTCTCCTGTCAACCTTGACCTACTTGACTTATATTCTCATCAACCTGGTCAACCCTTTGACCATCTCCACAATCAGACGATTGCCCTAGCAATCTCCATATATTGTCAAACATCAAAACTCAAACCCCGACTCAAGCTTGACTCAGCTCAAGCTTAGTCAAACTGGTCAAACTTGACCAAGGAAAATTGTCCCAACAGTGTGGACCTTGGAGTAGGAGTCGTCGAAGGCTCCGAACCAAGTAAAATTGGTTTGTGTTAGCGTTGTGTTTAAATTTTCTTTTTCTGTTGCTTACTCGATTTTTGAATTCTTAAACGATTGCTATTCACCCCCCTCTAGTGATTTTATGATCCAACATCTTCCCCCTATAAGTTTTGGGGTAAGTCTAAATTTATCAAAAAGATATTCATCATTTTCTTTAATGTCCGATTTTTTCGTTCGGTAACAGTATTTGATTGAGGCGAGTAAGGCACCGTTGTCTGATGGATAATGTCAGATTCTGAACAAAACTCATCAAATGGTGCATCATATTCTCCATCTATATCGCTACGAATTATTTTAATTCATTTATCAAGTTGATTCTCAACTTCTATTTTATAGGTTCTGAAAGCTTCTAAGGATTCATCTTTACTTCTTAAAAGAAAGACATAACAGAACCTCATGCAGTCATTGATAAAAGTAATAAAATACTTTTACCTCCTCTAGTTTGCACAAATTTTAAGTCACATAGATCACTATATATTAACTTTAGAGGAGTCATTGACCTTTTCACTGAATGAAAAGGTAGTCTCGTCATTTTTGCTTCCACGCACACTTTACATTTGTGTGGTTTATCCATATTGACATTTGGAAATAAATTTAACTTGATGAGACATTTAAGAGTATTATTATTGACATGCCCAAGTCGATCATGCCATAAATTAAAACACTCAACAACGTAGCTGGAAGCTTTTATTTTATTACCATCAAAGTCACGGTGTACAGTCATTACAATCATTTTGAACAAACTCTATTCTCAGTACTCCTTACCTATGAATATACCATTCTTCATGAGTACAAAGTTATTTAACTGGGAACCAGTCTGAAACTAGCTTTAACAAGTGTCAACCCAAAAACTAGGTTCTTCCTGATGTCGGGAACATGGAGCACATCAATGAGCATTAGCTCTTTCCCAGACGTCATTTTCAGAACAATCTTCCCGAGTTCGACAATCGGGGATGTCGTGCAATTTCCCATATAGAGCTTTCTTCTATTTATCGGAGTATACTCGGAGAACATTGCCTTATCAGAACAGATATGACGTGTTGCTCCAGTATCGATCCACCACTGCTTCAGGTTATCCATCATCGTGTTGTCTTCAAACACGACCGCAGTGAGATCCAATTCCATGTTGTCAGAAGTTACGACCTGGTTCCCAGCATCCTTCTGACTCTTGGTTGGTTTCTTCGGGCGTCTGCAGTCTTTGGACATGTGTCCTGACTTTTCGTAGTTGTATATGTGCCCTTGAATTTCTTGCCTTAAGTCTTATTTTTATATTGGTTCATCTTTTTGGCTTTTGGCTCAGCCAGGTTCGACATCTCGTCGACTGCCCATTTTGTTCCTCTGGAGTCGGGCATCTTTCGATTATCTTCCTTAATTCGTAGCCTTAGGATTAGGTCTTCAAGTCTCATCTCCTTTTTCTTGTGCTTCAGGTAATTTTTGGAATCCTTCCATAATGGAGGGAGTTTCTCAATTACCGCAGTTACTTTGAACAACTCGTTCAGCTTCATGCCTTCGGCATCCAGATCATGCATTATTAGTTGCATGTCTTGGACTTGAGATGTTACGTTCTTGGAATCCATCATCTTGAAATCTAAAAATCGTCTGATGATGAATTTCTTCAATCCAGCATTTTTGGTTTTGTATTTCTTTTCAAGTGATTCCCATAGAGATTTTGTCGTTTCCATCGAACAATACACGTTATACAACGTGTTGTCCAATGCGTTGAGAACGTAGTTGCTGTTGGAATCCCAAGGTTGTTTTGGTGTGATCAACAAGTTAAGTTAGGTCCTGTGTGTTTCTAACCTTGTGTCTAAGTGTGCAGGAGCTTAGGAGCACAGGTAGTCGAGTGGAAGACGCAGCTAGCGAGAAGGACGACACGCGGTGCGTCCGAGGGATGAGGCGCTGCGGAAGAGTACACTAGCGGATGAGAAGGAAACGTGCGGTGGTTTCAAGGGACGAAAGCCGGAGCGGAAGACTGCTCGAGGAGCAAGAGACGCAGCTAGCGAGAAGGACGACACGCAGTGCGTCCGAGGAACAAAGACTGCGGATGAGTACGCCGGCGGACTAGAAGGAAACACGCGGTGATTCCAAGGGACGAGAAGCCGGAGGGAAGCCCGCTCGAGAAGACCGGAAGTTGGGTTCGGGTGAGCCCTTTTCCGGATGACAGAGATCACCCAAGCAAGCGGATTCGGAGTAGAAGAACCAGACTGAGGTGGGACTGAACCGGAGAAGAGGTTCCGGACGAAAAAGTCAACGTCTGTCGACTTTGGGCTCCGGGGCGCCCGGAGCAGTCCGGGGCGCCCAGAATGCTTCCGGGCGCCCAGACCTTAAATGTTGACCAGATCGAGATTTATCTCGATCTGAACATTGGGGGATAAAATTTATCCCCCCAGGACGCCCGAAACCCTTTCAGGCGCCTCGACTAAGACTATAAATATAGCCTTGGTCCATAAGCTTTTCAATCAGTTCAGAAATTGTAACAACGCTTATGCGCTTCCACTGTTTAGATTAGCTTCTTTTATTCTGTGCCTATATTGCTGTAAAAGAGGCTTCTCCGCCTGAAGGAGATAGTAGTGCGATCATTTTCCTTGGATTAACAACCTCCCCGGTTGTAACCAAGTAAACATCTGGTGCCTCGTCTTTTTGTCTTTTTCTATTTTGATTTATTGCTTTTCTATTTTATATGCAAGTGTTAGTTTAAGAGTTCGGGAAGGGTTGTGTTTTATTTTTACAGGGCTATTCAACCCCCCTTCTAGTCGACCGCAACGGTTTTACAGTTGTAGCATAGGAAATCTCTGTGCGTCCACGTATCACATGTAACCTTATTATCAGACTTACCTTCCGTAGTAGCCGGTGGGTCTTCATACAAAAATCGTACGAGGTTTAGCGTTATCAGATAGAACAATATCTTTTACTACCATCATTTAAAGTCAGTTCCATTGAACTTCTCCGATTTTTCTCCGTGTGAAATGGCGGTTGAATCATCGTTGATCCTAGCCATCAGTTTGTACGATTAAAAAAAATTGTCTTAAAATTGTCGAGACCTTTGTTTTGGTGCAATCTGAGCGCAGGCAGAATGACGGTATACCATCGTTTTGGTTGAGTTAAGGTTAGAGTTAAACTCTATCTCTTTAAGACAAATTTGCCCCACACACGGTACTTACGGAACACAACAATCGTCTCCTAAGATACAACGACTTTATCTTGTGATAACAGCATTGCAAATCGCAAGACCTCCGAACCGAAGAAGACTTCTCGAACTCTCCAATGCAAGTATGGAATGTAATGCTTGCTTTGCTTAGAAAGAATTGAGTGAGTGAAATGAGGATGTAAGAGACTTTATTTATACTAAATGAAGGGGTATAAGAATATCTTGGTTCAATTAGATCTCATCTTTTCTTAAAAAATACATTATCTTTTCATAATAAGATGTCATCCTTTAACTATTCAAAAGATACTTAAAACCTTTAATTTCTTATTTATAATTTCTAACAATAAAAAATAACTTTTGCACTGATAAATTTTAATATAATATATAAGATATATTTATTCAAATTATCCTTTTTTATAATCGGTGGATAAGTTCATATTTATCTACCATAGTTTCTATATCTATTTCAAGTTTTCTAAAATAATTGTAAAATAAAAACAGTATGTTAAAATTAAGATAATATATTTTTATAATTTTTTTAATTAATTAGTTAACACAAATCTTAAATTCTAATAATTTTATTAAGAATTAAAAATTATATTGCTTAATGAACAAATAAATAAATAAATAAATAAATAAATATATATATATATATATATATATATATATATATATATATATATATATATGTATATATAGTTAATTTCATTGATTATTCTTGGAATAATTGGTCTCACTTTATAGAAGTTTTCTATTAACCATTAAGATAAATCAGGAAGCGCGTACAGCGGACAACTCAAGAGCCCAATATTTTTTAATTGCGACCCTCATTTAGAGAAAAAATTCCTACAAATACGTCATAGCTGGGGATCAAACTATGAATACCTGAATGACAATCTGAATATTCTACCACGACACTATAAATACCTAAATGATAGTAGAACCTACTATGGGCCAATCTGTCTAGATCCACAACTTAAATAGATTGATCTGTTTAGGTATATTTTTAAATAAATTAACAAAATTTTAATCCAATACCTATACATTATTTGGGTAATATGACTTGACAAATCAAAATTAATGACTATAATTATAGTCTATTTAGGTTAGTATATAACAATATTTTTAATGGGCCGACTAAACCGGCTCGGAAACTATACCATGATTCGGCCCAGAACAGGCTTGCTTGAACAGAGGACTGTAGTCATACTCATACTGCCTTTTCCCCAAATTCATCTTTGTAGTCGTCCTTTTCGTCTTCCCTTTGCTCTGGTCTCCTCGACGCATCTCCGCCTTGCTCCGCGCTTCCTTCCACCAGATCGGCCCGACAATAACCGATTCCGAAGCTTTGCGACCATGGAATTCTGTCTCGAGCACTGATCCGTTCGGCGTCGTTTACTTACCGGGCGGTCCTGTCCGCCCCTGTCGCAACCCGGCGCGTCTCCAAAAAGATGGGATCTTTGGTCCCTGGAGTCGGGTCGGGGGCCTACGACGAGGGATTCTTTGTCTGTCAGTCTCAATGAAGCTTAGGTATCAAGAACTCTAGCTTAAGAATTCTTTCTTCGGTCCTGGGGCTCCTTTCGTGCAATGGCATCGTCGCCAGTGAAGTTCTTCAGCGCTCTTCTGGTCGTTTCTTCGGTTGGATGGGTCATTTTTGTGTAAGTTACTGAGAAATTCCTTGGATACTTGAGGGATTTTTCTCTGTTTTTTTTTTTAAAGTTAGTTGTCTTTCTTGATAGTTAAGCACGTGGATTGGTTTTCCGCCATCAATGTATCACCATGCATCCAAGTGTGAATTTCGATGTGTTTTTTTTACTTCTTGAAGCCTTTTTCATTTGGCTTGCTACTAGTAAAAATAGGACTATATCAGCTAAATGGTGAATTGAATTAAAATTTTAAAGAGATAAGCTAAAAAAATTCTGATAAAGCATCCAAAGTAATGATGTGTTACCGAATAATAGTAGCTCTATTAATATATTGTAAATAAAATTTGTGACTTAATTTTGTTATGTAATATAAATCATTTTTTTTTTTATAGCATAACCTTAATATTAAATTATAGTTTAACAAAATATATTTAGACTACTATATTGATGATATAATTACCATAATGTAGTCAAACAAATTGAACAGAGTAAATAAAAAATACAAAGATCAAATGGGCTAAAGTTTTATGTTAAGTAGCACTAACTAGATGCTAAGAATTTCAACTTTGTTCTCTATACTCTTGAAGGTTTCAAAAATACACTTAATACCTCCGAGTGTTCCAGAGCCAATCATCTCTTCTCTAATGAAAACTATCACTATTTATAATGTTTCCATTTTGTTAATGTTTTAATTTTATTTTAAATTTAAAATAAACATATAAAGGAAACCTAATTGTAACCTATTTACCCTTCCTACATTCCAATCCTCACTTCTCCTTTGATAATGCTAATGCTGCTTTGTTGAACTATCATTTGATGATCCAGCCTTCCCCACCTTAGAGCCAACTCTTTCCACCTTCTCTCAGTCATCCGCTTTCTTTCTTCTCTTCAAAAGGGAAGTAGGAAAGTCATGTTTCCCAAGTTTAAGCTATGGAAAAAAAATCTATAGACCAAAACTTTCTAGCTTATCAAACACTAGAAAATGCACAAACTATTTCTTGGAAGCATTTTTGTTGAAGGCAAGGACTCATGCCCTTAATCCCATGGGGAGATACCATAGTCCATGTGCTTATATTGAGGGGCCTCCTCTACCAACAGGCTAGTCATATTAGGAGTGATGAAAATCCAACAGCTAGATCGATATTTTCAAGTTATGATGGTCTAAGGGGGCATGGTTAAGATAGAGCTCTTCATACCTATAATCCAACATGGACAGGTGTTTGGATGCACCCATCTCAAAAGTTATCATTATGGGGATGGATAGACCTCCTCCCTTCCTTAGAGAGTATGTACTGGTCCAATCAAGGAGAGATATTTGTGCTGAACAAGAATCTTTCGAAGGAATATCATTCGGTTCTCCAAGATAGTCTCGTCCTTTTCTTTTCTTTTCATTTTCTTTACTTTCTTATGCATTCTTCATTGCAAGTCTTTAGGTATTCTAACTTGTGATATTTTTTTAAAATTTGTTTATTTACCTTGAGATATTTTTAATCCCAAAACATAAGATAAAGATGTGTTTGCTTATTTTATATATGAAATATCAATCTTTGAAGAAGGATTTTTAATCTTATTCTACTGTAATGGAGGGGTTGTTTACTTTTGCAAAGGTTTTGTCTGACTAGGACTAAGTTTTCTCTGACTGGGACTAAATTATCAGCACATAAATTGATGCAGGCATGGCTGCATATGTAGGCTAAACCAGGTGGCAATACCTACCTTCTTGATCGCAAAAGCTGTAACAGTTATCTCCAATATCTACACATCATGATATCTGCTCCTTTAAAACTAGAGTATTCTAACATTTGGCAACCGACACTTGACCACCATACATGTGGCATGTCTTGATTGGGCGTTAAACATACTCATTTTATTGAATTTATTTTATATTTTGGTTGACCAATGATGATTTTTATAATTTTTAGTTTTCATTTATGTGATTTTAGCACTTAATAGCCAGAATATTCTACTTATTAAGTCACTACTTGCATGATTGTTATTGTATTTTTCCTAATTTCTTTATATGATAATAGCACCACTGCACATATGTTCTTTCAGATTTGCTTCCAGATTGCTGGCTTGGTTTTTGAGTCGGATTTTGAAGGCATCTGTTGGCTTACGGGTTGCTGGGTGCAATTGTCTAAGGGATGTTACCATGAAATTCCAAAAGGTATTCTTCTCTCAATATCAAAACTTGTTGTTAAGTTATGCTAATAACTTAATTTTTAGCCTATGTTCTTTGAATCATCACCATTATGAAGCCACGTTAGTACTAATTATTGGGGTTGCCCACATGAAACTTATGTCTCTGTTCCAAGTTATTTCACTAGTAATATTCAAGTTATAATTATATTGACAAGAAATTTTCTTTAGGCACCCTCTACGCTTATACTTTTGATGCTAATCAATTCAACTTGTGTAACTATTGGAAACTACAAATTATAACTAATCTTATCTTAAATCTTGTGCGCAAACAAAGAAGATGAGACAAACTAGTGGTTCTTTAGACAAAAAAAAGAGAAAGAAAGTGAAACTGAAGATTGTTAAATGCTTCAGCATCTCATCATTTTCTGAATGCTTCTCTCTTGTCTCATCATTGGCATTCCCTTTCTTCCTTTCTTTCTGTTTTTTTTTAAATCAACTACTTTTTTAGGAATGGACTTCTCCCTCCATTTTTTTTAAAAAAAATCAAGATTGCTCATTTCTTTTCTCTTGGAATTTCTTTCTTTCTTTTTCTTTTTTTTTTTTTGCAAACTTTTATTTCTTTTAATCCATCCATGTTTTTTTTTAAAGAAAGAAATATACTTTTAGTTAGGCCTGTTTGAACCAGGCCTAATGGGATTTGGTTACTTCTGTTTCCATTCATATGCATTCTGTCTCTCCTATTTCCAATCATGGATGGAGTCAAGATTTCTATTATAAGATTTTAGGGGATATAAGAGAATATTAAACATTTTTGAAGCCTTAGGCATGAAGATCAAGATTGCCCATTTCTTTTCTCTTGGAATTTCTTTCTTTCTTTTTCTTTTTTTTGCAAACTTTTATTTCTTTTAATCCATACATGCTCTTTTTTAAAGAAAGAAATATACTTTTAGTTAGGCCTGTTTGAACCAGGCATAATAGGATTTGGTTACTTCTGTTTCCATTCATATGTATTCTGTCTCTCCTGTTTCCAATCATGGATGGAGTCAAGATTTCTATTATAAGATTTTAGGGGATATAAGAGAATATTAGACATTTTTGAAACCTTAGGCATGAAGGAGAAGCTTGAGCAAAGGGTTTGTAGCAAGGATATGAGGGTAGAGGGTGAGAACTTGAGGAATTGAAGGGGTTCCAGAATCCTACAAACCTTATAAGGAAGAGGAAATATAACAAATACCAAACTGGACACTTAAGAGGATAAGGCTTGGGATTTGAGATGTTGAGGATAGGAACAGTGCTCTGCAGGGAGATGGAGGCATGACTAAAGAGAAAGCATGGGACTCCTAAATGGTGCTTGTCAGGAAAAGAGGAGAGGAGATAGGTAAATGGGCTGAGAGAGGGGAGCCATTTTGCATCATGTATAGACAGCAGACCCTCCATGCATTGAAGATAGCTATATTGAAATACAGAAAGGAGGAAGATAATCCAATGTGGAAGCTGGCTTCTCTCTGTTTCCAACCTACAGAGATATTGTGGTGTAGGAAGGAATGTTGCTTCCTAGAATTCTGAGTGCTTTGTCATTGTAACGGTAATTTGTGATGTACTCATGGCTCTACAATAGAGACGAGTGCTACTACTAGAAGGGAAAAAAGGAAAAAAACATAGAAGAAAATAAGGATTATGATGGTGGACAATAGTGAAAGGTTGAAGAGGAAAGAAAATTAAGGTTTATAGAGGAAAGGGAGATGAGGAGGAAAAAAGAACTATGACTTTGTCAGCAACGGAGGATGGCCATGTTGTCATACTAACTTTGCGGCCTTCCCCTTTGGTCATTGAAGAAGGAAAACCTGATTCTAAGAGTGGAGCACACTGCAATACTAAGTTGAGAAGGATAAGAAATTGTGTATTTGTAGTTTTTAGATACAACTAATTCTATCTGAATCTAAGCATAAGAAAAGTTAGGTCTTACACTAGGTTGCAATATCGTAATCTAACATATAACTGTTGTAATTTTTGAATTTAATATATTTGCCGATCCTAAAGTTTAAACCATATTATTTATGATCTTAAAGTCTCAACACAGGAATGTTCTTGGTCTAGTCTTGGCCCAAGATCATATTGATACAAACTCATAGATATATCACAGCCCTCAACATATTTTTAAGGACCATAGGCAATGGAAACAAACATTACGAATTCTACCACATGTATCAAATCTCTCAAGTCTTGATCAAATAATATATCTGAGCCATTATTAATTTATTTTTCATGGATTTAAATAACCTAATGGTTCTTGACTTCAAATAAAAATGAGAATAGTAATTAAAAAAAGCAGATTTATGCATCTTTGCCTCAATTAATGAAAAATTAACTGGGTTATTTTAGTTTGATCAACAACCACACCTCTAAAAAAAAGAGCGGTCCGGTGCACAAAGCTTCTGCCAATGCGGATCTTGGGGAATAATCTATTGTACGTAACTATACCCTTGATTGTAAGAGACCGTGTCTGCGATTCGAACCACATGACAACAACCTTATTGTTGTGCTAAGGCTCCCTATCTAATCACAACTCTTATAATTCATAATTTACATCTAATATCTCTTGACGACAGGAAAAATTTTTCTCCAATTGTTTCTCTCAGATCTTTTGAATCTGTTGTCACTAATCTGTCTGTTCATACTGCTCATTGGTGAGGGGGAATGATGAGCCACAAGTGACGTGTAATGGGCCATGAGTGGCAAACTTCTACTGTTTCAATCTTGAATCTGACACCACTAATTTAGGTTCATATTGCTAACATGTGATGATCTATACCCTTCAATTTTTCCAATTTCATTGAGCACTGCTGTCTTCTAATTCTGAAATCCAATTTGAATCTGCTAATGTTTCTTCACTAATTTGATATCTTTAGGTCTCCCTTTATTTTCATAGTTTCTTGATGAAATATAAATGTAAAGGAAAGTGCAAGTAAAATATCATAATTTGATTGAAATTTATTATTCTGTGAAAATAATTGCTTGTTTTTGCATTTTTTTGTTACTTTATGTTAGTTGTATTGATTGTTTTAGTTGTCATCATAATATAATTAGTTTTTTTTCTTATGTTATCAGTCATATTTTTGTTATAATTTTTATGGTTTATGGAGTCAATCTTTCTGGAGATATGTGTTCATACTAAATATCAGGCCATGTTCAAACTAATGGCACTGCATATTATTTTTTTATAAAATTTGTGCATACTTTATGGTCAAAAGAGTTGATCCATATGATAAGCCATGAAAATTAAATGAAAAGATTTAAGGATTTTGCATGATGCAAAATTCATAAAAAGGTTTACAATAGAAAAACAGATTGTTCTGTGTCTATTTCCTTTTGATTAGTCACACTGTCTATGCTAAGCTTATTTTTTAGGGAAAGATGCCCATGGCAATGCTGAAACAGGCTTTAGTCTAATACTATTCGCAGTGGAGTTTCTAAATAGTTGGTGCTTACAACTCTATGTTTAATGCAAGTTTTCTTTATGCTATTGGCTTATTCATTTGTTGTCAGTTATTTGTGAACTTCTGTTTGTCAGTCAGTTTTTATGCATTATTTGCAATCTATAATTAACTCAGTTATTTTTTTTCAGGGTTCCATTGAATCATTATCTATTGGAGAAATTAAACTCAGTTTTCGCAAATCACTTGTCAAGCTGGGATTTGGTTTTATCTCTAGGGATCCCAAACTTCAATTGTTGATATCTGATATTGAAGTTGTAATAAGACCTTCACTGCAAAGCAAAAAGGTAAATAATGCTAGCAGGGTGGAGAAACCTCGATCTGCTGGAAGAGGGAAGTGGATGTTGCTAAGTAGCATTGCTAGATTTCTTTCGGTTTCAGTGACAGATTTCATTGTGAAGGTATGTGTTTTTTGGAAAGTGAATGTCTAGTTGTACTGTAGAATTGATGTTTATACACAATGTCACAAACTATTTTAAATAACTTTCTGTTAATAGGAATTAATGAAGCCATAAAGGTTTAATTGCTTCTAGGACTTGAGTGAAATTCTCCTGGAAAAGAGCATTATTTTCCTTTTAGGCTGTATTTACTTAGAGAGATGGAGAAAGAGGGGTCTGAAAATAGAGGGAAAAGAAAGAAAGGGGAAAATAAATCACATTATGCTATGGAAATGATGTAATGCAGGAAACATACCAATCCTGTGTTGGTGATTGGTTGGTGTCCCTTTACTCTCCCATTTTTTGCATATTTATCTATTCTTTGTGCTCTATTTTTGGGCAACAAAAGCTGATAATAAGTAGTCTTTTTTTTTTTGTTATTCTCTCTGTCCAAGTAAACAACCGGACTTGTTATTTTCCTGTTGTTTCCTTCATTTTCTGTTTCTTTATTTTAAGTCAACAATTTGTTTTTTTTCCATTCTCAACTAGGTGTCAAAGCAGATAATGTAGGCTCTTTTATATTTTTTGGAAAATCTTTCTAGTTTTAATTTTCCTTTTCATAAAAAAGGGAGAGATGTTCATCAAAATGTGTTTCATAGTAAATTTTCAAAAATATGCAATATATATATGGAGAGTGGAGTAAAAAGAATGGTGGCAAATGATTTTCGTACTGTTCTTCTCATTTTCCAGATTAAATTTTCCAGGTAGCAAATTCACTAGATGTTTCTGTTAGACTTTCTCTTTCACTTCATCCTCTCCACACCATCAATATCCTCAGCATTTCCTGTACCACACTTTATCAGTATCTTCCACTACAATCCCTTTGTTGTAGAGGCTTCATGCTTCTCAACTAGGTGCTAAAGCTGATAATGTAGGCTCTTTAGTTTTTTTTTTTGGGGAAATCTTTCTAGTTTTAATTTTCCTTTTCATAAAAAGGAGAAATGTTCATCAAGATGTGTTTGATAGTAAATTTTCAAAAATATGTAGTATATATATGGAGAGTGGAGTAAAAAGAATGGTAGCAAATGATTTTCTTACTGTTCTTTCCATTTTCCAGAGTAAATTTTCCAGAGTAAAAAGAATGGTAGCAAATAATTTTCCTTCACTAGATTTTACTGTTGGACTTTCTCTTTCCCTTCATCCCCTCCACACCATCAATATCTGTACCACTCTTTATGGGTATCTTCCACTACAATCCCTTTGTTGTAGATGCTTCATGCTAGTCACAAACCGTTCATTCACTAGCTAGTTGGAATAAGACACTCCACAACAACAAACATTGGTGTGAGATTTTTCATCTTAGCCTCCAGTTATTAGATTTTTCCGCCCCTTAGATTTGGCATATGTGGCAACATGTAAGGGATGCTGTGATCCAACTCTTGATTGGTACCTTCTTCACCTTGTCCATTTGCTTCAAGCGGTAAAATGATCTTTCCCATAGCAGGCCAAACTCCACTACGTCCTTTCCTTTCTGGTGACTAAAGGTTATCATTGCCCCCAAAAAGTCACTTCTTTGGCTGTAAGATTTTAATACGTTAAAGCACAAAAAGGAGAGAGGAGGTAGGAAACCAGCGAGAACCAACACATGAGAGGGGTTTTTTTTTTTTGAGTGCCACCCATGGTCCCCTATGCTCATGACTGCCAAGCTCAAGTGTCAACCTGGAAAAGCAAGACCAAGCCCATTTTAACAAGGGACATCTATACATTTTGGAAAAAAAAAGTAGGTTTAGTATAAAAATGGAGAGACTAGAAAAGGTTGGATTGGGAAAAAAAAAAGTTACAACATTTGAAAAGATAAGCCAAATTTGAGAATAGAAAATTACAGATTCTAGAAAAATGGGGGTGGCTACGGTTTAAAAGGAATAAATATAGACCTGAAGTATTATAATTCACCATTTACATCTCAAGTTTACACATTGCTGATTCATTGTTTCACCCTCAATTTTCATCCTCCATTAACTTTTGATACATTGTGTGCTTGATTTAAGGTGAGATTATTTCAATTTTCTCTTCCATCTTCTCTATTTTCTTGAAGTCAGTATCAGATGTTGTTTTTCCCTTTCTTCTGACATCTCTTTTTCTTGGGGTAAAATAAGATAACCAAAAATTTAATTTGCACTTCTCCTCTTTGAAAGTAAATGCTGGAATTCTAATATCATCACTCTTGATAGTGCAATCTCAATAGATATATTAGTCATTGTTCCCTTCTAGTATCTTCTTTTTTGCCTTATCTAAAGTAAAGGTCAAGATTTAATCTGCTCTCCTTTTAACATTTTCTCCTTGTATCTTAAATTAATATCATATTTTGCCATGTGATTTCAACATATTTTTATGTCGAAGACTAGATATTAAAATCCTAACTGTAATCTGTCTTTTGTTTTTTTTAATTCACGATTTCTCCATATTCTCAAACTTTAGTTTTCCATAAAATTTGTGGTTGGAGGGGTATTTATGAATGAAGATTATACTTAACCTCTATTGCTTTGACTTGGATATGAGTGTTTTGACACAAGTGTGGATGTAAATATTTGTCACAATTATTTTTAAAATTTTGTACAAAAGGTGAATAGGATTTTGAGTGTCCCTTGGAGTGTTGTTGCTTGACTGTCGGTATTCAACATGGATAGGGGTAGATGAAGTGTTTAACTACCAAATGCTGCAATAATATTGTGTTTTTATCGAGTGATGTAGGGTTTGTTTGTTTTGCAGAAAATAATTTCTATGAGTAACATGTTTTCCTAGGAAAATTTTCACAAAGGAAACTTTTATTGGGAACCATTTTTCCCCTTGTTTGGTGGTACATGACAAAACATTCTAGCCTCTTAAACCCATATAGTTGTCCCATCCTTGCAGTGCCACAACCTCAAACTTTTCTTTGTCACCCTAGAATGCTTCCTTGCTGCCAATCTTGGTCATAATGCGACTGCTGAGCCTTCCATCTTAAATGTGCTTATTTTGGCCCTTAAATGCACTCAGGCAACCAACGCTATGGGTGTCTTGAGCAAGAACAACTATCCCTCGTTGTTGAAGCAATTCCTAGTGTTGATCGTTAAGGAAATGATGTCGTAGATGCCATCCTTTTTGGGGTGTTGCCATTCCTTTGTGGGAGGTGCCACCAACTCTTTAGGTGTCACCAATCCCCCATGGGAGTTATGATCGATCAACAGATGTACCATCAATGCTCCACGAGTTGAGGAACTGATGCTGGAGATGCTGCTGACATCCGTGGGAGCTAGGAAGTGTTGTCATGGCACCAATGCTCAATGGGAGTTGTTGCATTTGGTTGATGAGTGTTCATGGGAGAAGATGTGAATGGCAGAAAGTATCTGGCACTGACGGCTTGTGGCATGAGGTAGACAGGCAAGAGGGAAGTAAAATAGAGGGAGAAAGGAAATGAGAGAGATCAAGTAGGTTTCGGCAAAGTGATTCCATTCATTTTGAGCTAAAGTTACACACAGAGAAAACCCTCTTCTTGTCCATTTACAGCTGGCTATGAATTTATGGTGCTCCAAACAGTGGAAAATAAAGAAAAAGTTTTCCAGAAAAAGATTTTACGAGAAACACATGGACCCTTTACCAGTCTTGTTTTCTATTTGTAGGATGTTCCAGTTTCATCATGATCTTTAGATTAAATATTTATACAGCCCTTAGAAACTTAGAATATCTAAGTTTAGTCTTGTATGGATAATATAGTCTTTAGGTGACAAATGAGTGTAGCTGTCCCTCTTTGTTGGAAGATCGAATTTTGTCTAAATTTAGGTGTATTAGATTATTCATTTAACTATTATTAGAGTAAGTAGCAGTTTCATCATAAGATAGTTCAGCTTAGAAGTTGAATACATTGCTTCATTACTGGAAATGCTTCTGCATGCACAACATTGACATCAACATTAACCAGCCTTGTTAATTACAACTATTTAGGGTCAGATCGCTTTCATTAATCATATCCCTCAATTGAATCTACCACATTCACCAATTGAATTTATATTGCTGTTCAATCATGAAGATGATTTTTCATTGACTTTGTGTCCTACATGAAGTTACTTACTAGAAACTAATGGTAAAGTTTTGCTAGAATTTATATATTTCGTTGATACAAACAGGTTTCTTATTTTTGTCTTAAAATTTTTATTTATTTTTGTCCATATAGGGGGGCTAATATGGTTTTGTGGTTCTGATTTTCAAATGGTATAGGTGCCAAAAGCAATCATTGAAGTCAAAGAACTTAAGTTGGACATTTCTAGAGAAGAACCAAATCAGATTCTTCGTGTCAAATTGCACCTTGTACCATTTATGATTCATTTAGGTGATCCATTTCTCAGTGTTGATAATACTTTAACTTCTAATCAAAAGGAATGTTTGCAAGATGAACAATCATTTTCTTCTGTTATGGAGAAGAACTCTTTTATATGTGAGGACTTGTCAGTGGCTTGTGATTTTGGTCACGACAGGTATGCCCTACTTTAAGCAAGTTATTCGCCTTTGTCAGTTACCTAATTTATCAAGTATATAGGTTACTCAATATTAACTTGATTTTAACACTGACAGTCTATGATAAATAAACACACTGTTACAGTCCAATTCCTATTCTTTTATGTTTCATGAGTTGTAGAGCTGCTTGCTGTGAACTTTAGATTTCTAGGCTAAACATGCAACTTAAAAAACATTACATTAACATATGCCAGTTCCAAAATAAGTTGTTATATAACTATGTTACAAAGTTTTACCTAGGATATTTTGAAGATACCAAATATCGTACACTTGTTCTTCAAAATATTTGTGAATATTAACATTCTATAATGAAAACCAACACTCAATCGTGTGATAAACACAGGACTCATATTTGTGTGTTTGACATAGGGAGAAAGGTATCAAAGTCAGCGATCTGGACATGGTATGTGGAGATGTTTCAGTTAATGTTAATGAAGATCTCTTTAAAAGGAAAGATAAAAATCTGGAACTGCTATATGACACTGCAACTGAGGGTGCTACATCAGCTATGATTTCTGAAATATCTGAAAAACACAAGTCCACCCCTTCCACAAAGAGGCATATTTTTGCTTTTCCTGAAAAGGTTTGCATCTTCTGAAGGGATTATCATTTTTACTTTTGTGTAATATGCCTCTGAAGGGATTATTTTCTTTTAAGTACCTTTTTTACTATATCAATGTTTACCTATCTCCGTTATCATCAAATCAATACAGAATGTTGCTCTTGATATTCAAAACAATGTCAGATGATCTTGCTCCAACAACTTTTATCTTTTTAACGTGAACACTGTTGTTTGTGACTACTTGCATTATATGTTTGGCACCTATCTCTTGAGCTATACTATTCCTTAGGCTATATGTATAAGATGTCTCATGGTATTCTTTAATTGCATTAACAAATTTGTGAAATATTATATTTCTAGCTGTCACACATCAACATAACTCCACAGAGGTTTCATTGTTGTTTGGATGATGAGTTTCGTCTTGGTTTCCTCTACTTGTTCATCTAAGTAAATACTAACAATTTTATATGCAATCATAGTTAGATGTCATACTTATTATTTGTTGCATTTGGTGGTATTTGATTGAAATGATTTTTTTTTTAATGATAGATGGATTTCTTCTCCTTTGCGTTGGCATATTAATTCTGGTCTACTTGTTAGCATGGTTTGGGAAGGGCATTAGATCAATATTGCTAATATTTACCGTATGCCTTTATGGAGTAGAAGGAAAGAAATTACCAATACCACCTCATGATGAGGAAATACGAATATTTGCACTCCTTAATATTGGTTCAACAGTTTTAATCACTTCCACTAGCACTAATTGAGATTTTTCTAGTAGCAACAATTGTACACATTTGTTGCTCATAATCATATTTTTTTCAGGTGGCACAAGAGCAGTTGGGTCATGTGCGATATGATTGCCATGATTTTGAATAGATAGGATCCTTAGAAGCTTTCCTACCAAACTCTTATGTTGTTTCTGTTGGTATTTGACATTCTTTTTGGCATCAAAGTTTCTCTTTCATTCTGTGTGGAATTTCTTGATGAAGTTTTGAACACCCTGGGACATGCGAGTATCCGTTAGCAAGTTGTTGTTTGAGATGTGTGATCCCATCTTCATGTTCAATAATATCACAATATAAAATAATGTTAGTGGAATCAATTCCTTAAGCTACACACGTGTTTCTATTCTGAATCATACTGCTTATTATTTTGTTGCTAGTTGCATATGTACACATTGTTGATACCTAGATGTGAGATGACCAGAAGCTAGATGTGGGTGGGTAAGCAGCAATTATACTTGCAATTGCAATCCTAATCTCCTCTTGATACAAATTTAGCAAGATCATACAAGATTAGTGCAGTTGAAAAAAAAGAAACATTAAAACAAGCACATCACAATTGCTAACACCTTCATTTATGTAGTTCGGAACCCTTCTTTCTATTGCACGACTTATGATTCATTAGTGAGTCACTCTCAAGAAGCCATTATCTTTCTCCTTCTCTTGGAGAAACCTCTTACAACCCTCTTACAACATACAAGGTTTACAAGAAAATACAAGAGGGAAGGCTAAAGATCATGGAGAAACTCTAATAAAATTTGACTAACTCTATTTTGCCAACCTTGAAGCTTCCATTGAGC
This sequence comes from Zingiber officinale, assembly GCF_018446385.1. NCBI lineage: Eukaryota > Viridiplantae > Streptophyta > Magnoliopsida > Zingiberales > Zingiberaceae > Zingiber > Zingiber officinale. Next base: position 37,817,592 of record NC_055998.1, read on the forward strand.
TCCCTTTTATTGTCTTCAACCACTTTTTATTTCATTTGCTCTAAGCTAATTTGTCGCCAGTCAGTCGATTGGATCCACCTATCAGTCAACTAGTTCCTTAATCAATTTAGCTTGAGTCTGCCAATGACTACTTAGGTCAATTAGATTTTACCATCAGCCGACTTGATCACAATAGCCTTGTGATAATCCACCTATTGTAGTGTAATCAATGACTCCTTCAAGCTTTCCTTATGTAGCATTAGTCAACTGATCGTAGCTTAGTTGAGTCGACTGCCTAGTCAACTAAGCTATGAGTTGTTTGCCGACCACACTAGTTGTTTCCTTAGTCAATTCAATCCTCTTATTCATTAAAGTCAACTTTAGTCAACTGGAACCGCCTGAATATGATCGAGTCTTATGCCTAAATTGAGATTTTACCCTCACTCTGTATACAAGCCACTCAACTCTCACAACTCATCAGATTTTACCTTTGCAGCTTAACTTCGCCACCACAACCATCTCCCATCAGGGTACTTGCCCCTCGGATGTGTCATTTTTCATGCCTCGCCTGCGTACTGTGCCTCCACCGACTGATATCAACACTACCATTACTCCTCCTCATCATGCAGTCCCTCAGATGTCTCATTCTTTCCTTCTTCACCCTTCTTTGATCTCTACGAACTTCGAGCTACTAAGCTACCAACTTGGCCATGTTAAGTTATACTCTAGAGCCTCTCCAACACACCTTAGTGCTTTTATTTTGCAGTCCCTCAATGGCTTCGTGTAACTTTCTTCAATCTCCACTGACCTCCAAGCCCTTTAATGTATCGCCTTGGCCACACTAAGTCATCATCTAACATGACCTTAACCTTGTTGAGTTACAAGTCCTGCAGGCTCCATGTGTGTCCTATAAAGCCTGCACACTCAAGCACATAACAAATATACAATGCAAAGATAACTTAAACCCTCTGTATAAACATCAAAACCTCTTTGCACAAATATCAAAATATTATTTTAAAAAGTTAAATAATTTAGAAAATAAAATTCATACATTAACTCCAACTCTATCTATTATAAATCTACACACTAGTATTTTTCCTAATTTAGAGGATTAAACAATATTGCTTATAATTTTGATCAATTAATACATTAATTATTTAAAATTATTCATTGATTCAATATAGTAGTTTTTATTATTATTTATTAAAATACAGTGTTGATTAATAGAGTAATTACAAATTAATATTATTAAATTAGAGTATTTGTAAAGAATATAGTTTTTATTAAAAATATAGTATTTAATAATCAACAGTATGTAATAAATATTAGTTTGTTGCAGATTAAGACATAATTATTGATGCTGATACACAATTAATTCCATATGACTACAACATTTTTTAAACTGTATTTACAATATTTTAATTTTTGAGTTATAAAATTGATTAATATTAGTTATATAATTTATTTTAATCAGCTTTTACCTCTGCCCCTTCCCCATCTTGCAGCAAATGTGTTCTCCTATCCCTGAGTGTGTGGCAATTGCTGTTGCTCCTATCCCCTTCCCCTTTCAAGATTTTCCTCGCCTGATCGGTCTATTGTGATTTTTGATTACTTCAACGAGTTGTGCCTTCAACCTTGTTGTTGCTACCTTGATTCTGCCTCATTTCCTCATCAGTATGCTAGCTTCTCAACAACAATTTATAACATTTCTTCACTATTCTCCTTTTTTTTCTCTTCTCATTTTCATGATTCACATAAGGAACCAGAGGATCTCCAGACATAGACTCAAATTCCTCAAATGGGAAAGGTAGCTAGGTTGGGAAAGGTTGGAATCGAGGTGTAGGAGCTACAGAAGATGAAGAGTGGTGGTTAGGAGGTTATTTTTGACCCCAAATTACTATGCAAGCATCTTTTTAGTCATTGATGAGAGTTTAAAATGGATTTATAAAATGATACCTGCAACACTGTTCTTATATCTCATTTTGAATCAGACGTCGAATAAGACTGTTTCACATTTTGATCCAAAACAATTCAAAACAGTTGACTCTGGTCATGATGTCCATTTATAATAACCACCTTGCATACCCAAATTCTATTTGGTTCCTGTGGCTGATTACACATGTAATTCTAACAATGTCACATCTCAAGGATGACCAATAAACTTTTATTTAAAACGAGGGCTTGACCCTTTCTTAAAATGCCCAGCACGACCATGTGTGTGCAATTCCCAAAATGAGTCTTACTGATCTATCTCCTTGAAATGATAGGTCGTTGGATTGATTCAAAACAAGAGATAAGTCAAAGGATGGATCCTCTATTTCTTTGTTTCCTTTGTAACGAAAAGATGGAGGATAGAAGTTTAAAGAGGTAAATTTAAGTATCCACCCTTCATAATTTATCCGCCCAAATTTGTGCCAAAAGCTAATTGATAATTGTTTATTATAAAAAAATGATATATTTCCTCTTCATTTAAATCCATTCAAGGAGATTACTTAAAGGATAATTTTATTGCCGTCCTTCCCCTCTATCTTTTCATTATTTTATATATTTTACACCATTCAATTTAAGGAGTGGTTTCTTTCATGTGGGGATAAGCACAATGTTGATGTGGAAATGCTGTCAACATTGTAGTAGAAAAGCCAAAGAATGGAGGGGATGGCTGTGTAGTTGCATTAAAACACTAGTCAGTCACTTTATATCTAGTATGCATTGTTGTAGTCTACTATTTGGTTGTGTGAAGTAGTTGCACAAAAGTAGTGGTCAGTGATGCTCTTATATGTTTTTTTTTCCTATATTAACTGTTGTATGTAGCTGTTAGTAATAGAGTAGATATGTTTTTTTCCCTATATAACTGTTGTGTGTAGCTGTTAGTAATAGAGTAGTGGGAGCATGTAATGCACAGAATAGAGACGAGATGCATATTTCTCTCAATAGGGGCATGTTTTAGCTCTTAATTTTGTGTTTCACAAGTATCCTTTTGCTTGAAGATCAGTTTTTACACCGGTATAGGTCAAAGGGAGAAGCCAGCCATTCCCATGATTAATCCAGTTCATATTAGGAAGAGGCTTTTTTCTGATGTGCTAGTGCAGGAAAGTTGTCTGACACAATTCTTCAGCAGATCCCTTAAGTCATTGCCTTGGTATCTTGGTTTTTATTATTATCTTTTAGTTTTTGAGTGGTCATCATTTATCTTGCGACATACTCCCATACAGCACAACTAAGGACATTCAACAAAATTAAACATTTTTTTATTATGTCGGCATGGCCAGATTAAATTTGTAGTTCATGCCATGTGGTATGTCAACATTTACTTTCCGATTGGTTGGTACATTTGATGACCATATAATGCTGGATGCTCCGGGTTTAAGAATCTTGTACCAATTAATATTACCACTCATATCAGGTGGGTGATTTGATTTAATTTTTTTTTGCTCTTTCAAATGAGAAGTACTACTTTTAGCCGAACATAGATGATAATTTGTTTTAGATTTTCAATTGAAATAGACAGGTTGTAAGTTAATGATAACATATAGTTGATGCTTGCTATTGTTTTTCTGCTTTACATGCTTTTGAACTTTATACCGATGTGATTTTTTTTTCTTTGATCCTCTGACCTGGATAAACTCTGTTGGTTCCTTTTAATATTTCCTTGGGAAAGATTGGACGAGATTAAGTTTCCTGCGGTAGAGGAAGTTGTGAATTATTTTATTACAATTGATTCTATTGTAATAATGCCTAGTGTAGATTAGGATCAACTTGACTCTTAACAAGACCTATTTGCATTTTGGAAGGTTAGCTTCAGTATGCCAAAACTTGATGTGAAGTTTATGCACAGAGGAAAAGATATAATGATTGAGAATAATGTAAGGGGCATACATCTGAGCAGCAGTAAATCACAGCTACATGAGGAATCAGGGGAGACTACATCACATTTTGATGTTCAAGTGGTTTTCAGCGAAATTCATGTACTCATGAGTTGTAATTTTGGTAATATGCATTCCATCTTTATTCAAATTGTTCAAGTAATTAAGACTACTATTATTTCAGTTATTAAATGAAGGGACTAGTTCAATCATGGAGATTATGAAAGTTGCTATTGTCACATCTTTGGATGTTCCGGATGAAGTAAGCCCCTATCATTTGATTCCATATTCTACTTATTTTCATTGCTTGCTCAGTGATGTGATCTTAACCTGCTTTTCTATGAAGCTCTCTTCCTAAGTGTGATTCTTTCAGGCATACATATAAGTGAAATTTTTATTAACCAATGGTTTTACCTTTTTTTTTAAAGAAGCCACTCAAACTTCATGAGATTCCCTTTTATCCCCAATGCTTAATAGCCGTTGCATTTGACCACTCCTTCACTCCTAAGTCTATTGACTCTGGTCAACAATCAATTCATGCCAAATGGACCATTTAAAGCCACACGAGGTTAAGTTTTGCCTTTGACAATTTGTTTGATTAATCATAGTAAGGCGCAGAGGTCAGAAAGTGTTAAATGCAACATTTTTATAACCTCTGGGATGGTGATATAGAATCTCTCAAAACTTGAGGAGCATTCTGCATTGGTAATTTTTAGTAAAATTAAAATTTTCCTACATATAAAATCTTGGGCTTCCTATTGTGGTCACTTACATATTAACAGAACTTTTGCCATCATCTGAATTTAGATAATTTAATTCCCTTCACTGTTTATGCTTATTCTGAAAGAAATGAAAACAACTTTTCCCTTAAAAGTGGGTTGAAAACTTGTTGAACAAATTTGGGAAGGCTTCTTGAGGTAAGGCACTTGCCTTCTGCCTGATTCTTGAAGTTAGTATGGTTAATATCCAAAATTGCATCATAACTATTGGATTTTTTCAAATATGATATATTTTCCCCTTGATTTTACCTCAATTCTTTGCACAAACATTCAAATTTGTGTTAATTGTAGCCAGATATCATCCAAAATTGCTAATACAAATCATATGGACATAAAATTACCAACAATATTTAATAATTTGTACGTCCAAAATTGACAGTTTTTGACTAGGCCAATTAGACATCCAATTTGGATCAGCTCACAGTTAACAATATGGTATGGTGTTGTGTGCTACAGGATATGTGCTCATTTGACAAATCATCAAGAGCAATAACAGATCAATCTTTGGAACAAAACATAGTTCATATTGATTCACAAACATTTTATGATTGATGGTCATCAACGAGTTTAATTTCAATTTGTCAATGTTTGATGATTGATGGTAATCGATGATTTCAATTTCAATGTCCATTAGACTACGGGTGATTTTATGTTAAAAATATTAATCCTCAAGAGGCCAATCAATCAGCTATAACATCTTGTATTTGCCTTTATGTTTTATTCAAAACATTCTCTAAACCTTACAACATTAGAAATAAATGTTTAGATGATTGTAGAAGCCCAAGTATACATTTAATGGAGGTTATGGATAATATGAATTTTGGTAGATTCTATCAATCAGCTATAACATCTTGTATTTGCCTCTATTGTCCCCTCAGGATGGTTTAATGGCCAGCGCATGAGGTGCTGCCAACTTGATGCCTGGGGTTTGAATCTCAGTATAGCCGAGGTAAATGCCTCCCTCATGCGTCAGTCACTATCCCAAGGGCTAGTAGCCACCCGTGATGTACCTTCTCCGTGTTGACCTGGGACAGATTGGCAGGGGCGCTGGGTGAGCACAGTCGCCTTTTGCCAACTTGTATTTGTCTATATTTTTTTATTCAAAACATCCTCTAAACCTTACAATGTTAGAAATAAATGTTTAGATGTCCAGTTTAACAGAAGTAGGGATTGAACTACAATAACTCATACTTTATAATGAAAAAATTGTAGAAGCCCAAGTATTAAACATTTAATGGAGGTTATGCATAATATGAATTTTGGTAGATCTGTCCAGCACGAAGGAGTCCATCAACATTTGTTGCAAACCAACTATACCCATTTGAATGGAAAAATTATCTCTATCTAACTAAATTACTCGAATTGGTATAATCCATTTAGAACCATGGTTGAAAATTTCGTATTGTGCGGGGTGAAACAGATGAAATTTGTCATTCTATCTACACTGACACTGTGGCGCCACAAGGTTGCGGAGGTGCTGGTGTGTCACGGAGTTGTTGAGTTTTCATATTTTTTAAAAATTATTATTATTATTATGTGCTTTTTTATTTTTTTTAAATATTTAGGTTAAATTTTTTATTATTAGTTAATATATTTTATATTTAAAAATTACCGAAATCATATCGGTACGGTATGATATGGTACCGAAACCGTATCGTTCTGATCCGAGATCGAAGCTCCAATATGGGTCAATTTTAAGCCATGTTTAAGATTACAACATGCATTAGGTATGCAACTAGATCTGCATATGAGAAATCATATCTGGTGTGATTGATCTCAAAGGTAGTTCCATACTCACTTAAACTTTGGCTTGATATTCACATGGTGCATTCATCCCATCTTATTCATATAAATTTATTTTCAATCCTTTTCTTAGTTAGCCTTGCTTGCAACATGGTGAAATTTTGCTCAATGATCATTGGTTTGGGCTGTGAGGATGTTGATTGAAATAACTTATATGTTCTTTGTGACCTATCACATCATCTATATCATCTTTTCTACCTTTGCGCTAGCACTGCCATGGATGTCACTATCACCTTTGTGTTTCATCCATCATATTGTACCATTTAAAGGGCTATGTATCTCTATTTCCATGCAATCTTTCACATAATATCTTTCAAGGGTCTATCACCCTCTTTAATAGCTGGCCTTTTCGTTGCTTTGGCCAAGATGTTGGTTGATCATTTGGTTAGGATGGATGTTGAGACTTAAGAGCATTGCAACTGAGATAGAGTCATGAAGAGCATTGGAATAGGATGCATAAGGTTGATGTTAACAGTGCAATAATATCCTGGTCCCCATGGCACTCAAACTATAGTACAAATGTCCGACATGATTGTGGATCTAAGTGTGACATAATTGTTCTGCAAAATTCTTACGAGTGATTAATAAGAGTGTCAAGTATTCATTCAAAGTGTTGATGTTGGAGTGTCAATGATTAACATTGATATAAAGGGACACATAAAGAAGTACTAAGGCCTAGTTTGATCCTGATATTTAATAAATAAGACTATCTAGTGTTTCGTTTAGCTTCATGATTTATGTGCTATCAATATATGGAATACCAATTTATTATTTAGGCAGCGAAGGGAGTCGAAATGAAAATGGAGGGGGAGAGGGTTAGGAATGAAGAGCATCTATCTATTTGGATGGAACTAAGGAAGGATCCTTTGACCTCTCCTGCCTAAGTACGGGCGGATTGGAAGAAGAGTAAGAAAAAAATGCTAAAAGAGCAATATATATCCTTTCTTCATCACCGACCACTAATCACCAACATATGCCAAGCCACCGTTAGACTATCATTGGCAGAAGACAATTGATCATCATCATCAGCCATCAACAACCTCCGTCGAACCATTGCCAGTCATGGTCAATTGTTGACAAACCATCATTTTGCCACCAGATTAACCATCAAACCACTGCTGATTGTCAAATTTGACCACCAAGATCATCACACATTGTTAACGGGTCATGGCTGGACTTCAATCACCATTGGATCCAATCGTTGAACCACTGCCAACCATTGCTGACCCATGGTCAGACTACTGTCAGATGTTGACCGTCTTTGTCTAAACGGAGGGAACATGAGGGTAAAGATGAAAATTTTCATCTTTTCTTCCCCTCCCTCTTTTTCTTGCACTCCTTTCTCTCCAACCTCCCTCCCTCCCTTCATTTGGATGTAGCACTAGTCCTGTTTTTATCTTCTGTCTACTTGAAAAAAAGGAACACAAGTTGATTTCCTTGTGGTAGCTAGACATAAACCATCTTCGGCTAAGTTCCTGTACAAAAAACATTATACACATGAATCAGGTAAAGGGACCAACTCCAATTTACTACTGCTCCTAAGAGATTATTTTTGTGACCAACTTTCTCACGTTGATCTGAAGTTCAACATGATCCCAAAACTTCGGCCACCATTCATTGGAAGATTATGCTTTAGCTAATAATTTAGACTAACAAATTACTGTTAGGCATAAATGATGATTTTTTTTTTTTTTTGAATATATATCTGGTTTTGTATCATGATGTAAAGATATTACCATCAATTTGGAACTATCAGAAGCCTCACATAACAAACATTCTTCATTTATGTTTTTTGTTGTTGAATTTAGTCTCGCTCAATTGTTGCTATCATATAGAATATAGCATTTTCTCATTCTCAACAAGGTGGTAAAGATATTGATAAGCATGATTAAAATATAATGCTATTTTTTGTTTTTGAAAAATATCAGTCTGTTTAAAATCAAGAATGTTACAACTGAAGAATTTAAATATACATGCCACTTGCTTATCTTTGCACTTTTTGTTTCACCTATTCTAAAATTGATTCAAATGTTGAGTTGGAATTTGGTCAAGGATAGCAAACTTGTTGCAATATTTTATGCCATTTGTTGAAGCCTAAGTGGTTATCAACAGGGTCTTTTCTGATTAGCTTAGTGGCCTACAAAATGATACATATCTTAAGTGTTTCTACTTTCAATTATAGTGGCTATCTAGTTGAATGGCATGTTGCCATGCGTGATTGACAATATAAGCTTGAATGTCATGGAAGAGATTTATGGAGATAATTCAGTCTAAAAATAAGTGTTAGTGAGAATGAGGGATCATCTGGGTGGGGTTTATGAGCCAAAATGGGCAGCGTATCACCGCCAGTACATCCAATTCTGGTAGGCCACTCAAATCTAGGTGGGCCACTCAAATCTAGGTGATCCAGTTACTCCCTGCTAGTCCCTACACAAATCTATAAAAACTGACCATACTGGGCGGAACCATACAGTTTTTGTAAATTGATTCATGGTACACTTGAAACAGATTTGTGAGTACAGAATCGAGCAAAATCGAAAAAAGTGATTGTATTTGAAACAACCTCAAATCTATATTTAGATATTGACCTATTTTAAACAATGGAGAGGGGTTGCTTATATATTTTTCAATATTAGATGGTAAACATGCTCATTTATCCTGCCATAAGGTACAGATGGGATGACTGTTGGAAAGATGGCCATCAGTATTATGATATGATACTTAAACTTAAGACATCACATCAGTAATTAAAGGAAAATGAGATCCGTTGAGTTGAAAGCTGAATGATGAGTTGGTACCATTTTCATTTCAATTCTCCATGTTTTTTTGTATTCTCACTTTGAAATTTAAAGTTTATCTGGCTTCTCTAGTGTTGCTTATATCATCTTGTACCACATTCATGAACCTATTGTGCTTGGTAGCCCCTTTTTCTTTACATTTTGTATAAAGGCCAAATAAACTTATGAGTAGACCTTTATCTGCTTTATTCTTTTTTATTTTCACTACCACAATGCCTGCATATAGAATTCCTTTCTTTGCTGTTTTTTGTGTTTTGATGTCAAGGTAAATTTTCTCTCTTTTTATCTGTTGCAAATTTAACTTGTACAACTGGATATATATGCTATATGCCTTTGTTTATTCTTTTAACATGGAGCATAATGTGGAAGTTTGTTTCTGGTCTCAGCGGCTTCTACCTATCAGAGTTGAGATTGATGTGAAACTTGGTGGTACCCAGTGCAATCTCATTATTAGCAGATTAAAGCCATGGTTGCAACTCCTAATGTCCAAAAAGAAAAGTTTTAGCCTTGGGAAGGATAATTCTCGACATGAAAACTCTCAAACAAATCATGTTAAATCAATCATGTGGACATGTACTGTTTCAGCCCCAGAGATGACTATTGCCCTTTATAGTGTTACAGGACTGCCGCTATATCATGTAAGTTGGCCATAATAAGAAGAAAATGTGAAAGCTGCTTTTGTTAGAAAGATTGCTGAATATTATTAGTATAAGGTATTAGCAAGACTATTTCATTTTTATCAATGATATTACTCCATCAATATATCTTTTTCTGCTTATCCTTAATACTAAGTTCCTAATATGATATATTTTCTCCTGATTATGTGTATAGGCTCTGGTTATCCTCAATGTTGTGTTTCTTATGAACACCTAGGGATATAAAGGTGGGTATTGATTTTGTTCAATTTTTTTGGAGATAATTTGAGAAAAACAACTCTTGCCCTTCCGTTCATTTTGTCGCACACAAATTAGCCTGAAAAACACGAGGACCAGCTGCTAATTTTATGTTCCGTTAACTTTGACAGAAATACTTCTAGCTCAGATAAGAATGAATGCATGTCTGATGGTTCCTGATCATGCATTGTTTTTAGTTCTCCACATGAAACTTTTGCTTTCTGTTTCTGAAATTGCATATCTACCATTTTGGTTGTCTGCTTTATTTTTATGTTGGTTCTAAACTATTTCCTTCCTGCAGAAAAGTGAGTCTGTTGTTGCATGCTACTTATTCAGGTCCTTAGTTTTTTCTTTTTCTTTCTAAAGTAGAATATCTTGTCCAAATAGCTTGCTTCTTAAAGTTCTGGTTGGGACTTGTTTTCTACTGATATTGGCTAACCTAAAAGTATTTTATTGGCTTGGAGGCTGAGGATTTATTTTGTGATCACAATGATGCAATCACATATTCTCTCTTAATTAAAATAAGATATAATTTTCCTTGACTGGGTCTCCATGATACAAGTACTCCTGATAGGGACCACATAATTGCATTGTTCAAGTCTATTATGCGTTGATTTACTGTGGTCAGACAGTTTTCTAGAATGCTAAATTAACTTTCTTCTTCTCAATGTCTTATTTTTTAGGCATCAGAATTATTTTTTTTTTTTGTTTTCTTTGTTTGTTGTTCAGGCCACTAATATTTTTGCACTTATAGTAATTTATCCTTTTGTTTGAATTTCTAAAATTCTTGTCATACTTTTTTCTTTTATATAAATTTTGTAATGCTGTTAATTTTCAATTTCTTCACAAATAGAACATCTTTCAGCATGATGTTTTAGTTAGTCAATTTTAGTTTGCTATTTTGTATGTTTGGATAATTATCTGATTGATTATGAGAATATGTTATTTTTTCTATTTTTCATCTTTGTATAACTGCATGACTGACTATGAGAACCTAGGATTGCCTAGGCCTTTTTTCCTAGTGCTGGTGTGCCTGACAGGGACATATTTATATCAAACTTGTTCTCTTTCAAACCATTTGTACTCTATGCAGGGTTGTTCACAGTCTTCACATTTATTTGCGAACAACATAGCATGTAAGGGGATACAAGTCCACATGGAACTCGGTGAGCTACAATTGCACATGGAAGATGAATACCAGGAGTGTTTGAAGGAGAACTTGTTTGGAGTAGAAACTAATTCAGGTTCTTTAATGCACATTGCACGACTAAGTCTAGATTGGGGTCAAAAGGAAATTGAATCCAAAGAACAACAAGGTCTAACTAGGTGGATGTTGGTATTTTCAGCTGATATAAGTGGTATGGGAATAAACTTTGGCTTTCAGCATATTGAGTCTCTTGTATACAACTTAATGTCATATAGAACACTGATCAAAACCTTATCATCTTCTAATAAAAGGGCTACAGAGTTTAAGGTTGCATACTCTAGCAAAAAGTCAGCAAAAGGAACACGAATAATGAAACTGAATCTTGAAAAATGCTCAATATGCTATCATGGTGAAATGGCTATTGAAGATGCTGTTGTAGCAGATCCAAAACGTGTGAATTTTGGTTCACATGGCGGCCATGTAGTAATTAGTACATCAGAAGGTGGGATGCCACGTGTAGCAAATATTATTTCAACATTCCCAAATAACAGTAAGATCCTCAAATTCTCAACATCTCTTGATATCTTGCAGTTTAGTTTATGTGTAAACAAAGAAAAGGAATCAACACAGATGGAATTAGAGAGAGCTAGATCTTTTTATATGGAATTTACTGAAGGCCATAAACCTGGTAGTAAAGTGACTTTGTTTGATATGCAAAATGCAAAGTTTGTGCGTCGTTCTGGTGGTCTTACTGATGTTTCTGTTTGCTCCCTATTTAGTGCAACTGATATTACTACTAGATGGGAACCTGATGCTCATTTGGCATTATACGAAATTTTTGCTCGTGTTAAGCTTTTATTAAATAATAGCAAGATCCAACACTCTGACAATGAGATAAAGGTGTTGGCTGATAGAGTGAAAGAATTGGAATTTGAAAAGGTTTCTATGAAAGATAAAATTCGAGCTGAAAAGCTACTTGGTAAACAAGAGTCAATTTTTGCTGTTGATGTGGAGATGTTAAGAGTATCTGCTGAAGTTGCAGATGGTGTGGAAACAGAAATTCAGGTACAGTCTATCTTTTCAGAGAATGCTAGGATAGGTGTATTACTTGAAGGCTTTATGCTTAGTTTCAATGGCGCCAGGGTGTTGAAAAGCAGCCGAATGCAGATTTCATGTATTCCAGTTCCACCAGGTAACACACATGATGCTAAGGCACAATATAGTGTGACAAGGGATTGGGTCATTCAAGGACTAGATGTGCATATTTGTATGCCCTACCGGCTACAATTACGTGCTATAGAGGATTCTATTGAGGATATGTTTCGGGGTTTGAAGCTTATTAGTACAGCTAAAACCAGTAAGATTTTTCCTACTAAGAAGGATAGTTCAAAGACTACAAAATTCAAATCAACAAAATTTGGTTCTGTTCGATTTGTCATACGGAAATTCTCAGCGGAAATTGAAGAAGAACCAATTCAGGGCTGGCTTGATGAGCATTACTTCTTGTTGAGAAATGAAGTGTGCGAGGAAGCTGTGCGCATGAAGTTTCTTGATGAGATTCTGTCTTCTTGCAACAGGGTTATGGGGAATGGGGACAAAAGTGATTTCAAATTCCAAAAAGCTATCCATAATGGAATTGAGTTTGATTTGAATGATTTTTCAGCTATTAAGAGGTTGAAGGATGACATACACAGGCAAACATTCAAATCTTACTACCAGGCATGTCAGAAGATTGTCCATGCAGAAGGATCTGGTGCATGCTCAAGAGATTTACAATCTGGTTTCCAAATGAGTAGTCGTAGATCTTCACTTCTATCACTTTGTGCTACTGAGTTGGATGTAACTTTGACCAGAATTGAAGGAGGTGATGATGGAATGGTTGAGTTCATAAAAGATATTGATCCAGTCTGCTTGTCTAATGATATACCATTCTCCAGGCTCTATGGAAGAGATATTGATGTACATGCTGGTACTTTGATTGCTCAGCTTAGAGACTATACATATCCTCTATTTTCTGGAAGTTTGGGCAAATGTAAGGGGCGTGTTGTGCTTGCTCAACAGGTTGCATTTCAAGTCATTTTTCTATTTATTGATTAAATCATTCTGTTTAATTGCATAGTTGATCTCTCTTTTCAGGTCTTTCAATTCATTTTATTTTTATTGTTTGGATTGTTCTGTTTGATTGAATTAATGATCTCTCTTTTCCTGTGTTTCATTTGATGATAATTAACATGGTTTCATTGAAGTGCCATCTGTTTGCAAGTATATTTCTGTAGTTTCTCTGAAGGTTCTTTTCTTATATTTAGGTTTTAAAACCAGTCTTTTATTAAAACCATTTTTTTTTAAAAAATAATAAGCAGTGCCATGATCCATGTCCAATGTGGCAGCACTTCTCTTTTGTTGTTATTCTCTTAACTTGTAGTTGTTTACTGGTTTATACTCTATATTCATTTAACTAAGTTTTTCTGGTAAAAGAATTCTGTTAAAATGAATTGGTTCAGAATATGGATGTACATATAATTAGCCTTGTGTACTCCTACATACTTCGCGGAAGCTGGAGGCAGTAGTTAATGTTAATTAAATGACAGTTGAACTTTGAATGAAAAGTTATGACATAAAACACTCATAATTAGCATTGTATAGTCCCCACCTATTGAAATGACAAGTGATTTTTTTGGAAGTCGCCTGAAAGATGACAAGATAGATTGGTACTAGTCCCACATATTGCATGATGATATGTGATTTTGTTGGAACTTGTCTTGAAAGATGACGAGATAGACTGGAGAACCAACCTGGACATTCAATGCATTTTTATGAATAAATATCAATGATGTTGGGGTATTTCTACATTTATTGGGTGAACAATTAGTTGTGAATAGGGAGAGCAGGAAAAGTAAAACTTTGTGAATGATTGTTCTGTTGAGTTTGGAACTAACCGATAATGAAGCATAGGAAGATTGATTATGATGAGTTTTTAAAAAAAGGATGTAGTAATTATGTCCCTGTGATAAAAAGATCCATCTTAGTGTAGTTATGTTTGGACTATAGACTAGTGTGTCTAGTGTGCTTTCTATAACTTAAACCTATACCAAGCAGCATCTCCAATGCATCATCTTTCGTCATTAGTGATGTATGAGCTTACTTGTTATAACTTTACAACGTGCACTATTTATAAATGGACACTTTTGGTTGATGAAAGTTTGATTAAGAAGAATGCTGAACTTGAATTATTTATTAATGCTCTCATTCATGGAGTAGCTATTGCTCTACATCTCTTTATGTACAATGCTGAACTTGATAGAATTGTTCTCTTTTCCTTTGGGTCACAGGCAACTTGTTTCCAACCCCAAAGACATCAAGATGTATTCATTGGGAGATGGAGAAGAGTGCGCATGCTCCGCTCAGCTAGTGGAACAACTCCACCAATGAAAATGTACTCTAACTTGCCTATATACTTTCAGAAAGGTGAAGTATCTTTTGGAGTGGGATATGAGCCAGTATTTGCTGATATAAGCTATGCATTTACAGTAGCTCTAAGGAGGGCTAATCTAAGCACCAGAAGCCAGAATTCTCATTTAAATTATCATAATTCCTCAAATGATTCAACTGCTACAAATTTAGTTCTAGAGAGTCAACTGCCTAAAAAGGAACGTAGTTTACCATGGTGGGATGATATGAGATACTATATCCATGGAAAGATTGTGTTGTATTTTAACAAGACTACATGGAACTTACTTGCTACTACAGATCCCTATGAAGAATTAGACAAACTTCAAATTGTTTCGGAATACATGGAGATTCAACAAACAGATGGAAAAGTTTTAGTTGCTGCAAAGGAATTTATAATTTATATAAGCAGTTTGGAGAGTTTGTTAAAAAGTTGTAGTTTGAAGCTTCCTGTTGTTTCTAGACCATTTATTCACTCCCCTGCTTTCTCTCTTGAGGTTGTAATGGACTTTTAGTTCTAGAGAATCAACTGCCTAAAAAGGAACGTAGTTTACCATGGTGGGATGATATGAGATACTATATCCATGGAAAGATTGTGTTGTATTTTAACAAGACTACATGGAACTTACTTGCTACTACAGATCCCTATGAAGAATTAGACAAACTTCAAATTGTTTCGGAATACATGGAGATTCAACAAACAGATGGAAAAGTTTTAGTTGCTGCAAAGGAATTTATAATTTATATAAGCAGTTTGGAGAGTTTGTTAAAAAGTTGTAGTTTGAAGCTTCCTGTTGTTTCTAGACCATTTATTCACTCCCCTGCTTTCTCTCTTGAGGTTGTAATGGACTGGGACTGCAAGTCTGGAACTCCCCTGAATCATTATTTACATGCACTACCTAAGGAGATGAACCCACGTGAAAAAGTATTTGATCCATTCCGGTCAACTTCTCTTTCGTTAAGATGGAATTTCTCTCTAAGACCTTTGCTGCAGGATGGTAATCCTGGAGACAACATGATGCTAGATCAGGCCATCTATGAGACTTCACAACAGTTGGAGAACATTGATTCCCCGCTTATGAATCTAGGAGCCCATGACTTAGCATGGGTATTTAAATGGTGGAGCCTAAATTATAACCCCCCATATAAGCTACGTTCTTTCTCCAGATGGCCTCGATTTGGAATCCCAAGAGCTTCCAGATCTGGTAACTTGTCTCTAGACAAGGTTATGACCGAATTATGTCTTCGTCTTGATTCCACACCTTCTTGCATCAAGCATATGCCTTTAGGCGATGATGATCCTGCAATTGGTTTAACTTTTAAAATGTCAAAATTGAAATACGAATTATGCTACAGTCGTGGAAAGCAGCTATACACCTTTGAATGCAAGCGTGATCCTCTTGATCTTGTCTACCGAGGACTTGACCTTCACATGCTGAAAGCCTACTTAGATAGAGATTGTAGGTCATCTGCAGCTCATGAGATTCAAGCAACTAAGAGAGCTTCAATGACAGGTAAAGTCAATGATAAATGCAGCCAACCACATAATTTTACGGAAAGAAGTAGGGATGATGGTTTTCTTTTGTATTCTGATTATTTCACAATAAGAAGGCAAGCACCTAAGGCTGATCCTGAAAGATTATTGGCATGGCAAGAAGCTGGAAGAAAAAATCTTGAGATGACCTATGTTAGGTCGGAGTTCGAAAATGGTAGTGAGAGTGATCACACACAATCAGATCCAAGTGATGATGATGGGTTTAACGTTGTAATAGCTGACAATTGCCAACGGATATTTGTATACGGCCTCAAGCTCCTTTGGACACTTGAAAACCGAGATGCTGTCTGGTCCTGGGTAGGTGGAATATCTAAAGTCTTTGAAGCTCCCAAGCCTTCTCCCTCTCGTCAATATGCACAGAGGAAATTAATTGAGGAACAACAGAAGAGAGATGAACCTGAAGATCCTCGTGGCGACATCTTAGTCTCCTCTACTTCTGCAATACATGCTGGCAGTTCTGCTTCTAAACAAGCTGAAACATCTGAATCAAATTCATCAGGTTCTTCTTCAGGCAAAGCTGAATGCATACAATCTGATGTAAATGGTGAGTTCAAAAGAGCTAATCTCTTGTTGTAGATATCCTTGAGTAACTGCGTAACTTGGCACTCCAAGAATTGGTAATTGATTCATTTATTGTTTAACTATGCACATTTGCGCTCTTTTCTTATCTCAAAACTTTACATGAAAAATTATTATTTCAATTCATTTGGAGCTATTTCTGTATCTTTAGAAATACTAGTTTTGAGAAGAAACATTGACCCTGTTTCTCAAAAAAAATCATCTCTATGTTTTGAAAGCCTTTGCTATTACATACATGTTTATGCTTCTCTAACCATTTGGTATTACTATCCACCACCAGTAAAGCCTGGGCAGATTGATGATCCAGAGGAGGAAGGGACACGCCATTTTATGGTTAATGTCATTCAGCCTCAATTCAATCTTCATTCTGAGGAAGCTAATGTAAGCGGATTTGACTTTGTTTGTTTAAATCAACATTCCAAAAGTCCTGTTTAGGATGGGAAATGCATCAGATCTCTTTACTTCCTTTATTTCAAGCATTGATTCAATTATTTTTTTAATATTAGTTTTCTTCTGTATTATTTCCTGTCAAATGGGTCAGTAGGAAATAGTTATAGTAATGGTTTTAAAAGTTGGCTGATTCCTGTACTGATTGCTTAGAGTTGGATCAGAATCTTAATGATTCAACCCCGTTCCGACTTAATCAAGGATTAGTTTTCAGAGCTTGTTGGAAAACTGAATATATTCTCTGATTTAGTAGGGTTCTCGTGGTAAATTGATCGAATGAGTGATGGTTGGGAGGAATTGATGGTTTTCAAAATTGGCTGATTTCTCATCGAGATCAAATTCAAATAAGATGTGACTCATGACTAAAACTAATTGAGTTTAAGTCAAAGTTCGACCCAAGACTCATCTTTAAATTCCTCTTTCCTCTCTGCCTGTGTCCCATGCACAAAACACCCAACAATAAAAGGGTAGTATAAAATTTGATGAAACAGAAACTTAGTCAAACTTATGAATTTGGAGAAGAATAAAAAAAGTAATCCCCTCCCCACTCAATCACTAGTTCACATCTCACCCCTACTATTCTTAATCCTCTAAACCCCTTTATATAGTTCCTCTCTTCTTTTGCCGCTTCCTTGATGGAGTTGATGTTCTTTGCAAAGAGAATTCCGTTGGTTTATATATGAGTGGAGGAAGATGTAAATTGGGTAAAAGAGAAAGTAGAGATAAAGGAGATCCCGATCTGCTTTGTTCATTTGTGAACTGTGAGGAAGACTCCCTATATAAATTATACAACACCGTTATATAATATGATACGAATAATTACTAATACCTAAATAGTGATTTTATAGCATATTGCAACAACAATCAAGTTTTATCCGAATAGGTGGGGTCGACTATATGGATGCTCATATGCTATTAGATTCTGTCCCCTACTATATCACAATCTATATTTAAATAAATTTTATCTTATTTTATCGTTGCTAACTAAGCCTTTTTTAATGTTCCTCTTTCTCGTTAAATGTGCATATTTGTCATAGTTTCACATCGCTTAATTTGAGAATTTATTGTTTGTTTAAGTATATGTTCGTATCATCTTAAATGTGTCTCTCAAAACAACTCCGATTTTCTATCTAATATTCTCATTTCTTATCTTATTCACCCTCGTATGCCCATACATCTATTTTAACATCCTCATTTTTGCGACTCTTATCTTCTACTTGTGTGCATAACCTAACATTTTGCTTCATATAACATAGGAGGTCTAATTGTCATTTTGTAGAACTTCTTGAAGTTTTAGAGGAATTTTACGATCACAAAGAATACTTGATGCTCTCCATTTCAATCGTCCTGTTTATATTTTATATAAGACATCTCTCATCTCCTCCATCATTTTGCAGAACGATTTTAAATACTTAAAGCTCACAATTACATAGAACTTGTTATTTTTTATCTTAATTATTGCCTTGCTATATCTAATATTACTAAACTTAAATTCTATATATTTTGTCTTTACTTTATTAAGCCTAAAATCTTTCGTTGAGATTCGAGCTTAGTTTTGACTTTTTCACTTGTCTCATCTACCAAAATAATATTATTTGCAAATAACATGTAACATGGTAATGTCATAGTGAGTTCATTCATGATTAATGTAAAAAGATAGAGATTTAAAGTTGATCCTTTATCCAACCCTATCTTTATAGGAAACACTTCGGTTAATCCGAAAGTTTTCACTCTTGTATTATATTCTCATACATATCCTTAATTATTTCAACATACGTTATGCTAACACCTTTCTTTTATAGAATTCTCCACATAATTTTCCTCGAGAGTTTTTTCTTAGTCTATGAATACCATGTACAAGTTTTTTTCCCGATATTTTTTAATTAATTGTCTGAAGATGTATAACTTCTATTATTGATAATTTTTAAATTGATTTTTCATCACCGTGATCTCATTCTTTAATTTTTTCAATCACTCTTTTTTTTTTTAAGTTTCATGGTACGTCTCATTAGCTTAATGCCTTATAATTCACACAATTTTGTAAATTTTCGTCGATTTTTTATAGTAGACTAGAGTTCTTATCCTCCTCTTATTAGACCCTTTTTTTCAATATTAGGTTAAATAACTTCGTAAGTCATTCAATACCTTGCTTCCCTAAGTATTTTTATACTTTTCGATCCAACCACTTTTTCATTTTGCATTTCATTTAAAACTTCTACTTTTGAAGTTTGAATTTATCGTAAAAATTAAATTTTTATACTCCTTTGCCTACTTAAAATTTGCAAGTTAAGTTCATCAACCAAATTTCATTAAAAAGTTGATGAAAATATTTTTTTCTTTGCTCTTTTATTTTACTTCATCATTCACTAGTACCATATTGTATTCATCATTAATGAATCTTATTTGGGTAAAATCTGTCTTCCTTTTTCTTGCTTTAGTTATAATGTCTCTTTTTTTCTTCACTTTCTTTTGTATTTTCTTATTCTGCCATCAATATTCTTTATTTAATAGTGCACGCCCTTTCGACTCACCATTTTCCCATTTAATGTCATCCTATCTTATATTGTATTCAAGTTGTCATGTATTTCTCCTAATAGTTATGCTTCTACTCCTTAAATATATTTTTTCCCATCATTTAACTTATACCATTTAATTTTAGGAGTCGTGCACATCTTTCTTCTATTGATACTATGCTTGAAGCGCATATTTAAACTATTAACCTTGCAATCTTTACATATCTTTTTATACTTTTTCCCAACCATAAGAAAGTCAATTTCTGACTTTTTGTTTCCCTTTTTAATGTAACTAAGTGTTCTCTTTTCTTAAAAAATATATTCACTATTATAAGTCTATATGCTATCATAAAATCTAATATAGTTTTTTTTTCATTTCTTGTTCCAAAATCATAACCCCATGCACCCTATCATATTCCTTCTTACTCCTGCGTGCTTATTTAAATCTTCTCCTATTAAAATTATCTTGTTTGATGGAATATTTTTTGTACTACCTCATCTAGGTCTTCTTAAAATCAATATTTGGTGGTTGCATCTAATCCTATTTAAGGTGCATATTTGCTAATTATATTAATCGTTTCTTTCGTCACTACTATTTTGAGAGTTATAATTCTATCCCCCTTTCTAACTATTATTTTTACATCTTTTAACAAACTATCCACAAAAATTACTATTCTATTTCTTATTTTACTCTTTTATCTGTACTATAACTTAAAATCTGAGTTATCTATCATCTTTGTCTTCTCACCTATTCATTGTCTCTCATAAATACAAAATATTAATTCTATTTCTATTGTTTTTCCCATGAGTGGTCATATATTTCATGTTCCAAATATAAGACAATCAATATTTTTGTAATGTTTGTTCATATTCAATCTATAGTGTGAGAATTCTTGTATATTTAATATTACACTGAAGTTCTCATGTAGATGTAGCAGTCCGAGACATTGCAGTCGAACCCTACAATGTGTTTATTCCGGAAAATAATCTAGTATTAACACAATAGTTTGATGGATCTATTATTAGAACATTTGCTTTAATTTGATGTTGTTGGCTACCTAACTTAATTCAACCTTTTTCATTCTGGCTTGGGACCCGTATTGGCGATTTTAATAATGTTGTAACAGTAATTGGCTATTTGATAAGTATAGTAAATTATAGCTTGGCATGACAGCCAGGTTGGAAATCTCATGGTTTTGCATAAAATAGTCATGGATTAGAATAACTTAACCCTAAACTGGATGAACATGATGCTAGTCCAAGTTGGAGCCTGATGGCAGTGCCTTGGATGGTGTGTTGGGCTTGACACGACTGATTCATAGTCAATTAGGCATGACACATGCTTGTGTCTGACCCATAATCATGGAGCCAAACTACTAGTATACCAATATAACAGTAAAACAAAATTAAAAACTTTATGGCATTATGGTTATTTGGCTAGAATTTTACGAAATTATTCATAAAAATAAAAAAATTATTAAAAAAATTCTTGAAAATTTCCTTTAAATACCCTCCTTTACCTTTCATCTCTCATCCAAACATAAATTCTCACTCGTACTCGTTATGTTCATTTCTTATTCTCTCAAAATTCAGAAACTATTTCTCTGATATTTTATTTTCCCTTAATGTCTTTTAATTTCATTCTAAATATTATTTTGATATATTATATACCTATCATTATCAGTAGTGTGCCCTAACTATCGTGAACATGATTCACTCTTCTTTTGGTGTATTTTTTTAGTTTTCAATATTTCATTTTTATTCATAATTGCATTTTTGGATTTAATTTAGTTTCGTCTTCATCTTTTTGAAAGAATGGTTGGAACGTCTGCATTATGGAATTTTAACGATTTAAATTTATCCTAAGAGCAAATAAATCAAATCCAAGAGATCCTGAATATTCAGGGATGATCAACCTGCTCAGCAGGCTGTTAACTAACTTAAAAATGACGAAATAGTAGGAGGGCTGTTGATCCTTGAGATAATAGTACTTCCTTAAGTGACACACGGAAGTGAATAAGCCCTCTTTGAGAATCATTCAATATCATTTTCAGAATGATTAAAAAAGAGCCCAATATTAGATATAAAAGAAGGTTTATATTGCAAATCTTTGAGGGGAACATACCACCTTTTTTACCACTCCAAATATAATTATTGTTGCTCAATCTAGATTTTCTCATAATTGTGACAATCTTAATATATTTGTTTTTTCAAACTGAAGTGGTGCCGAAAAATGATTTGTTAAATATATAGTGAAGTCTAAATAATGTTTTTTTAGTTGAGTATCAAATTTTAAATATTTATGAGGACATATTCACGATTTATAGACACAATGCAATTTGGCCTAAGGCTTAAAATCTCTTGCCATGGAATATCCGTCTTTGACTGCAATGATAGTGTTATGATATATGATGCCAATTGCAAATTGAGATGAAAGAAGAAGGAAACCAAGAAAAAAAAAGATGAGAAGAAAAAACTATATAATTGACATTATATTGCATGGCATAAGCTTTAAAAAAATAATTAATATTATTTCAATTTATTTTAATGCTTGTTGTAGTATGCTAAGGGGTGTCAAATGTTGGTATGAGACAATGCTTAAACGACATTTGTTACACAATGAGAGATCACCTGTGTCGAGTGGTATGGAGTTTCGGTAATTTATCAAAATAATACATTTTGACTATGCCACTCGACATGGTATGAGATTTTAAACCATGATTTTCCCCCATTATTATTTTTTTTAAGATTTAAAAATAAATCTCTTTTTTTTGCATAATTTTTTATTTAGAATTGCATTGACATTTGATTGGATTAGTAGTCATAATTCTTTTTCTTATATTTGTTACACATCACATTGACTAAGTGATGGGTTTTTAGTAAAAAAAATAGTAGTTTTAAGTGTTTACTATTACTCTACAATGCTTCGTCAATACAACAACTCAACCTTATCTCACTAGGTGGGGTCGGCTATATGAATCATTCTATGCCATTGGCTTTTATCTCTTCCTATATCATAATTTATATTTAAATAAATGTTATCTTATTTTATTGGTATTGTTGCATCAAATCTTTTTTGGTCTTCCTCTATCTCGTTTGATGTACATATTTGTCATAGTTTTATATTGTTTAACTGGAACATTTATTGGTCGTTTAAGTATATGTCTATTCCATATTAAACATGTCTCCCAGTTTTTTCTCAATAGTTGCAATCCTGACTTTTATTTCTAATATTTTCATTTCTTATCCTACCCATTCTTGTTTTTCCGCATATCCACTTTAACATTTTCTTCTCTGCAACTCTCATCGATCGCTGTTTTGCAAAACTTTCTTTTATGTCATAAAGGTACTTTACGACCACAAAGAACACTAGATGATTTCCTCCATTTCAACCATCCTACTTGATTCTATTTAAGACATTTCTCAATCCCTCCATGCAAAAATAATCCTAATACTTGAATGGTTCGTTTGGTTAATATTTAGTGCAATATATGGATATGACATCTTCCTTGTGATATAGCTCATAGGTGAAACTTAACATATTTAAGGTTGAAAGCCTACTTAAAATATAAGGATCTTCTATCACTTTATCTATAAATATTCCTTTGTCTTACACTAAAAGAGAATGTGATTTTTTTGAGTTTTTGATTCTACTACTAATCTGCATATTAGTCAGTGAATATAGGAATAATTATGACTTAGCAGAGATTATTACTACAATGGAATTAAAAAATTAAAAACCATTGAGGAGTTAATATTGGTGATATTTTTTTATAGTTATAGTTTTAGATGCAGAGTAAAATATAACAAGTTTTGTCATGCCAGTTCAGTTCACTAACTATAGAATAGGCTCAGCATATGTAATCTATAATTAAAAATTATCTCATATCTACACCAATTAGATATTTATTAACCAAGATGATAATTATGTGATCCTATAGCAATAGCTCATTGTTTCTTTATCTTCAGGGTAGATTTCTTCTTGCTGCTGCCAGTGGCCGTGTTTTAGCTCGTTCATTTCATTCAGTTCTCCATGGGTATGAGATGATAAAGCAAGCTCTTGGAACTAGCAATATTAAAATTCCAGAATTCCAACCTGAAATGACTTGGAAGCGAGCAGAGCTTTCAGTGATGCTGGAACATGTTCAAGCGCATGTTGCACCTACTGATGTTGATCCTGGTGCTGGACTTCAATGGCTACCGAAGATTCTCCGAAGCTCACTGAAAGTAAAAAGGACGGGTGCTTTGCTGGAAAGGGTATTTATGCCATGTGAAATGTACTTCAGGTACACTAGGCATAAGGGTGGAACTGCAGATTTGAAAGTAAGATTTGAGTGCATCCAACACTACCTTCAAAATAGTTATATTTGAGAATCAAAATAGTTCGTCTTCAATTTTTTTTTGGTGAATATATGATAAATGTCCATTCTTGTTGGGAATCCAGGTGAAGCCTCTAAAAGAGCTATCCTTTAATTCTCCTAATATCACTGCAACTATGACATCACGTCAGTTTCAGGTGATGCTGGATGTTCTCAGCAATCTCCTGTTCGCCAGGCTTCCAAAGTGAGGTTCTTAACTTTGTTTTGTCAGTGCAATGCTTTGATTCATCAGATAATTGTTTCTCTTTGGTTATTTTGCCTGCTCATTTTATCCATCAATGAAGCTTATTGACTTTATTCAACTGATCATTACTGAAAGGTGCTTGGGCAAGCACCTATTCACTAAAAACCACACAAAGTTTCTCTTGAATGCCTTAAATCTTTCCATAAGACATTTGATTGTGTTGCATAAGTAAGCATCTTTTAGAAAGACGAAAATCAAAACTTACATCCACAAGAAATTGTTCCAGCTGAAACAAATTATATATTTACTTGTGTTTCGAAACATAATTATTTGGTCATAATACATGTTAGAAAATGGCAAACAAATTGATTCCTTGTGAACCATTATAAGATGGACATTCTTTTCACTAACACAATAAACTCTTCCTTTGTGTAGCCATTTCTCTTATGCTTCTGTTTTCCAATATATTCCTATGTAATTTTTCTTCTCTGAAGTGTCTACATCAAGATTGAATCTGTTGCTGTTATATTTAGTCATATGATTTTCTCTCCTAATTCCTAATGCAACATTAATGAATCAAAACTCGCATAGAAGTTTGAACTCACTTTGATAGTAACATGAGTTGTAAACAATTTTAAAAAGTGAAATAAATCATGACACATAGAATGTGAACTCATGAGGTGGTATTTTATTATGCAAAAGTTAATTAACATGAGGGAAGTTGGTGTCGAAGACACTAGAATATGCTAAGAAAGATTCCTACACCTAAAAGGACTAAATCAAACTAGAAAATAAACAGAATTACAAACTTAAAAGCGATGGATCCATACATAATATTTGTGTAGGTTTTAATATTGGCCGACAACTTAATGTAACCCCCTCCTTTATCTGAGCTTGGGACTGACCATGATGGAGAATTTGCTACGAGTTAAATATTTTAACCATCCAAACTAAATCAAGTGATGAACTCCCTGGACACATCCAAGAATAATTACAAGGGTGCATGTTTGCAAATGATATTGTTTTAGTTGATGAGATATGTGATGGCTTGACTCTTAGCGAAAAACATTACAATTTAGACATTTTAGGATTAGTTGAGTAATAGAGTAATGACAAAATATATAAAATTTAAGTTTAATAGTAGTAGATGTAGCAAGACAATTGTTAAGAGAAGAGATGATAAGTTTCCTTTCATTGAAAGCTATAAGCATTTACGAGTAGTTTTTGCAAGAGGATAGAGGGGTTGATAGAGATGTTTTATATAGGATACAATTAGGATAATTGAAATGGAGGAGGTCGTCAGCTCTTCTTTGTGATCATAAGATACCTCTAAAAAGTTTAAAGGAAAGTTTTATAAAATGATGGTTAGACTTGTTATACTATATGAATGTTGTGCCATGAAGTAAGCACATTAGCATGAGATGAGAGTTGCAAAGATGAGAATGTTAAGATAGATATGCAGACATACGAGTATGGATAGTATACGAAATGAGAACATTAGACAGAAAATGAGAGTTGCACCTATTGAAGGAAACTTTGAGCGACACGTTTAAGATGGCCTAAAACAAGAAATGAAATGTCGTGCTGTGCCGCTAGGCACGGACGGTTTTTACCATTTTGTCGCACGGACGAAACCGGCACACTGCGTGCAATGATTTCAGCGTGCATCACGCATGTTCGCGATAGAAGAGCAGCGAGGTATAATTTTCCCCTATTCGCAAATATATTTAAAATTATTTTTTTAAAATTAATATTCTAAAAAATTATTTTTTAAAAAAATTTAGAATAATTCTGATTTATATTTTAATATTTTTTATTATTTTAAATTTCATTTAAAAATTCTAAAAAATATATAATAACTGACTTATATTTTAATAATTTTTATTATTTAAAATTTCATTTAAAATTCTAAAAAACCTATAATTCAGATTTATATTCTAATATTCTAAAAAATTCTAATAAATTAAATTTATATTCTGTTTAATTGATATTTTTTTACTATTTAAATTAATTAAATGAATAAATAATTATTTTATATAATTATTATATATAAAATAACATCTTTGTGTTAATTTATATATTTATTATAGATAATATATTTTTATTTTAGAATTAATTTGAAAATTTAAAATTTCATTTAAAATTTTAAAAAACTTATAATTCAGATTTATATTCTAATATTCTAAAAAATTCTAATAAATTAAATTTATATTCTGTTTAATTGATATTTTTTTACTATTTAAATTAATTAAATGAATAAATAATTATTTTATATAATTATTATATATAAAATAACATCTTTGTGTTAATTTATATATTTATTATAGATAATATTTTTTTATTTTAGAATTAATTTGAAAATTTGATCCATGAATATTACATATTTATCTTTTTTACTTTTAGGATTTTTACTTTCTGAACATATGAAATATATATTTTTTGTCTTAGAATGTTTCTATTTGATCTGTCTAAGAAATAATATTTGTCCTTTATTTTAGAAATTTTGATAAAGGTATGCTGTCAAGTTTATGATTTCTAATAAAACACTTATAATCTTGTGTTTAAAGCTTGTTTTACTTCTGAAGTTTGAATTCTACGATAAAAATTAAAATTTCGATGCTCATTTGACCTAATTAAATTACCTAAGTTAAGTTGGTCTCCTAAACCTTCATTAAAAAGTTGATGAAAATACCTCTTCCACCACTCTTTTATTTCTCCATCGCTTACTAATACCCTATTACATTCATCTTTAATACATTTTATTTGGCTAAGATCTCTTGTTTTTCTTTCTCTCACTTTAGCTATTCTATAGATGTCTTTTCCCCCTTCTTTTGTATCCAATTTTTGATATAACCGTTCAAAAGTTTTATTTTTTGCTTCACTCACTCAAAAGTTTCATTTGGCTCGGCACAATACGATACCAAAATCGTATTGTTCTTGTCTGGGACCGAAATCTCAGCACATGTCTAAAATTTAAACCTTGGTTTGGATATATACTTATGCGACCAATAAATGCCTCGATTAGGTGATGTAAAAATATGACAAATACACACATTAATCAAGGAAGAGAGATATTGAAAAAGACTTGGTTAGGAATGATAAAATAAGATGAATTTTATTTAAATATAGAAGATATAGTAGGAAATTGAACTCAATGATGTAGGAAGATCCATATAGTCAATCCCACTTAATAGGATAAAGACTTGGTTATTATTGTTTTGAGTTATTGGTCCTTTCAAGTATCAAATATGCAATTAAACCTTAGATAATTGATTACTAACTTTTGATTTCTACTATATTGCATACATTTGGCTATTATTTGTTATTAACTATCAAAAGCAATTTTAGGGGTTTCCAGATTTTATATCAAAACCTGAAACTCTACCCTAACCAAAATCTGACATATTTAATAGTCTAACACGCAAATTGTATGGCTAATTTAGATGCTGTTGGGTTGAGTATGTCAGGTTTTTTGCCCACCCTTATATGGCTTAGTGGCATGAGCATTGATTCATACCTTGTTATGACTACTACCTTTAAACACTCACAATCGCAAGCTGATGGTCTTGATTTTTAAGGTCTATTGTTTTCTTTGATTTCTTTAGGTGCATTCTTTTTGTTGTTACAGTTACATCATTCATGACTGAACCATAGATTATGCTTCACCCATCATCTTTTTGTCTTTCTTCAAAAAGCCATTTGTCTACTTTTATTTATTTTTCATATGCACGTTTTTTTATTTTAATAATTATGGTTGCATCTGATTCATTTAGAATGACAATCATTACTTGTTTTAAGATGCTGTTATTTTGATTTTACTTCTGAGATTAGCAGTCAAATGAATGTGTTTTGTAAAGGTCTTGAAATTGTTTTTAGCTGTCTTTCTGCCTTTTGTTTTCTCCTATTGCTTTACTTTAAAATTTGTTGTCGCACATGACTACCATTGTTCAACTTCAAAGTAGTGGAATTACATGAGTTGTTACCAGGCCTCGTAGAAGTAGCCTTTCCTATCCATCTGAAGACGATGAAGATGTTGAGGAAGAAGCTGACGAGGTAGTTCCTGATGGTGTTGAAGAGGTTGAATTGGCAAAAATTAACCTTGAGAAAACAGAAAGAGAGAGGAAGCTGCTCCTAGATGACATTAGGACCTTATCGGGTGATTCTCACTCTGATTTGTGTTCACAAGAAAAGAGTGGTGACTTGTGGATGATTACCGGTGGGAAGTCTATTCTGGTAAATTTTCTGCTCAAAACACTTTAACTAGAACTTTAATGTAATTTCTATTATATCTTACTATTTAAGGCTTCAGTTCAAGGTAAATCTTAATCAACATGTTTTACAATCATTAGAATGATGTAGTTCCTTATGCTATCCAAATACCGTTCTGCAAAATTTACTTAACAATATCACTAAAAGAATTTCACCAGTGTTTTGTGTTCTAAATGATATTGTCAGTCCTGTATGTATATACAAACTTTAGGTGGACTGATCAACCTTCTGATTGATGAATAACAACAACAGATTAAAATGTGATTCAGCATGTTTTTAGCATTTAGAAACTGAATTTTCCTTTTCATGCCACTTAGATATGTTATTTAATTAGGTGCAAGGTCTAAACAAAGATCTGGTAAGTATTCAGAAGTCCAGGAAAGAGGCATCTTCTGCATTGCGGAGGGCTTTGCAAAAAGCTGCACAGCTACGTCTAATGGAGAAAGAAAAGAACAAAAGTCCATCTTGTGCTATGCGGATTTCCATGAGAATCAATAAAGTCGTTTGGACTATGCTTGCTGATGGAAAATCTTTTGCTGAAGCAGAGATAAATGAGATGGTGTGTATTTAGAGATTTTTTTTCTGAAACTATTAAAGAGGGTGATTATTTTTTATAATTTCATGGTTGCTTAAATTTCTTCTCCTTTTCTCTCTGTATACATTAAAACCTGTTAAAGAATTATAGGATGCATTTGAGAATATTGGTAGTCCTAGGAAAATGCTGAGTAAAACATTTTGTTTGTTATTTTCATTGTTCCTAGCTATATCAAGCACTTTAGTCAACACATTGTTTTTCTTGTGAGTTGCTAAGCTGAAGAATGCTTTATATGACGTAACTGTCCTCTACAATTGGTTTTGTTGGTAAAAGGCAATCTGTTTGTTCTTACCTTTGTAGTATTTTTCTCCTCTTATTCCAATAGCTTAATTATTAGTGGTTTAAATTTTAAATGATCCAAGGCTGCTAGTTCTTTTTAGTTACAACCAGTTACAGCGTTCGCCTCTTTGATAACAATGATGCAAGAGGCTGATTATGCTTTACAATCCCACGGTTGCTAATTTTTTTCTCCTATTTCCCTTTATACATTAAAACCTTTTATAGAATTTAAGGATGCATTTGAGAATATTGGTAATCCTAGGAGATGAAATGGTGAGTAAAATATATCTTGTTTAATTTTCAAAAGTAATTTGTTGTTATTTTTATTGTTCTTGATTATATCAAACACTTTAATCCGCACAGACATTTGTTTTCTTTTGAATTGCTAAGCTGGAGAATTCTTTATATGATGCAACTTTCTTTACTGTTGGTTTTGTTGGTTAAAAGCATTCTGTTTGTCCTTACATTTATAATATTTTTGCCTCTTAATACAATTACTGAATTATTATTAGTATAAATTTTAAATCATCAGAGGCTGCTAGTTCTCTTTAGCTACAATCAATTACACTGTTCTCTTTGATAACATCGATGCAATCCAAAGAAGAAAGAATCTCAGCGTTTGTGTTCATTGTCTTCTCTTTAGGAAGATAAGTATTATAAGTAGTTTTCATATTTGATACTGCATTACGTTAGGAGCAGTTGTCCTTCTGACTGTAGTGATAGAGATAATTGTGAAAAAGAAACATGGTTGAAAAGTATTTGCAGACTTCTATAGCTTTAGAGATTTCCAATATTAATAAAATGGGTATGGCATGCTCTGGTTATGAAAATGTTGCAAACTCTTTTTCTGAGATATTAATTACTCAGGTGCTTGAATTAGGTATGTAAATCATGTTAGCCTTGATGCTTGATGGGAGTTATTGTTATTATTATTATTATTTTTTGAACTTAAGCGGCTGGAGTGTGTGTGTCACCATGTGATTTTCTATGACAAGTTATTCCAACTCTACCCTATCATTTTTCTCTTTGATGTTTAATGCTGTTCCTTATCTAACTTAAAGATCCTTAATTTCTTTATGAGACGACTGCACATAATCAATCTATTGATGAGGAGTAACTTGAGTGAAGTGGAATCTTCAAACTAAAGCGCTTGCTGCTATGTGTTTCAAATGAATTTCTCATTGTGATGCCCCAGTAATATGAAAAACCATTGTTCAAGCAATTTTCGTTAAAAGTTTGTTTACATCTTGTATTAAGATTGTCAATGTTGTTTGGTTCTGTGTAGTTTCCAATCATGTTCAGTTTTGTTTTTATTTTTCTATTGTCTTATTTTGAACAATAGAATTTGGCATTACTTGTTATATAGTTAAACATGGTGATCTTTGATTGCCTTATAGTAATATCCCAATGACTTTTTGTTATCATATCGTAACATCCCATTTCCTTTTATGTTACATCAGATGTATGATTTTGATCGGGATTACAAGGACATTGGTGTTGCTCAATTTACTACTAAGTCCTTTGTTGTTAGAAATTGCCTACCTAATGCAAAGTCAAACATGCTATTGTCAGCATGGAATGCTCCTCCTGAATGGGGAAAGTAAGTATTTAGTTGCTTCACTTATGTTATGCTGGTTGAAAGTATCTTATATCATTTCATTATTTATTACATAGATTGTACTTAGCTCATGATATTTCAGTTAGAGTTAAAAGTGAAGGGAATAGTTTTATTTGACCTATAAGAGATGCTATGGTGGTGTAATGAAATTAGCAAGTTTTTTTTTCATGGTTGAGGAGTGATCTTAGTCATTGTAGCAACACCTCTAATGAGTTGATACTTAGCTTCAATTTTCTATATTTGTTCATGAATCAATACATTATCTTGATTGTCACTGTACATGATAATTCGTGCTCATCCGAGAGCAAACATAGTCACATTCTCTCACAAGCTATTTGAGTTGTAGTTCATTCCTCATAGTACTATATTGTTTCTATTGAACGAGCGCCAATACTCTATTTCTTGTTTTCTTCCCACCAGCATATGAATATGACAAATTATCTAGGTGTATTTTTCTATTTTGAAAACAATCCCTCGCCCAGAGCATCGTTGAGATAATGAAAAAAATGCACGCATCATCCCATCCCAATAGCACTGCTGTTTTTTTTTTTTTTTTCATAAATTGCTAGTCTGATAACAACGAAGCATATACATGGTGAGATCATATGAACATGAATACCTATTGACGAATTCTGTCCTGATTGACTGCTGTAGCAAAAGGACATTAAAGTAGTCTGCTAGGGCCGTAAATGGTTGATAATGTTGATAACTGTTGCAAGAAGAGGGAAAGTAGATTTTATTGGGTATGTTGACTATTCTATGTGAAAAAGGAGATTTCTGGCCAATCAAAGGTAAAGTGCAGTTGGAAAAAAAAATATGTTTGGGCAGTTATTATCCTTCCCTTTGTAGGAAACTTGCTCTAAATCTTTAAATCCTAATTAAGTTAAAACACCCATTATGAGACCACTACACATAACTAATGATTCTTAAAATTCCCATTTAAGCTACGTGAGAGATATTAACTATTTTCAGCTTGTTATATAAACTAGGAAAGACTTTATAAAAATTAAGGCATGATCTTGATGTAAACTAAAAATCAGTATATGAGATGACATCTTAGGAGATAATCTCTCTAGTGGACTTCTTGTGGCAGCATTGGCATCATAGGTGAAGTGATGAAATGGAAGAAGGAAATCACTTGTTGAGGATCCCAAAAACAACCATCAATGGTTAGTTGACTCGTAAATGTTTAAGATAAAAAATAGGACAGTAATAGTGATAAAAATCAATTGGATTTGGTAGGAGATAGTCAGATTAAGGTTCAAAATCTTGAGCCATGCCAAATATCTCAACTTTGACTTGAATATTTTCGTGTTTCATAGTTTGGTGAGGGTGTAGAGAATTGGATGGGAAAGAAGAAAGAAGATGAAAAAAAAAGGAAGAGAATATAATTGCATACCTATTCCCACACGGAATGTTATATTTTTTTTGGGATAAATAAAAATATATTGAATCCAAAGAGAAAAGAGGTACAAACTTGATTAGACAAGCCCAATCACCAACATCAACCATCTCATATATCTAATGACACTCACCCCAACCAAACCACTAGTCCCTGCGAGTTACTTATGTCTGACGCAATGTCAAATCAGAGTATACTCCCAAAGATTGGTACACATGAGTTTGCACACTTCTGAGATCTGAATATCTAATTGCCCTTCTCTAAATAAACTACTATTCCTCGCTTGCCAAACATAATAAATCATTGAAAACAAAGCCAGGTGATAGGCCTTTGTTGACACCCTACTCCCTCGATAGTATTTCCCAAAGACTCGCATCATCCGTCTGTACGTGGACATCTCCTATTGCATATGAAGTCATTCTTTAATCCTCCTCCAAAGCTCCGCAATAGGGGGGCACCCAAAGAAAAGATGCTCTTGGGACTCTTAGCACCTGATGGTAGAAGATGCACTGCCGATCCTCCAAGTACTCTTATCTATCTCTAGTGGGGAGACGTCACTGCGCCAACATCCAAAATGTAATTGCATGGCTCAACTGAATATGTCTTTCACATTGTCCAGACCCATGGTTTCTTAGGGCTAGGGTGCCTAAAGAAATCATAAGCTCAAGCCACTCAATCATCTCGAGTAAATCGATCTGCTAGCCCTCGGTGTCCCAGCTGCCAATAGGACAAGGTCCCGTATCTGAAGCAACTGCTTAATCAATAGGGATTATGTGTGGATGACCTCCCAAGGCCATACATCCGTGTGCCTTAGGTAAATGGGATGGACCCACTTTATTCAAAGCACATCCTCCTTGGCATGTATAGGGATGGCAATGGGGCGGGGCGGGGCGGGGGCGGGTTTGCCATTCCCATCCCCGCCCCGTTTTCATTTTTTCGGGTTCGGGGATTCCCCATCCCCGCCCCATCTCCATGATCTATCGGCAGCAACAATGTCAACCTGGAGATAATTTTTGTATGTCTCAAAGAAAAGGTAAGGCTCAAACAGTGCATTCCAGCTAGTCTTATTCAGCTCGATTTCCTGCAAGGATGGCAAACAGGGAAATACAGAAGACATGGTTCCGAATAATAGCTCAGGTAAATCATGAAGTACATACAGACCTCACAGATCTTGTTGCCTATTTGAAGCCAATAGATTAATGTTAACACTATTATTAATATTTTTAAAAAAAATCATATTATTATTTATTAATAATAATAATAATAATAATATTCGGGGCGGGTTCGGGGATGGGGATAGTATTCCCATACCCGCCCCAAACCCGCCCCATCCCCGAAAAATCAGGGATCCCCATCCCCATTTCGGGTTTTCCCCGCGGGGCTCCAAACCCGCGGGGAAAATTGCCATCCCTAGGCATGTATCTGCCATCACACTTTAGCCAAGAGAGCTAAGTTCCAAGCATGTAAGTCTTGAAACCACAAACCGCCTTCATCCTTGGGTCTACACATATCTGCCCAAGAAACTGGTGGATATTTAGATGTCCACATGAAAGATCTGTATATGTTGTAAGTACGATCAATAATACCCATAGGAAGTGGTAAAATAGATAACCAAAAACACTCCATTCCCTGGAGTATATAGGTAATGAGTTGCACCTTGCCCGCATAAGATAGTGTTTTATGAGGCCAAACATTGATCTGTCGGACTAGTGAATCTAGCGGTGAGTTGTAATCAGAAATCCATAGCCACTCTGCAGCCAAAGGAATCCCGAGATACCTGAACATGGAACCCTCCCGAAAGCCCGTAATGGAAAACAACTACATAGTGTCGTGTCATCAACCCTAGCCAGATAGATACAAGACTTTAGTCTGTTGATCTGAAGGCCATATGTCGCACAGTAAAAGAAGGTAGTATCATAGACATTTGGATCTGGAAGGTCATGATGAAGATCTCTCTTTTGAGTTCAACACCCCAAGGAGTGCTTAACCAATTGAGTTTATATCAGAGAACAAAATATCCTCAATGAAAATCTAATGAGATATGGCAAAGTAAAAGAAAGAGTGTTCATCTAGAGTGGGCAATGGAGCTTCATCAATGAGAAATCAAATAAGCGATAAGAACATTGTCCCAATCATGTTTGAAGCATCTGATAGGGAACATCATGGCACAAGCAACAAACCAGATGTTGATTGTTGCATTTGGCAATCCCATCGTGTTATGATATATGAACAAAATTCATTGGATAAATACTACTAAGATTAACAAGTGGACCATGCATATCTTTTAAGAAATTAAGATGCTCTATTCTGCAGCACATTTCAATGTCGTCTCAGCTAAATTCAAGACACATTGTTCCACATTGAAACCTAGTCTTGGTGTGTTAGCAAACAATTGTCAATGACTATGGGAGAAATTTCGATGGCAACAAGTCAAAGTTAACTTTTGTTGGTGTAATCGACTATTGGTCAAAGTTGACTATGGTATGAATTGAGGTTTCATTGTTAGAGCATTATATTTGTGCAACATGTTTGATGGTTGGAGATGATGTGTCAAGTCGATCAAAGTCGATCGGATACATTCACGAAGTCCAAATGGGTCAAGTTAGATTAGACATTTGACAAGTGAAGGAAGTCCTAATGGGTCAAAGAGGATAAGATGTTAGGCAGGTTGTAGAGTGTTAAGAGAAAATCGTGTATTAGACACCACGGAGTTATTGACTTATATAGAGAAGGATATACAACATAATTACAATAATACCCCTAGTTATTATGTTTATAATATTCTAACACTCCCCCTCAAGCTGGAGAATATAGATCATATGTACCCAGCTTATTACATATGTAGTCAATTCGGGAACCACTCAGTGGCTTAGTGAATTTATCTGCTAGTTGATCATGTGAATTAACAAAACTAGTAGATATTTCTCTTGATATGACTTTCTCTCTAACAAAGTGACAGTCAACTTCAATATGCTTTGTCCTCATGAAAAATTAGGTTTGAGGCAATATGCATAGCAGCCTGGTTGTCACATATAAGTGACATTTGTGTAACCTCTCCAAACCTAAGTTCCTGAAGCAATCGTTTTAGCCATATAAGCTCTTGACTAGTTATGGCCATTACTTTGCCTCTGCACTGAATCTTCCCACAACATTCTGCTTTTTGCTTTTCCAAGAAATAAGATTACCTCCGACAAATATGCAAAACCCAGAAGTGGATCTTCTATCAGTGGGAAATTCTTCCCAATCTGCATCAGAGTACCCTATGACTCGAGTATGTCCTTTGTCTGCATACAAAAGACCCTTTCCTGGTGCGCCTCTGATATATCGAATAATGCGAGTCACAGCATCCCAATGTTCTTTGCATGGAGAGTTGAGAAATTGACTTACTACACTTATCGTAAATGAGATATCCGGATGAGTAACAATAAGGTAGCTTAGTTTCCCACTAATCGCCTGTACCGTTTAGGATCTAGAAGAGACTCCCCCTGATTTGGCAGGAGCTTGACATTAGGATCTATAGGGTTGTCGACTGTCTTTGAGTTTAACATTCTTGTTTCTTCCAAAATATACATTGCATACTTCCTTTGGGATATGACGATCCCCTGTTTAGACTGTGCTACTTCTATCCCCAAGAAATATTTGACTTTGCCGAAGTCCTTTGTCTGAAAATGTTTAAAAAGATGTTTCACCTGTGAAATCCCAAGATGATCACTACCTGTGATGACAATATCATCAACATAAACTACTACGTAGATGCAACCAGTAGATAAGTGGCAATAAAAGGCAGAATGGTCAGTCTCGCTCTGAGTCATGCTAAACTGTTGAATTACAGTACTAAATCTACCGAACCATGCTCTGGGTGATTGCTTGAGGCCATATAAAGATTTTCGCATGCGACATATAAGACCAGAAGACTCCCTCTGAGTAACAAAACACGGAGGTTGCTCTATGTAAACTTCCTCGAGCAGATCACCATGTAAGAATGCATTTTTGATGTCCAACTGATAAAGAGGCCAATGACGAATCGCAACAATTGACAGGAATAGACATACAAAAGACATCTTGGTAACAGGAGAAAAAGTATTCTCATAATCCAATCCGAAGATCTGAGTATAGCCTTTAGCGACGAGACGCACCTTAAGTCTATCAACCATGCCGTCTGGACCAACCTTCACCGTATACACCCATCGACAACCAACAACTGACTTCCTAGGTGGTAGAGGAACGAGGTCCCAAGTCCCACTACTTTGTAAAGCATAAATTTCATCAAGCATAGCTTGTTTCTATCCTGGATGGACAAAGGCATTACCTGTCTTAGGAAGAGAAACAGACGACAAGGAAGAAAGACAAGAATAAGAGGAAAGAGAAAGACGATGATAACTCAAAGACAGCATAGTGAGGAGAAGGATTACGAGTGGAACGCATGCCCTTTCGAAGTGCAATAGGAATATCAGAGTCAGGAGATGGGATCGGAGAAAACGGCGAAGGACTTGGCTCCAAAGATGTGTCCACGGCAGTGTCAGGGTCGATCGGCGGCAAAGTAGGATGAGGACGACGCTGATAAACTTGTAAAGGAGAAGACGAGGTTGGGGATGATAGTGGCGCCTCCAAAGGACAAAAGATAGTCATTGGTGCAGGTGGAGAGGGAGAAACTTCGGACTGGGAAGTGGGAGGCCCAAAAAATGAAACCGAATCAAAGAATGTGATATCAGCAGAGATGTGCCGACGAAGAGTAGGGGAATAACACTTGTACCCTTTCTGAGATCGTGGGTACCCAAGGAAAACGCACTTATGAGATCGGGGAGAGAGTTTATCAATGCTAGGATCAAGATCATGAGCAAAACATATAGAACCAAAGACCCAAGGTGATAAAGGATGAAGAGGATGATGAGGGTAGAGGATATGATGAGATATTTTACCCTAGAGAGTGGAGGAAGGCATACAATTGATGAGATAACACAGTAAGTATGACATCACCCCAAAACTGATGAGGAACATGAGAATGGAGAAGAAAAGTCCGAGTGGTCTCAAGGAGATGACGATTCTTGCGTTCTGTAACCCCATTCTGTTGAGGGGTATGAGGGCAAGACGTGCGATGCAGTACATCATGAGATGCCAAGAAGAAACGAAACTGAGTAGAAAGATACTCGCGTGCATTATCACTTTGCAAAGTTCGAAGAGAAATATCAAACTGAGTTTTGATTTCATGAAAAAAAGATTGAAAAATAGAAAATAATTCTAAACGTTCTTTCATCAAATACAACCATGTACAACGGAAAAAATCGTCTATAAAAGTAACAAAATATCGTGATCACAATATAGAAGAAACACGATTCGGGCCTCAAACATCAGAATGAACCAAAGCAAAGGAGGGCGTAGCTAGGGCTGTAAACAAGCCAAGCCGAGCCGAGCTGAGCCGAGCTTAAAATGAACCAAGCTTTTGAAATGAGTGTTCAAGCTTGACTTGGTTTATTTTTTATGAGCTTGAGCTTGTTTGAAGCTTGACTTGAGCTTGGTTCGTTTAGATGTTATCAAGCTCTCAATTTAAGCTTGTCTTGAGCTTGGTTCGTTTAGATATTATCAAGCTCTCAATTCAAGCTTGGCTTGAGCTTGGTTCGAGCTTGGTTCGTTTAGATGTTATCAAGCTCTCAATTCAAGCTTGTTTGATTGTTTAAAATTTTTTAGTTGTTTGATTGGTTATTGAGTTTGATAATTTAAATTTATTTATTTATTTTATATTATATTATTGTTTATTTAACATATTAAAAAGAGTTTTATTAATAAATATGGTTCTTGAACATTGTTCATGAACGTTGTTCACGAATGTTAACGAGCCGAACGCATATGTGTTCAAGCTTGTTTGTTTAGCTTAATGAGCTGTTCAAGCTTGTTTGTTTAATTAACCTTATATATATTGAACGAACATAAACAAGCTCTTACCAAGCCGAACACCATGCTTGTTCACGAACGCTTGGTTCATTTACAGCCCTAGGCGTAGCCCGACTCACAGTGCGAGGAGAAAAAGAACTGCGAACATGTTTACCTAACTGCACGACTCACAAAACAAAGACTCTAAGTGAGAAAGACTAGGATGTAATTGTTTCAGCTTATTAAGACCTGGATGTCCCAACTGAGCATGAATAAGAAGTGGACATGCCGCCGTTGAACCAACAACAGAGGCTTGTTGAAGTCGATAAAGTCCATGAGACACATCCGAAGCCAATCATCCTCCCCGTACTCCGGTCCTGTAAGGAAACAGACGTTTTAGTAAAATAAATAACACAATCAAAAGACCGAGTAAGTTGACTTATTGACAATAGATTAAAGGGAGCTCCGGGAACAAAAAGAACATTATGATTAGAAAGAAACGGAGAAGGATGAACAATATCAATACCCTTGGACTCAATTTGGGAACCATTGGCCATGGTGATAATTGGTAAATAACCAGAAATAGTGAGAGAAGACAATAGAGATTTATTACCAGTGATATGATCAATGGCCCCGGAATCAAGAACCCAAGGACTTGAAGAGTAAGATATGCTAGCAAAGGAATTAACAGCGTGTGCAACAACAACAGTGGAATCAGAAGTCTGACGATCCTCAAACCATTTCAGAAAGTCATTATAGGAAGGTTGTGAGGTCGGATCCGGTGGCGGCTGCGCAGCGAAAGTTGAAGAAGCGATAGAACTCTAAACGACCTGAGCAACACGAGGAGGTCGACCATGTAGACTCCACTTATTAATTGTGTGTCCTGGTCGGTAGCAGTGATCACACCAAGGACGTCCTTTGCCACCCTTACGAGGTGGAGGTCTGTTGTTGTTTCGAGAGACCAAAGTTGACGAGTCACTAGGAACGGAAGGAGGCAACGTCAAGACTTTGGCAGGGACATGGAGGAGAGCCACCCAGGTACTATCTATGGTAGCTTCTGTGGGACTGTCCAGGATCTGATTACGAACATGAGAATAATTTGAGGGCAGATCATATAAAGCCAGAGACATAAAAAACTTCTTTCGATTTTCAATCTCTGTAACAGGAGTGGCTGCAGGTGGAAGTAGTTCATTGAAGTCACAAAGAAGGCTAAAGACCGAACCTAGATAAGTTGTCATTGAATCCTTAATTTGATGGGCATTGAGGATTGTCATGAGATCTTCACAAACTTGATATAGTCGCCGAGAGGTGTTTGTAAAGAGTTGTTGAGCCCAAACATCTTTACAGGTTTTGTGAGTGCGGAAGGCATCCTTAAGAGATGGATGGATGGTGGCTCGGATAATGCAATACAACTGGGCGTCAGCCTTTCTCCACAGAGGACGATCGACGACTTAGACATCCTCTTTGGTTTGAGAGAGATGTGTCTCATAACCCTGTCCAACAAGTCAAAGCTCAATGTGAGAGGACCAAGAGGAGTAGTTCTTACCATCAAACTGCTCGGAGGAGAATGGTGCAGTGATGTGGTTGGTAAAGATCGAAATATCCGGCGTTGGAGTGCTAAAGGTAGCCATTGATCAGCTCGGTGAAAGAGGGCAGTAGCCGACTCTTCGGCGACGTTGCAGCACCTTGGAGACAGGCACGGAGTTTCTCTCCGTCGTCGGACTGCAGGAGAATTAAGGGTTCACTGTGGCACTAGAAAATTTAGGGTTTGCTGCATCGACGCTAGAAAATTTAGGGGTTGCTGCGACACAAGGATATTCCATACAGAAGGAAGAGCAGCGGCGGCTTGTGCTCACGATCGGGAAAGAGATGCCTCTGCTGGCGTGCAAGGAATGGAGGCGACGGTTTGTGCTTGCGGGCGACGCAAGAGGGAGAAGCAGGCGGCGCGCGAGGGAGAAACAACGGCTTGTGCTTGCAGGTGATGCGAGAGGGAGCGGCTTTCTCGAGGCCGAGGAACAGATCCTGGTTGCGGTGGCTGACGTCAGCGTCAACGGCAACCACGGAGAAACCGAAGCGGGCGACGCGCGAGAGAGAAGAGGGATCGGGAGAGATTTTCTCCCGTCCAAGCGTGACTAATGGCGGCAGGAATTGTGGCGGTGGCGGAAAAATTAGGGTTTGACTCTGATACCATGTTAAGAGAAAATCGTGTATTAGACACCACGGAGTTATTGACTATAGAAAAGGATATGTAGCATAATTACAATAATACCCTTAGTTATTATGTTTACAATATTCTAACATAGAGGATTGGATGTTTGATAGTGAAGGAAATCGTGATAGGTATTGTTAAGCAGGTGATGGAAGTCCAAACAAGTCGTAGAGAATTGGATGCTTGGTAGAGATGAAGTTCAAACGGGATCTCAAGCAAGGATGAAGTCCCAGAGGAGCGAACTCTAGGCATTGGAGGCTGGACAAATGGAAGTTCTAGTAGGTTGGATACTGGGTAATGGATGAAGTCCTACATATATGGGGTTTCTATGCAAGGGAAGTCTTAGTAGGGATACTAGGCAAAGATAAAGCCTTGGTGAATCGAGATCAACCTACACTAGACACACAAGGAAGTGCTAGAAACGTGAAGTCTCTAAGCAAGATTTGAAGTGGCTGAAGATCAGTCAACTAGGCAATCAACTCAATAGTTGATTGATGGTTGAAATTAAATGGAGGCCACTATTCAGGGCACCAATCAACTGATGGTTTGGATGAGTCAACTGATACAAGGTTTTTGGTTTCTGCCACGTTTATGTTTTCATCAATTGATTGATGGGATATCTGGTTGAGAGATGGCGTAATCAATTGATCAAACAACTCATGCTAAAATGGCAACAAACATAAAGTTTTGTTGGAGTGAACAGTTGATTGGAAATTGTTGATTAATTGAATGAAGAATCAGTCGATTGGTCAATCAGCTGATGCTCAAGCAAAAGTGAGCAATAAGAATGTTTTTGTTGACCAAATGACTAGAATTGATGAAGCAACTGACTAATGCTTAAACAGGAAAGAAATAACAAGCTGGAACATATGGATTTTGACTAGATCTCAGTGTTTCAAAGTATTGTATCCAAACTGGAAATGATAAACACCTATTCACCAAATTTTGATAGGGTTGTGGGGAAATATTATTTTTGTTACCATGTATATCTCTACATAGTCTGAAAATATTTTATAAATTATGGGATCATGATTCCATACATCATGGGAGCGATTCTATAAATTATGGGATGTGATTCCATAAATTATGGGATATTCATGGGTTATGATAACATAGCTAATATAAGGATTGTTATGTATATAATCACTTTGTACATACTTTGTTTTTACGAGAGATACAATAGAAAAATCAACTAGAACATGACATCATCAATCTTGTTCCTTTCTCAGTTGCTCTACAGCAGATAATGAAGTAAACGTGGCATAAAATTTTTTTAAAGTAGCCCCATCCATTTGATTCATACCACAAGGCTATCTATGCAGGCACTATCAATTATAATTTCATGTTCAAAATATTCGTACTAAATCAATTACATAAATAATTTACGAGTTAATAGTAGTTTCTTTACAAGTATATTAATATGAACAATGAGTGATTAAAAATACCAAAATGATTGAGGCCCATTATAAGTTCATAACTTGGAGGTTCAATGTGCCTAATTTGAAATCGGTCCCAAGCATCTAAAGCAGTTGTATCACTATGTGGCAAACCAGCAATCCATTTGAATTACCTTACATTTCATCAGGATGGGTATTGGTATAAGAATAGCCATGAAAGCTATTGTAGACATGCATACAAGGAATCATATACTTGGATGGAATGTCATGTCAATTTCAGCTTGTACCCATCCATGCCTGTGCTTAAACACTCCTCTTGAAGCACCAAAAGGTGTACTATTTGACATTTCTAGCTTGTCAACATCATTTATGCAACCTTCATATTGGTCGTGCAAGTCCTCCCTTAGCTTGTTTCATTATAGCTGGGTAGTTTTCAGTTTCCAGTGAGCCTGTCGAATCTCGTGGCACCTTTATACACTGCTTGAGATGTATTATGCCTCTAGCAATACATCAAGCATGTATATAGGGGTCTCATTTTCATGGACTCATGATGTATTGCTCCAATCATCAAGCATGTTGCCATGTAGTTTAAACAACATCAGGTTTTGGAACTGTGGGATGATAATGAAATAATGAGAGCTTGAAAGAAAAGGATTTTTTGAGTATGCAAGATAGGTATGAGAATGAGAAGTGGGAATGCTTTAAATAAGTATCCTTTGCCAGTTGATGCAATACATATTTACAAAACTATATTAAGCCTGTACTGTTTGATATTAAGTTCCAAAGTGGTCAACTAAAATCAGGTGGTCAACCTATTGATATTTTGTTAGAACATGCATACAACTGAGAAGCTATCGCCTAAAAATCAGGTGGTCCACCTATTGATACTTCGTTGGACGGTTCATACCACCTATACTTGCAACACATATTCACAAAACTATATTAAGCCTGTACTGTTCGACATTAAGTTCCAAAGTAGTTACTTAAAATCGTGTGGTCAACCTATTGATATTTTGTTGGAACATGCATACAACTTAGAAATTGAAGAATTTTGTCAAGAGAGAAAGAACTAGTATTGTATTTCTCAAATTCTTGATTAAATTATGTACATGAGGATTATTGTTATTTATACACTTCTCTGCTTATTTATGGAATGAAATTCAATCAAATAAAATCTGCCCATAATGTATAATCAAATAAATCTAAATCAAACTATCCAAATTTACAATATATTCTACAACACTCTCCTCAAGTTGGGTTGTACATATTGTACATGCCCAACTTGTCATATAGTTCTTCGAAGTTGATCCTTGGGAGAGCTTTTGTAAGTATGCTTGTGATTTGATGTGGTGAAGGAATATACGAGAGATCCACGGATCCTTTCGCCATGTTTTCTGAAATGAAGTGTCTGTCAATTTCTATGTGTCTCGTTCGGCTATGGTGAACAAGATTCTTTGCAATGCTTTATCTG
Organism: Zingiber officinale; assembly: GCF_018446385.1. Lineage (NCBI taxonomy): Eukaryota > Viridiplantae > Streptophyta > Magnoliopsida > Zingiberales > Zingiberaceae > Zingiber > Zingiber officinale. Next base: position 37,861,066 of record NC_055998.1, read on the forward strand.
TGATGATTCCGAGTTCTTTTAGGATTCTACCTATCCATATTCCTTCACAAATTTTGATTGCAAGAGCTCTAAATTCCGCTTCAACACTGCTTCTTGCAACCACAAATTGCTTTTTACTTCTCCATGTTACCAAATTATCCAAGACATATGCACAGTTGCCCGACGTCAATCGTTCTGGAAGATCCCAACCCAGTTTGCATCTGAGTTCACATGTATACCTTGATCTTTGTTCTTTTGAAATAATAACCCTTTGGCTGGGGTACTCGAGGTATCTCAAGATTCTGTAGACAACGTTCATGTGTTCTTCTGGAGGACTATTTATGAATTGACTTACCACACTGACGGGAAACTAATATCAGGCTTTCACCCAATCATGTCCTGTTTCTTTTAGTAGTTCCAATGTGTATTTCTGTTGTGATAGAAATATTCCATGTTAGATCAAGTCATTTCCTTGCCAAGGAATAATTTTGGATTCCTGAGATCTTTTATATCAAATTTTTGAGTGAGAAGCGCTTTTAGATTTGCTATTTCTTTCTCATTATCACCGGTGATGATGATATCATTGATATAGATAATAAGAATGTTGATCTTCTTTCACGAGAGATTTTCACAAATAAGGTATGATTTGCTTAACATTGAGCGTATCCATACTTTGTCACAGATGTAGCAAGCTTATGAAACCATGCCTTGGGAGATTACTTAAGACCATATAATGACTTGTGAAGCTTACATACCTTGTTATGGGTGCCAAGGTTGGGAGTAATTTCCATGAGAACTTCCAAGTCACCATTTCGAAAGACGTTTGACATCTAGTTGGTGTAAATGTCAGTTCTTATTTGCAGCCAAAGAGAATAGGATTCTAATAGTGCTGAGCTTGGCCACTGGAGCAAAGGTTTTTGGTAATCGATGCCATAGGATTGTGCGAATCCCTTGGCTATTAGACGTACCTTTAGTCTTTCAATTGTACCATCAACTTTGTGTTTGACTTTAAAAATCCATTTGCATTCAATTACTTTTTTCCCTTTGATAGTTCACAAACAGATCATGTACCATTCTTTTGTAGAACTTTTACTTCCTCATCAACATTTTTTCTCTATCCAGGGTGTTTGAGAGCTTCATCAATGGTGGTTGGAACCTGAATATTATAAAAGGCGGTGACACACGTCCGATAATTTGGGGACAGTTCTTCATAAGAAATAAAGTTGGAGATGGGATGTATCGTGTAGGATCTAATTGCCTTTCTCAAAGCAATTGGAGTGTCAAGGTTATTATCCATGGGTGAAGTAGATTCATGATTGAGTATCGTATCTGAGTGAATGTCTATGGGAGTTGGATCCGGTTTTGACTCTTGAATTGGTGCTGAATGTGACTTTTGTCATGTGTATACACGAAATTGCTTCACTGCGGGAGGAGTTGATGCGAGGGAATGAGATGTGAGATAAGGGGATTGGATAGAGAGTGAATGATGGTCGATTCCGGAATAGTGTGATGGATGATGATATTCACTCAGATTCCCTTCTTGAATATCATAACCGGAGTAGTATGACTATTGTTCAAAGAAAATAACATCCATGGTGTTGTAGGTTTTCTTGGTGACAAGTGAGTAGCATTTGTAACTTTTTGGAATGGTGAGTAGCCAAGGAAAATGTATTTGGTGGGTCTTGGATCAAGTTTGCTACGAATGGGATGGTGGATGAATGATGTACAACAAAATACGTTTGCATGAATATTTTGAGAGATTATCTTGGTGTGGGGGTATGATTTGAGAAGTTGAACTAGACTAAGAAAATTGAGAATTCAAGAGGGAGAACATGATAGGTGGCTATGGAGACGGCATCATCCCAAAATTTTGTTAGTACATTGGAAGAGAACATGAGTGAGCGAACTATCTTGAGAAGATGCTTTCAATTCCATTTTTTGAGTGTCGACGCATGAACTGAGGTGAATGATGCCACTTAAGGATAGAAAAGCGCCAAGATTCGAGGCAAAGTATTCCTTGACATTGTCGATTTTGAGTACCTGAATAGATGTCTGAAACTGATTTTGAATCATAGAATAGAACTGTTCAAATATGTGACTCACTGCAGATTGATCCTTAATTAGAAACAACCAAGTTAGGTGAGTATGATATGAAATTAACCAACAATTTCCCATAAGAGTTTTAATACGGGACGGTCCCAAATGTCAATGAGCGAAAAGAGTTTAGATGGTTTGTAACTTAAGCTTGGGCATGAGCAGCAAGTTGACATAACTCACATTGAAAAGAGCTAACATTTTCATTAAGAAATAAGTTTTGAAACATTTTCACAGCATAAATAAAGTTTGGATGACCAAGACGGTAGTGCCATAACATGATTTCGACATATTTATTGTTGGAAGAGGTAGAGTGGTAGCTAGTTAAATTTCCGCAATGAGGCGAAGTCTCATGAATAATGTAGAGTCTGGAGCATGATTCAACACTGCCAATCGTCTTCCCTGTTTTCTTATCTCGAGGAGAAAATTTAACAATCAAGTCAGCTTTCCTACGGACAATAGACTGTAGTTCAATGTAGGAATGTGAAGGATTGTTTTCAAGTATATATTTGGTGTTATCGTTACAAAACCAATGCCGATGATTTTTGCAACAGGCCCATTTGCAACACGACTAGTGGAATTGTTTCAACATCAAACATAATTATGGAGGGATATACACCCGTCATGTGATCCGATGCGCCTAAGTCAATATTGCTTCATCTAAGAGACCTGTTTATATTTAAGGTATTAGGGAAAATACCTTCGGTATGGGTTTGGGTTTAATAGCCAGCGGGCTCCAGATGAGCTGAGGCAGTAGTGGGACTTTCTCGCCAAAGGGATGAAATTTCAAATTGGGTTTGATTTTTAGTGGGCCTGTGCTAGGAAAAGAACCCAACTTGATTCTCAGTCTTCCAATGTCTCGCTGCCACGCAACATCTTCATCAGTAAGTCAATCTGTTCAACGCTGAAGGGGTTGGTTGTCATGAGCTCCGACGACTGATTGTGGGTGATGTGAGATCGCGGGTGGCGTTTCAACTTGGGCTTCTAGTTGTGTGGCTTCCCGTGAATCACCTAACACTTATCTTTGGTGTGCTTAGCTTTGTGACAATGGTCGCACCAAGGACAACCATGTCGCGGTTGGCTGTCTCCACCATTTTGTCGAGGCTCGTGACTGTCACCATTGAGTCAGGCTGGAATCAATGAGTCACAAGTGCAGAAGCTTCAACAGCAGTAGTTGCTCCAGCATAATCTTTTTTCGGCTTTCCTCACGACGGACTTTAACAACCACCTCACGCACGCTAGGCAGTGGTTTGAGGCTGAGAATGCTGAGCGTATGTTCTCCAGTGAGGAGTTTAACCCGTACAAGAACTTGTAGGTCCTCCTCTTCTCATTGATTTTCTGATGGAGTTCGGCGTCAGTTTTGCCGGTCCATCGGTGAACATCAAAGATGTTGACTTGTTGCCAATGGCGAGAAAGGGTGTTGAAATATTGTGTATCAGATACCCCACCTTGTATAAGGTCGTGAATCTCACATCCAACGTATTGTCCGAATGTTAGTGTGTTTCCTTCATAGCTTCCCATATATCCTTTGCAGATTGGCGGAGAAGAAACTTTTCTCTTCGTTGGTCATCGAATATATCAGCCAAGACATCACCATGTGATTCTCAGTGTTCTAGATTTTATATTTTGGGCCTTTGGGTGAGGGCGGGACAGAGCTACTGGTGAGGAAATTCTCTCTCCCTATGTTGTAGATATACATCCTTACGGACTACGACCATCGAAGATAATTCAGACGGTAGAGTTTGTGGCTAGTGATATATGAGCCTTCAACTCCGATGAGAGAATTAGGGGTTGACATGACTTTCGTTTTTTGTTGTAGCTAATGGGCGAGAATAAGACTGTGGTCACCGAGAATTTGCTGCACTTGAAGAAAGATGGCTAGTGGCTTACTGTGCCGGAAATAGCCTTTGTGACATAATAGATTCAATGGCAGATTGCTGCTCTGATACCATGAAAATTTTTGCTGAGGGAGAGAGAAAGGAAGAACTAGTATTGTATTTCTTAAATTCTTGATTAAATTATGTACATGAGGATCATTGCTATTTATACACTTCTTCCCTACTTATTTATGGAATCAAATAAAATCTGCTCATAATGTTTAATCAAATAAATTTAAATCAAACTATCCATATTTATAATATATTCTACAATAGAAGTCATCGCCTAAAAACCAGGTGGTCCACCTATTGATACTTCATTGGACGGTTCATACTGCCTATACTAGCACTAGCAGATCATCTTCATTATTGATTCATGTTTGACCACATAAACTAGCAGATATAGACCGGAATTCAGACTGTAACCCAAACTTAGTGTTCTGTTAGACTTAGATGTGAAAATAAAGAGTACTAATTTATCCAGAAATTCTATTATTGCTAGCGTGTCTTTCAGATTTGCATTTTGCATTAGTATGTGGTTTTTGTTATAGTTACTATATTACAGATGTTTGCCACTTTTTAAGCTGTATTTTCTTTTATGAAATAATTGTCATTAAATCATCAAAAGCAAATAAAAAGTTTGTTTTATCTTTTTGTATTTTGATGTTTGCTTCCAATGATAATAACCAAATTTTCAATGCAGAAATGTAATGCTTCGTGTGGATGCCAAGCAGGGTGCTCCAAAGGATGGAAATGCACCACTTGAACTTTTCCAGGTTTCTCTTGTCATAATGTGTTCAGTGTATCCATTGTTATACCATATTTTATTTGACATCGAAGCTGCACATCTTGGTTTGATTAGATAACTACGCAGAGATATGTTTTCTAAGTATGCTGATCAGCATCTACACTAATATTGCCTATCATCCTAACCTTCGTTTCCACAAGGTTAATTATCTTAGGCACTTAGCTACTTTATGGCTTCTTTGCTTGTAATATAAACCCACTAGACCCAACAGTCAATGGAATCACAATTGACTTTTGTTTTTCTTGAATTTACTAGCTCAACAAATTATAAAATGTTTAGAGATTTTCAATTGTAAGAATGAAATCTTTGTCATTGTAGGATCAAATTCGACGCTAGAGGGACGAGGGAGGTGAATAATATTACAAATTTTAATGAGTAGATAGTAAATAAAAACAATGGAATCAACAGAGTAGCACAGTGGAAATAAGACTGATTCAATCAAGATAAGGCAATATAATCATGCAAAGGATTTAACTAACAGTTAAGCATGTAAGCAATTGATCAATCAATCAGAAGTGTAGACACACACAACAATTATAAAATATAATTCTTATTTCTAATTTACCCTTTAAAGAAAGCCTCTGACGATGGAAAAAGTTTATCGAAAAAGAATATAAAAATTAAACACAAATATAATCAATATGGCAACACAAATAAATGAAAATGTTACTCTAGTATTGTCGATCAGAAATGAAGCACAAGTGGTAGCATGCCGTCTTCACAGCGCTGAAGGCACAAGAACACTAGAGCACGAGCAGAGATGAAGAGATTGATAGTGAATTGGTGTTCTTCAAGATCTGCCTGGAAGCCCTTTTATAGTACTTCGGTCGCCTAGGCTACTCGATCAGCTCGGAAAGTGCTAACGTGGCTATACCTTTTATAGATAACGTTAACGAAGCTCTCCGATCGCTCATAAGCCCTCTAGTTGTCTAGAGAAGGGTCAACCTGATCTTAACCCTACTCGCTCGGATTGCTGATAACGTCATCACCCAGTCGCCTGGAAATGGTCACCCTGCCCTGATACGGTCTCCTGGACCCTTTGAATTCATTCGTCGAGAGTTATCATGAGCCAGTCGCCCCTGGGCGTTGCCTAGAATTGTCGAACTTTACTTCCTTGGAGTGTTTACATGCTAGGATACAAAATGTTAAGTTACTCGTACTTTGGGTCTAGATGTTCAGCCTCACACTAACTCATCTAGATTGAGGTGCCAAGCCATAGCTCCCTGCTTCCACTTAGACTTTTTTTTGCCCCAGCCTTTAGCTCCCAGCTAACTGCACCTGGACTTGATTCACCTAACCTCCGGCTAAGATTTTTGTCTACGAAGCCTTCAGCTCCCATCTGACTCTACTTGGACTTGATTTACCTAGTCTCCAGCTAGGACTTTTGTCTGTAATCATTCAGCTCTCAACTGACTCTACTTGAACTTAATTCACCTAGCCTTCGGCTAGAACTTCTGTCTTCTTAGTTCCAACCAAGACTTAGCTCATGTCTAACATCCAATCAAGACTTCAATTGCCTAACTCCACTAGGACTTGGTCACTGCTTGGCTCCCAACCAAAGCTATCATTTGTCAAGTAACCTGCACACATGACACAATTTTTTAGATCACAACTAACTTAACTTTAACCTTAATCATACATAAAAACTCTAGGTTAAATTTTGTGGGGCACTGGCACCAACACCAACACTCATAGTTAAAAAGAAAGGGGAAACAAATCAATTGAAGCTCTTTCTTCTTTCTAATTAAATGTATTGGTAATATAATTGAAAATTACTAAATTAGCTATATTGTAAACTAGTATGATAGCAATTAATTGGAAGAAGAAAAAAGTCAAAATTTGAATATGGTACCAGAGACTTATATAACAAAAAAAAGAAAAAAAAAAATGAAACCCCAAGTCAAGAAATGTCAAATGAAATTCTCTTTTTTTTTCATTACATAATAAAGAGTAGATATATATACATTGTACATTGATTATATATAAAAACTAAAAAATTAGTAAAGAATAAATTAAAATATTTTATTTTTAAATTTGGTCCCCGTATTAAGAGATTTCCATCAAAGGATTCCTCGTATCAAGGGATTCCTAAAATAGTTGTCAACTTTCTAACACTCCTCAAGCTAATGAATATGTATCATTCATTCCCAGCTTGGATATAATCGTTGAGAAGTTGTGTCCATTAATGCCTTTTGTAAGTACATTTGCAATTTGCTCCTTTGTAGGCACATAGGGAGTACAATTTCTTTTTAAAGTGTTTATCGATCATAATGTGCTTTGTCTTGTCATGTTGTCCTAGATTATGAGTGATGTCAAGGCTGATTTATTGTTGGAATCCACTTTATCTTAAGATCTTCAAGGGCGATCTTTAACCACGGTAGTTCACACACACCTTGAGTCATAGCCTTGAACTCTGCTTCTGCACTTGACTGAGCTACCACATTTTAAACTCCATGTGACTAGATTACCGCTTAGGAACGTGCAATAACTTCTATATTAGCTTGCAGATAGTGGAGTATCCGTTTTGCAGCTTATAGATGAACTTTAGGGTTAATGCATGAACTTACTGACCACACTCACTTCCGACCAAGTGTGTGTTAAATATATTAACTTCCTAACTAATTTCTGGAACCTTCCTTGTCTACTATCCTATCATCATTCGCCTCTCCAAGTTTGTGATTGGGATTAATCAGAGTTGAAGTAGGTTTTCACACTAATTTATCAGTTTCCTTTAAGAGATCAATCATATACTTTTGTTGGGAAATGAAGATAGCTTGCCGAGACTAGTAACTTCTATCCCAAGGGAGTATTTCAAGTTCTCCCCAAGTCTTTGGTCTCAAATTCCTTTGCCAAATAGTTTTCCAAGGCCTCCTTTTACTTTCTCATTGTTCCCGGAAATAATATGTCATCAACACACTAGAAGAGTAGTAACTCCTCCTGAAGCTGTGTTTGATGAATAATGTATGATAACCTTGACTCTATTTATATCCGATATTGAGCATCACCTTTGTAAACTTGCCTAACCAAGCTCTTGAAGTTTCTTGAGTCCATATAATGCCTCTTTCAATTTGCAAACTTTGCTCCCTTTGATCTCTCCTCCAAAGCCCGGTGGAATCTCCATATATCTCTTCCTTTAGATCACCATCTATTGTAAATCTCAATTGAAATTTGCGGCCAAGGATAATAGAAGCCTCACTGTATTCATCTTAGCCACCGGTGCAAATGTTTCTTGATACTCTACTCCATGGGTTTGTGTGTAGCCCTTAGTAACCTTTCTTGCCTTGTATCTTTCTATAGACCCATTTGATCTGGATTTCACAAGAAACACCCATTTACATCCCACTGCTCTTTTATTTTGTGGAAACTCTATAATTTTCCACGTTTTGTTCTTCTCAAGTGTCTCCATCTCTATTCTCGTAGCTTCTCTCCACTTCTCATTAAATAAAGCCTTGGATAAGGTATAGGGAATTGGGATGACATTTAAATTTGCTATGAAACTTCTATGAGATGAAGAAAATATGTGAAAGGACACTAATTTGGCCAATGAATAACTTGGATATTTAGTGCACTCTTATCCCTTGTCTTAAGGCAATAGGTAAATCATAATTAGATGAAATGAGAGAGGAAATTGGATATGTGCATACCTCATTTTCAAGAGTAGAAGTTGAGTTTTGGGCATGTGCATGATCAGATTCTCATGGAGACATTTCAGGTCGTAGGGATGGCTCTTGTGAAGATGATGTGAATTGAGATGAGTAAGACTCTAAGATGGATATGTCAAGAAAGACTAGATTTTCTACCTTATCTTAATAGAGTCAGATTACCCTTGAAAATAAGGCTGAGAACAAGTGTGGTTGAAGATAGCCGACCCCACCTAGTGGGAAAAGGCTTGGTTGTGGTTGTTGTTGTATAAGGCTGAGAACAAGAGTGTAGTTCCTAAGTCAATGACCCTAGAGTCCTTGAGGCATGTAATCCATGAGAAAGAGACATACCAGAGAATGTTAAGGAATGGGAGCGATTGGTTTTTCTGCAATGTTAGGGACATTAAAGAATATGAAAAAATACCAACTATGAAGGCCAATAATAAATGGACAATGAAAATCGAGAAGGAGCAAATAGAAACTTGGCAATGAAGACAAAAAAAGGAAAATCTCAAAGGCATAATACCTAGAGCTCTAATACTATATTAAGAAACGTGGAATGAAATTCTCTTACTTTTTTTTATTAAGCACAATAATGAGTATATATATACATTGTAAATTAATTATGTATAGAAATCAAAAAATAAAAAAGAATAAATTAAAATATTTTATTCCTAAATTTGGAGGGGAGCCTTGGCGTAACGGTAAAGTTATTGTCATGTGATTAAAAGGTCACGGGTTCAAATTCTGGAAACAGCCTCTTACAAAAAGCAGGGTAAGATGGCGTACAATGGATCCTTTCCCGGGACCCTGTATGACGGGAGCTTCGTACATCGCACTGTCCTTTTATTCCTAAATTTGGTTCCCATATCAAGGGATTTTTTTTATCAGAGATTCCCTATATTAAGGAATTTTCATGATCCACTATCCTAAAATAGTTGTCTACTTTCCAACACCCTACCACTGAACCATTAACCTAGTTATATCCAGATTTATTGGTTTCCTGTTTTATAATATAGCTTTTTGATTTTCACGGGCTTTTAACATCAACTTGTTTTTGAAAAAATGGACCATATTTGGTGTCAGTCACCAGTTGAACCAGCCGGTGCAGATTTAAAAACATTGATTCCAGTATGTGTCACTGTATCAGGAGACTATATCTTACAAGTAAACATGGGATATGAAAACATTGGAAGTTAGAAAAGAAAGGACTCAAAAAGGACAGAAATGGGATTTTCTACTTGCAGAGGCTTAAAAGCTGATATTCGTTTTGGTTTAGTTACTTTGTTTTTTTTAAAGACAAATCATAGTTAAAAATAGCAATTAAACAGAAAAGCAGTTAGGGAAATCCATCAATTCTGAAACAAATGGCAATCTAATCCAAACTAGCAATTAAACAAAAAAGCAGTTAGGGAAATCCATCAATTCTGAAACAAATGACAATCTAATCCAAACTGGGGGTACAATGACAGGTCGATCTGATTAGTATTTGGGAGAAAAATAAAGAAAAACAAAGAAGAATTGCAAACAGATATGACTGGGTTCTAAATAATTGACAATACAGGGAAAGGATTTAATTCTAATCATATACAACAACAACAACAACAACCAAGTCTTTTCCCACTAGGTGGGGTCAGCTGTATGAATCCTTGTACGCCATTGAGCTCTATCTCCTATTATATCATCATCTATATTTAAATAAATTTTATCTTATTTTATTGTTACTAACAAAGTCTTTTTTGATCTTCCTCTTGCTCGTTTGATATGCATGTTTATCATAGTTTCACATCGCCTAACTGGAGCATTTATTGGTCGTCTAAGTACATGTCCGTACCATCTTACACGTGTCTCTCGGAGTTTTTTCTCAATAGATGCAACTCCGACTTTCTTTCTAATGCTCTCATTTCTTATTTTGTCTATCCTCGTATGTCCACACATCCACATTAACATTCTCATCTCTGCAACTCTCATCTTCTGCTCGTGTGCTCGAGTCATAGCCCAACATTCAGCTCCATATAACATAGCAGGTCTAATTGCGATTTTATAGAACTTACCTTTAAGTTAAGAGGTATTTTACAGTCACATAAAACACTCGACGCTTCCCTCTATTTCACCCATCTTGCTTGTATTCTATATAAGACATCTCTCTCAATCCCTCCATCATTTTGTAAAAATGATCCTAAATATTTAAATCTCTCGGTTCCGAGCAACTCGTCCTCTCCTATCTTAACAATTGTTTCATTGCTTCTAATATTGTTAAACTTAATTTTCATGTATTCTGTCTTTAATCTACTAAGCTTAAAACCTTTCCCTTCTAGTGTTTCCCTCTAAGATTCTAGTTTAGCATTTACTCCTTCACGTGTTTCATCAACCAAAATAATATCATCTGCAAACAGCATGCACCACGGTACTGTGTCTTGAATGTGCGCAGTGAGTTCGTCCATAATTAATGTAAAAAGATAGGGACTTAGAGTTGATCCTTGATGTAACCTTATCTTTATTGGAAATGCTTCAGTTACTCCGCTTGAAGTCTTTACTTTGGTCGTTACATTCTCATACATATCCTTAATTAATTCAATATATGTTACGCTAACACCTCTCTTTTCTAAAATTCTCCATATAATTTCTCGTGGGACTCTATCATAAGCTTTTTCCAAGCCAATGAATACCATGTGTAGATCTTGTTTTTGCTCCTGATATTTTTCAATTAATTATCTAAGATGTATAGCTTCTATTGTCGACTGGTCAGGCATGAACCCAAATTGATTTTCTGCCACTGTGGTCTCCTTAATCTTTTTTCTATTATTTTTCCCCGAAATTTCATAGTATGACTCATTAGTTTAATACCCCTATAGTTTGCACAATTTTGTGTATCTCCCTTGTTCTTATATAAGGGAACTAGAGTACTTATCCTCCATTGATCAAACATTTTTTTCGTTTTCAATATCATGTTAAATAATTTTGTAAGTCATTCAATACCTTGTTTCCCTAAGCACTTCGATACCTCTATCGGAATATCATCTGGTCCGACGGCTTTTCCATTGTGCATCTCATTTAAAGTTTGTTTTACTTCTGAAGCTTGAATTCTACGATAAAAATTAAAATTTCTATGCTCATTTAACCTACTTAAATTATTTAAGTTAAGTTGGTCACCTAAACCTTCATTAAAAAGTTGATGAAAATACTTCTTCCACTGCTCTTTTATTTCTCCATCGTCTTGATAATCAAGTTATACCTCTAAACCTTCCTATGGTATGTACACCTTGGACACGTATATCCTAGAATTAGACTAGCACCTTGTTCCTTTGGTCATGAGTTTTGTTATTTATTCATTGTTCTCTCCTGTCCATTTTGACCATAACTTCTGAATTTTGTTGAAAATGGAGCATTATATAGTGAAATAGATTTGGGAATATTCTCTTTTTTTTTTTTTATAGTTCAGGTCACTTTTATGATTAGTTTCTACTTGCTTTACATGAGAAGCTGACTTTCTTCTTTACCACAAGTATCGAATATGGTTTCCTTACATTTCCAAATTTTAGGTGGAAATATATCCATTGAAGATTTATTTAACAGAAACAATGTACAGAATGATGTGGGATTACTTTTTCCCAGAAGAAGAACAAGATTCACAAAGACGGCAGGTTAGCTTTGTGTTAATAGAATATTCATTATTTGACGTGGAAGATAGTAGCATAAATAACTTGTGACTGTTCTCTTTTAAAATATGGGGAAAAAAGGAAGTTTGGAAAGTTTCAACCACTGCTGGTTCAAGGCGCCCAAGAAAAAACTTTACTGGTCCTGAAGCAGCATCAACTAGTCAATCTACAAGAGAAGCTGAGGTACCAGGTAGACTTAGTGCAACAACTTTAACATCAGGGAATACTGGATCCTCTGTTACTGGTTCTCATGCTGATACTTCTCAGGTATTTCTGTTGGAACTTTTTATCCAGGTGTATCTTCTCTGAATTGTACTCCTGCATTTGTTATCAACTCTTAGAATTGTATGTATGCCTAATCAATTAGCAATTGACACAGTTGAGGTTTTGGAAACTTCACCTTTGTATATGTACTGTAAAATAGTAGGCTTGGATATTAATTTCTCAAATTGAGGTCTTTTTGCAGGTATCTAAGTTGCAGAATTTGAAAGCAAATATGATCTGTGGTTCAAATCCAGAGCTTAAACGAACATCTTCATTTGATAAATCTTGGGAGGAAAACACACTGGAATCTGGAGCTAATGAACTTGAATTCCAAGTTCAATCACTGAATAGCTCTTCAAAGAGTGGTCCTATTAACTCAGTGCCAGAAAGTCAGCAAACAGCTAACGAGGCTTCTAAAATTAGACCAAAAGACAGTAAGGCTATTAAGTCTGCCCGTTTGCCTCATGAAGAAAAGAGGGTTGGAAAAACCCATGATGAGAAAAGAGCTAGAGCCCGAAAGATGATGGACTTTCATAATATCAAGATAAGCCAGGTTCTTTAATTTTCTTCCATTTGTGATATAAGACAATATTTGACTGTGTTTCTTGTCATGGTTGATTGCATTAATCTCTTTTTCACCTTTTTATTAAAGGTTGAGTTACAAGTTACATATGAAGGATCACGATTTGCTGTAAATGATTTGAGGCTGCTGATGGACACATTTCACCGTGTTGATTTTACTGGCACTTGGAGGAGACTCTTTTCACGAGTTAAGAAACATATAATTTGGGGAGTTTTAAAATCTGTAACTGGCATGCAGGCAAGTTCTCTAACTACAATAACTGGTGCACAGCATAGCATCACTTTTAGATGCTTTATTAGAACTATTAAAACAACAAAAAATTTAAATCTTTTTGGAATATTTGGTCAGAACTATCTAAATCATTGACTTCCTTTTTCTGCATTAGTGGTTTTCACATTGCAAACTCGACATTAAATGGTTTTTAAGATCCAGATATTAGTCACTAATAAGCTTCAGTTAGTTAAACTGGTAAAATGATTTGTTATTTTGACGATGGATTAGTTTTTTGGTTTGTTTATTGCAGTTTATATCACCTTATTCAATGTTTGTTGGAATATTTTCTTTTCTCCAGGGTAAGAAATTTAAGGATAAGGCCCATAGCCAACGAGAAGTGCATGGCAATGCTGTTCCTGATATTGAGATTAATTTCAGTGACAGTGATGGAGATCATCCTGGAAAATCAGATCAGTTTCCTGCATCTTTGTTGAAGCGGCCAGCTGATGAAGGGTTTGTCACTTCCATCAAAGGTCTTTTCAATTCCCAAAGACGAAAAGCTAGAGCGTTTGTCCTTAGAATGAGAGGTGATGCAGAAAATGATTATCATGGTGAATGGAGTGAAAGTGATCCTGAGTTCTCACCCTTTGCCAGACAACTGACGATCACAACTAAAAAGCTTCTAAGACGGCATACAAAAAAGTTTCGCTCAAGAGGGCAGAAGAATTCAGGTACTTGTATACTTTAATACGTTCACATGCTTACCATAGAGGTAGGGCTGGCAATATTGGGCCTGACATGATACAGCCAACCAACTTGATACAAAACGGTTAGAAGAGAGAAATATTAAACTAATATTACACTACAATAAATAGGCCACCTTTGACCCATTTAATAAAAAAAAACTTCTTTAAAAATAGGTAATAGCATCTTACATTTTATAAATTCATTTTGGGGGAAAAAATTATCTTTCATCATAGAAATTGTTGGAAATTTTGTATTTATTTCCTATGATTTTTTATTGGCATGAATAACATGATCCACTTGTGATGTATTAATGCAACATGATGTAATTGCCAACTAGAGATAGATGCGTTCTTTTATCCCCAGTCCTAGATTTTAAATTTTGCTGGAGGATTAGAAATTTGGAATATACTTTTTTGGCAATTCCAATATCTCTACTGTCACCTTTTCAATTTCCCTCTTACTGCACCTATTTATGATGCAACCTAAAGTTTATATTGTTCATCTAGGAATATTATTGTTCGACTGTTATTCAGATGCACATTTGCAAACTCTAATACAGATTCTTCATCCATGTACATGTCAGATACCAACACTCAGGATACTGATACTTCAACTCATATTTTCTGATCACATGTAAAAAAATTTAAAAGTAGCCGTGCCAAACACTTGGATTCACATTTGTGTTGGATACTCATATACCCGAGTCTTGGGTGACAGTTTACCAACGCCTAGTGAATATTCATAGATGCTAGATGTTTCTGATAAAATTTGTGGAACCTCAAGTGTCCTACTAAATGTTTCTGTTCCCATTATTAAGTGATTCATGATGCAGAATTTAATACTGAATTGTATTCCTTATCCACCATCTAACGATTCGCTTTCTTGCTTTTTATAATATTTGGCTTAGACTGATATCAGTATACAACGTTTTATATTCCATGCTTGCCTAATAGTTACAATTTTGTCCTTCTCTGGACTTATCCAATATAATACACTGAGAATTCCTTCATCTCAATATCCTTCAAAAATTTGTTCTTTCTTCTGAAGGATTAACGCTGCAACGTGAATCAGTTCCTTCAACCCCAAGAGAATCTACACCATTTCAAAGTGAATCATCTGGAGAATCTTCCTATGAAGACTTGCATGGGTAGAGTGAACATCTGCATGCATTGTTTTACTTGTTGCTGGTGTTCGCTAAAGCCACAACACTATCACTGCCATGATTGTCAAATGATCAAGATTGTTATAAACTTTGGCTGCCAATTGAAGATGATGAATAATGATAATTTTCGTACAGAATCAAAATGTGGCGCTGAGCAGAGATGAGATATTAGCTTTCCGGCACTAATTTCTTCGACAAAATGTGGCAGCCTTCAACTTGTATATATCTTTGAGATGCATTGCTGTGCTTTTAATATCCAATTGTAAGTCCAGGCAATCTCTGTATAGAAAGCTATGTAGAATCAACGGGCCCCCCCATTTGTAGACATTTTCTCGGCAAATCTTGTGCCTTCATTGTTTTCCCCCTTCGAACATTGTACCCCAAAAAAGGCAAATAAACAATATTAAGGTGGTCGGATATGCAGTTGAGCCTGTTGAGTTGAGTGGGTGTGTTGCTGATATGAAACTGTGAAACTGGAGTCGCTAATTTTTTTTATATATATATATTCTTGATGATTTATGAGGAAATATTTATTCTTATGTTTATACTGCAAAATGGGATTGGAATAGTGTGATTTCCCCCCAATCTGGTGTCAAATTCACGATATCTATTGCTTTTGCATCAGAAAACTGCAAAATTCAGATTCAGGTCGAGGAAATGAATACATACCAGTAGAGAAATCTTAGAGCTTTAGGTGGCTTATTTATTATGGAAATTGTGATATTGCCATCTTATGTGGAATTAAGTGATTTAAGTAGGTAAATGATGCCTTGAGATGACAAACGGATCCGCAATCATAGTAAGCCCAGTCATAGATTGCATAAAGCTACAACGCTAGTAAATATGTAAAGGTGTCCAATGTTCCCTTTTATCTAAAATGATGTCGCTCGGTAAAAAAATTGCTAGTTTGGTTGTTTTTGTTTGTTGTCTAAAGGCTTGGAAATGTAGTAGTATTAGTTCAAAAATCCTTTCAAGTAAATTTGAGAACAATTCTATCGAATAGGGTTCTATTCACAATTGGAACTCACTAATTGGTCAGTTGTTTGTTATCGTCTAGTTGATTGTCCACTCATCAATCGATTGATATTTTCTTTACAGTCTATTGCTCCATTATAGATGTCCAAAATCTGACCATTGTCGAAACTTTCTGCATCTCAGATCAACATATTCTTATTTTGGCACTAGTTAATTGATATTATCATTTTCAATTGACCAATATGCAACGGTTTAATGATTCAGTCGGCTACAAAACCTTCTATTTGTTTACATTTAATCTTGAATCGATTGTCGAGCTGACTCCTCCATCAGTCAACTAATATCAACCTCAATCAACGGATCAAACCTCCAGAACTTAACTTTATGGTTTTCAAATTCATCAGTTGACTTTTCTAAGGATATCAATTATCTCCTCTAATAGTCGACTATCCAAGTTGGCTAATATAACCATGAATTTTACCAACCATAACTACGTGATTTTGAATTCACCACTTGACCGAACAATCACACCAAGGTGAGATCCTTAGTCATGCTAAGACTTTCTTGTTTACCTAGTAAAATTCAATCACGATGTACAAAAACTTCATCCACGCCTACAGACGGGGAAATACATTATTATGTCCCTATTATTTCTGAGTTTTCTCACTTATGTCCCTCAAATGTTTTCGTTCCCATTTATATCTCTCATAAATCGTTTTCGTTCCCACTTATGTCCCTGCCGTTAACTGGTCCGTGAATTTGAGACGGAATCGGCACGTGATCTGCACGTGCTCGTAAAAATCTACTAAAGTGGTGGTGGTTGTGAAAACGAGCCGTAATCGCTGAGGAGCGAGCATCCGGAAGCAGGGCGTGGTGGTGGTTGTGATTCTGCCGCCAGGCTGCATGGGAGGCGGATGAGGACTTGAGAACGGATGCTAGCTCTCAGGCGTTGGCCTGGACAAGGAATCGCCGGCCCTCGGCGACGTTCCGTTGGACTCCATAACCGTCCTGGAGGCAATGGCCGAGCTCCCGAAGCGTCGACATGGCCGAGAAACGCCGCGTGGGCACACAGCGCCACACCGGCGTGAAGGTCTTTGTCTCCCTTGGAGCCGCGGCTTCCGTGGAACTGAATCACGGCGAGGGAGTACAGAGCTGCCGCGTGAGACGCCATCGCCGCCCGGGCCATCAGCGCCGCCCCGCTTCCCCTGTTCTCTAGGCAGTAGAATCGAATCTGCATACCAAATTTTCACACAAAGATCACATCTTTATCCTTCGAATCTCTCGAAACCCTTCAATTTAGTCGATGAATGAACACCTACCATTCCCAGCACGTAACAAGCTTCAATGTTTCCGGAATCGACGCACTGCTTCAGGAATTTATGCGCCGAATTCGACCAATTTTTAGCCTTAATTACGAGAGATTTCAGAGACGCCTTGGCAAGAACAAGGGGATTCCATCCCAATCCTTTCAATCTCTTACAACTATCAAATTAAAAAAAAAATATTTTTGATCACATAAATATATATATAAAATGGGCTAAAGTTATCACAGCAGGTGAGGCAGTGCGTACGTTAGCGTCACGCTCACAAGATCCGAAGGTGAACCAGCGGTGGCGTTGAGTTTGCAGCGGTGGCGCTGAGTTTGCAGAGGATTTTTACGAGCACGTGCAGATCACGTGCCGATTCCGTCTCAAATTCACGGACCAGTTAACGGCAGGGACATAAGTGAGAACGAAAATGATTTATGAGGGACATAAATGGGAACGAAAATATTTGAGGGACATGAGTGGAAAAATTCAGAAACAATAAGGACGTAATAATGTATTTCCCCCCTACAGACTTTTCGTCTTTGGGGCTTCACACATTACATAATATTCAACCTACTCTGACCTACTAAGACTTTGACTTGTCAAGCCCTAAGTCAATCTGGGCTGGTAAAGACTTCCACCGTCTAAAGTTCATTCCTCTTGGATTTCACTCTTGCTTAGTATCCAATTCTTGGACTGCTAGACTTCATCCATTGTCAAATATTCAGTCTTTGATAACCTGTTTAAACTTGTCATTACCAAGCATTCAATTATTTATGACTTGCATTTTCTAACATCTAGTCCTTCACGACTTATATTTTGTCATTGTCTAACATCTAGTTCTCCACGCCTATTAGGATTTTCTCTTCCATTACTAGTTAGAATTTTCTGTCAAGTGTTTTAACATTCAATCCTTCACAATTTATTATGACATTCATTGTTAACACTTGTTGGACCTACTTGTACGATTAACTTTGATCCATTTGAATATCTACCTTGTCAATTCCTTACTAAACTTCCAAATATCAAGTGTCAGTGAATGTTGACCCACTTAAACTTTTTCACTATCAAATATTCAATTAACTTTTACCCATTTAACACATTACTCAACCATCAAACATATTAATCAAATATCGAAATACAATTCAAATTTAATCAACTTAATCAAAGGTTGATTCCGCCAATAAAATTATTACTTTCTTTTATTGCTTTTGTATCTCGGTAGAGGTATCAAGTAGATTGAAGGGAGTCAACCATGGTCTTGGCTTGGCATAACACAATTGGGATCATGCTTGATATGCCCCAATCCTAACCGATATTCAAGTCCTAAATGGGTTCATGTCAAGTATTATCTATGCTGGCCATGGCACAGGTCAAGGATCGACACAAAGCACTAGGAGGAAGCATTTGGCTTTTGAAGGAGATTGGTAAAGTCTCTCCTTACAAAGTGATTGTTGTGCAAGAAGATAGAAGAAAGGAATAATGTAAGAATGAAATGGACCTTTTAAACGGAGTACTTTTTTATCAGGGAAAGATCGGTGCTAACAATGAGGTTAAACTGCAAATTAAGTTATTTAGCTTCATTCATTCTATCCTAACTGCAATTTTTAATTCACTATATTCCAACTTATTTTCATTTGTTTCAAATATTTAGGGAATTTAAGTTGCATAGTTTCATTCATTTAGCGGCAACAAATGTTTTTAATTTGTTCGGGAAAATGTTAATTAACTTATGTATTTATTTGGATAATGTCATGGTTATAAAAAAAACAGCAATTCAATAAACTGAGTAAGCAAATTTTAGTAATATCCAAAATAGGTATCGAACTTTCATTTTTATCAAATCACAGTCATTTTCAATTATACCCCTTATGAGTAGTCGACTGATAATGACTGATAATGAAATCGAATTCATCAATCAATTTTCTAAACTTATTATGTTTGTGATCAGTTATCGACTATCAAAGTACCAGTACACAGCTAGGGCCATTACACAACTATCAAAGTACTTCAAAGTTATATCAATTTTAAAAATCTACAACTCTCTAAGTTATGAAATATATCTAAAGGCGTGATTACACTCAGGATGACATAACAAAAATAATGAACTTGATTTGACTTGTAATATATCAAAGAACATCAGTAAATTTTGGTCATCAAAATCATTTCAAATCAATATCATTATACTTCTGGGAGCCATATGAGTATAACCATACACTCAAATTTAAATTATACAGTTTAAATTGAGAAATGTAAGTTTTTGAAATCTTTACCAATAATTTAAATTAAGATAATTTGATATAAGCTTATTAAAAGGTTTAACTTTGTCATACTGATTCACCAACGTCACCAGAGGATTCTTAGGACTCTCCTGATTCAGATCATGTCAAGATTTTAAAATTCTGAACATTATAAAGGCATCAACAAGTTTTGGCCAAAACTCATAGATGAACTTATAAACCTCAAAATCACTTCAAACCAAGACCACTGCACTCATGGGAGCCTCTTGAATGTAACCATGCGCTCAGATATGAATTCTAATGCCTAGATTGAGAGATGTAGATTTTTAAAATATTTATGACTTTAAAATAATTTGACACAAACTCATTAAATGGGTTATAAGTCTATCATACTTACTCACTAATACCACCAAAGGGTTCTTAGGACTCCCCTAATTCATATTAAGTTAAGATTTTGAAATTCTGAAAATTGTAGGGGTTATTAGCGAGTTTCACTCAAAACTCATGGATACCTTACAAATCTCAGAATTGCTTCAAATCAAGACAATTACATTCATGAGAGCCTCCTCAATGTAACCATGCTCTCAAAGTTGAATTCCACAACCTAGATTAAGAGAGGTAGGTTTTTAAAATCATTACAACCTTAAAACAATTTGGCATAAGCTCATTAAAGAGTTTAGGCCTATTATACTTACTCATCAACACCATATCAAGATTTTGAACTTCTGAATATTATAGGGCTATCAATAAATTTTATCTAAAACTCGTTGATGGCCTTAGGTACCTCAAAATCATTTCAAACTAAAATCATTACACTCCTTAGACATTCCTGAGTGTAACTATGCACTTAGATCTAAATTTCACAACCTAAATTGAGAGCCTAGATTGAACCAAATTGTCTTAAGGTTGTGAAGATTTTAAAAACTCATATCTCAATCTAGGTTGTGGAATCCAAATATAAGGACATGATTATATTCAGGAGGCTCTTAAGAATGTAATGGTTTTGGTTTGAAGGGATTCTCAAAACTTGTTGATGGTTCTCCAGTGTTTAGAATTTCAAAATCTTAATATGGTCTAAACTAAGGGGTCAAAGATGTCCTTTAGTGGTGTTGGTGAATAAATATGACAAGCCTAGGCCCTTTAATAAGCATGTGTTAAATTGTCTTAAGATTGTGAAGATTTTAAAAATCCACATCTTTTAATCTAGATGGTAGAGGTCTGAGGGCATGGTTATACTAAGGAGACTGTAAGTACTCCAGGGTGATTTTGAGGTAATCAACTAAGTCAAGTTAGGTTTTGCGTATTTGATGCCTTATGTCTAAGTGTGCAGAGACTTAGGAACATAAGAAGTCGGGCGAAAGATGCAACCAGTGAGAAGGATGACATGGGAAATGAGTTGGCGGGCTTAGTGCATCCAAGGGATGAAGTTTTGTGGAAGAGTACACTGGTGGATGAGAAGGATGCTCGCGGTGCTTTTGAGGGATGAGAAGCCGTAGGGATGAAGTTTTGTGGAAGAGTACACCGGTGGACGAGAAAAATGCTCACGACGCTTTCGAGGAATGAGAAGACGAGCGGAAGTCTGCTCGAGGAGAAGGCTGAAGTTGAGTTTGGGTGAGCTCAACTCTGGATGGTTGGAAAATCACTCAAGCGACTGAAGTAGTAGCCGAACAAAGTCAACTCCATGTTGACTTTGTCCAAGCACCTGGACTAAGTCCAAGTGTCCGGACTCAGTCTAGGTGCCTGAACTCCAAGCGCCCAAACCAGGCGACTGGGCCAGCCTAGTACTGAATAGGTGCCCTATCATCGAGACGTTGCTACAAATAAAGTTTGGATCCACGTCAGTGACAATCCAAGCCCCCGGACCAATCCTACGCCTAGGGTACCGATAAAGATTTTTCATCATGTCGTTGAAAAGACATTACAAGCAGATAAAGTGCACCGCTGGGGTGCTCAGATCCACTCCAGGCCCCCGGAGATGCCACGTCAGCCAACGGATACTTTTGACCAACAAGCTATAAATAGAGCTCTGATCCTCTTCATTTGTACAACAATTGTTTACAAACTCTGTACTTCCATCTAACTACTTGTGCTTTCAACGTTGTAAGGGGCGTCTCCACCTCCAAGAAAGGAGACTTTTTAGTGAGTTTAATTTTGCCTTGGACTAGCAACCTCCCTGGTAACAAACCAAGTAAACCTTAAGTCTCTTACATTCTTTTTATGTTATTATATTTTACTAACGTGTGTTGACTTTGCTAAAGAAGAAAGCAAAAGTGTTAACTTTTTTCTTACAAGGCAATTCACCCCCCTCTTATCGACCATACTGAGACCGACAAGTGATATCAGAGCTCAACCACCTGAGAAGGACTAACTACCGACTAAAGCAACAAGGAGATGGCTAGAGCGAGTATTCACCTGTTAAAGTTTGAGGGAGATTTTATCACATGGAAGGAAAGAATGGAGGTATTCGATGAAGGGAGAGACACTTCAGAAGAAAGCAACAATAAAGGGGGAGCGTGGAACAACGAGACTAACTCGGTAAGTGAGGTACGTTCTCTATCTCCCGATAATTGTATAAGTTTATCAAACAATTTTCTAAAAACTCATGTAAACTAGAAATAAAAATTGAATAATTTAAAAAGGAGAATTTAGAATTAAGAGTAACCTTAGAAAAATCATGTCTATTAGAAGATTTCGATAAATTGAAGGTTAAAAATGAAAACTTGAAAGAACAAATAGAAAATTTTAAAAACTCTACATGTTCAAATTCTGTTGTCCCAAATTTAAGGAATTGTCAAGGGCTAAATTGGTATTTTAGATTTTACAAAGGTCAAATTAGAAATATTCTTAGAAATTATACACCACATAAATTTTTGAAAAATCCAGTAGGTAGAAACTTATATTAGGTTCTTAAATCATGCATAGTTTAAATTTTTATACATGCTTTAATTTTAATTTTAATTTTAATTTACCTTAATTTTTAAAATTGCATGTTTTAAATTATCTTAGAGTAGAATTTATCAAATAAATTATTTCATATACCTTCCGTTCAAAATTAATTAGATTTTATTTTTTTAAAAAAAAATTGTATCAATAAAAAAAATCAAAAAAATTTTTACTATAAATAATTTCTTATAAATTTTTTAACGAAAATCATATTATAAAAATAAAAAATTATTTCACTGAACTATTTTTATAAGTCTTCATTTTTTGTAATAAAATATTATGTTCTTTATTAAAAAAATTATATATATTTTTTACCGTTGTTTGATTTATTTTGAATTATTTATTAAAAATAATGTTTTTATAATTTAAACTTATCAAGACATCATTTATAAAAATTTTAATTTTTCTATAGATAAACATTAAATTTTATATATTGATAAAAATTATCAGGATTTTTAGATATTAGATTCTATTTTTAAGTATTTAAACTTCAAAAATTATTATTTCTAATTAAATAATTCGTATGGGTCAAAATAAATATTTATTTGTAGTCAAAATTTTTACTCTAATCTTTTTGTCTCTGTGTGATCATAAAAAAAATTTCAATAATTTTCAAATTATTTTTTCCTAAACTAGTTTTCAACTTTTAGAAATTTGGGTATTCATAAAATAATTCCTGATAAAAATTCTCAGCACTTGGTCGTCCATTGAAATAGTTTGGAATTGTTTTCGGTATATACTCCTAGTTTTTACTATGATCAAATGGGGAGAATAGGAATTAAATTTAGAGGGAGGTAAAGATTATTTTAATTGCAATATTATTGTAATAAATTGCAATATTCATATGAATTATCTTGTAAAAAAAAGAACAAAAGAGAAGAAATGTTCCAAGACTAGGCCTTAGATTAGTAAAGTTTGAGGTAAAAAGAAATATCAACAACTCGAGTGGTGTTACACTAACTTCGAGTTAAAATCGAATGATAAATAATTATCTAAAAACGTAAACTTTACCAATTCAAATAAAATATAAAAACTGAAATCAGAAAATAAATAAAATAGTTCCCCTGCTTGATTGATGGTTGCACCAATTCAAAGCAGAACCTCGCTCTAATATCACTTGTTGGATCGAGATGCACGTGAGAAAGGAGTGAATTACATGATTTTAAATTATTACTTTTTTAGTTTTGAAAACAAAGTGTGTAGCAAAAAATTAAACACGAAAAATAGAAACTCGATCGGTTTTACTTGGTTTAGAGCCCTCGGCGAGTCCTCTAAGACCCAGGTTACACGAACTTATCGATAGGTAATCCACTAATAACCTCTTTCGTAACCGTTAGAAGAGGGGATCGAGAACAATAAAAACCAGAGCAAGTGTAACACGCTACACTTTCCTTTTCTAAAGAAATTAAGTATGGAATTTACTTTCGTTACCCAACACTTGTAGATGATTGGATGAGATTTGATGTTGGTCGGCTTCTTAGCTATAGTTGGGTGCAGTAGTGTCGTAACAGAGTAGCAACACGAAGCTGAAGTAGTCGGAACATCAAACGGATGCATAGAAGCTTGTAATTGAAGTGATGTAAAGCCTTTGTCGAATGCTTCTTTTATAGGGGATAGAAGGGGCCTTCCATAGCACTGGAAGCACCATCAACTCCAAAAGTTTATCCCGCAACTTCAGCTCCTTATCGTCACCGAAGTCTTCTGCATTATCCAACTAAAGGCACCTTTCAAGCTCCTGAAGGCGTCTTCCTTGAATAATACTCAAGGTGGCTCGGGTACTGTTCACCTAAGGTATTTTATACTCCTTTTGCCCTACAAAATATGTTAGTCCAATATAAAAATATCTACCCTGTAAGACAAAATTAGCACAATAAAAATAAGCAGTTATAATTAGTTTCTATCCTTCAAAGATTAGGAACTAGTCAAGGTCTTAATTTAAGTTTTTAAAATTGATCTAAATTGGACTGACGCCTACTATCCCCTCAACCGGGATGTGTCCTCACTGAGTCACTCTCCTCCAGTGACTTACCTCCACTTACCAAGTGTAAAGTTATCTCCTCGACATTCAATATGACCCCCCCAGGTCTTTCTGTCAGAATCGCACATCCAAACTTCACCTATTAAGAATCAAACATCTTGACCTCCTACCAGAATTGTACACCCCGACTTCAACCAATCGGGAATTGAACATCCTGACCTCCTTAAAGAATCTCACATTTGGATTTCACTAATCGGGAATCACACATCCTGACTGAACTTCCTACCTAGTGTCTGGTCCTCTTGAGCTGACAAATTAGTCAACCCTGCACACTCAGTAACAAGGTTAAATCACAAACACATCTAACTTTAATCCACTTATCATTTACGAAAACTTATATTTGACCATTAGTGCCAATGGCATCAACAATTTTCCCTTTATGATGTAATGACAGTCTAGGTTAAAGTTAGAAAAGAAATATGTAATATATATATATATATATATATATATATATATATATATATATATATATATAATGATTTTAAGAGAAAACTAAAATAAAACAAGTTTTAGTCTCTTGATCATTTTTAGGTTAAGTTTTTCATATTTTCTTTGGTTTCTCTTACTTAAATCCTAACCCTCTTCCTTTGATATTCATAAAAAATTGTGCAGATAAGTGTACCAGATTATGTAAATACACGCGCAAGTAATAAATTTTTCAAAGCAAGCATAAAAACTTGCAAGCTTTTTGTAGGGAGCGTTAAGAAAATTTTCCAAAGTATTTTGAAAGGAATTTTCAAAATTGACAAAAGGTTTTTAAAATTTTAAAACTTGAAAAACAAACCATTTTGAAAAGCTGAATTTTACAAGAATTTTATAAATTATTTTTCAAGATAGATTTTAAAACGCTTTTCAAAAATAACTTGTTGCAAAGTAATTTTTTGAGTTTCCATTGTTCAAGGCAAATTTTGAAAAGTTTTGAAAATTAATTTTCCAACATATTTGTAAACCTATTTTTAAAAAAAATTGTCCAAGTAAAATAGTTTTAAAAAAAATAGTTATCAAACAAAGTTTAAAGAGGTTTGTCAAAGATATTTTTCAAAGTGAAATGATAACCTCTGCAAGAAGTTTATAAAACTTTTCAAAGTGCCTTTGAAAACATCATTTAAAGTGATTTTCAAAGTATTTTTAAGCAATTTTTCAATACAATTTTTAAACACTTGTATTTTATTTTTCAAAATAAACATTTGAAAAAGTATAAGAGTAGTTTGCTAAGTAAGTTTTGAAAAAAAAAAATTGAAAGCATTTTGCAAAATAAACAAAACATGTTTGGAAATATTTTAGAATATTTTAGAAGTAATTTTTGAACTATTTGCAAAGTAAGTTTTAGTAAGGTTTCAAAAGAATTTTAAACCAACACTTTACAAAAAAATAAATTTTGAAATAAAACTCTTTTTGAAAGTAGTTTTCAAATATCCTCCCCTTGAACCTGATATTACTTTGGAAATTAATATTCGTATAAAAATTATCTTTAATTATCTAATCATTAGTTACTAACTATCAAAAGATAGCAGTGTTCACTTGGTTAGTCAAGTTAAGTATTAATGTCCATTTAAAAATTTACTGAAAATGACTACTTAACTTGATCAATGTACTGCTATATTTTTCGCCTAGGCGTATGTTGATGTACTTATGAAAGCATCTAAAGTCCAGACAAAAAGTCTATGCATCTTACGCTATTCTAAGGTTTTGAATACACAATTAAGGTAAACTTAGTGTGTTTGTGAGATGCTCGTTACCTAGAACTATAGGATCATACTTTCTAGGGATTTGTCCTAGATTAAGGCTAAAATAAGTTTTGAAAAATTAGAAAAATGATAATTTTTAGAAAACATAAGTAATAAATTTTCCTAGAATTTGCAAACCACTTTAAAATTTATTTGATAATAAGACTACTAGTCTATCATACACATTCCTAATTTTTCTCTTAAGTAGCTAAATTCTAATTCTGATAATGGTTTAGTAAATATGTCAGCCAAATTTGATTTTGACTTAATATAGTTAAGTTTAATGTTTCCTTTAGCTACATGATCTCTTATAAAATTGTGTTTAATTTCTATATGTTTGCATCATAGAGAATTTTTGGTTAAATTGATTGAACTTATGTAATCAATAAAGATTTTTATATTTTTATATTCTAAGTTTAAGTCTTGTAATGTGTGCATCATTTATAATAATTGGGCTACACACTCACCAATAACTATATATTCTACCTTAGCTGTAGATAAAATAACACAATGTTATTTTCTACCAAACTAGCTAACAAGTGATGGTCCAAGTAATTGGCATCCACCATTTGTACTTTTTCTATCTAACTTACAGTCGGCATAGTTTGAGTCAAAATATCCTGAAAGTTCAAAATTAGTTGTTCTAGGGTATCACATTCCTATATTTTTTGTACCTTTTAGATACCTAAAAATTCTTTTAACATTTTTTAGATGGAATTCCTTAGC
This sequence comes from Zingiber officinale, assembly GCF_018446385.1. Taxonomy (NCBI): domain Eukaryota; kingdom Viridiplantae; phylum Streptophyta; class Magnoliopsida; order Zingiberales; family Zingiberaceae; genus Zingiber; species Zingiber officinale. Next base: position 37,888,049 of record NC_055998.1, read on the forward strand.
ACATGTTTGATATCTAGCACACATATTAACTACAAATAGTATATCAGGTCGGCTTACAGTTAGGTATAATAGACTACTTATGCCACTTCTATAATTCTTAAAGTCTACACGTGTTCTATTTGGATCACTATGTATATTTTTATTTATTGTCATGGGTATTTTTATTTCTTTAGAAGTATCCATTCCAAATTTTCTAAGTAATTCCTTTGTATATTTTTCTTGATAGATATAATTACCTTCATTAGTTTGTTTAATTTGTAATCCTAATAAGAAGGTTAACTTACCTACTAGACTCATTTCAAATTCTTGTTCCATTAGGCTTATAAATTCTTGTAGAAAATCTGAGTTTGTAGATCCAAAAATTATGTAATCGATGTAAACTTGGGCGATTAAAGTATCGGATTTAAGGGTTTTTACAAATAGGATGTCAATTCGACCTTGTTTGAATCCTTTTGAAATCAGATGGGTGGATAATCATTCATGCCAAACCCTAGGTGCTTGTTTTAGACAATATAGAGTCTTTTTAATTTGAATACATACTCAGGGTGTTCTAGATTTTCAAATCCATGTGGTTGTCCTATGTATACTTCTTCTTTTATTAATTCATTCAAGAAGGTTGACTTAACGTCCATTTGGTAGAGCTTAAACCCTTTATGAGTTGCATAGCTTAGAAGTATTCTAATAGACTCAGATCTAGCCACTGCAACATAGGTTTCATCATAGTCAAGTCCTTCTACTTGACTAAACCCTTTGGCTACCAGTTTAGCTTTATTTCTAACAATTTCCCCCTTTTCATTTAACTTATTCCTAAATACCCATTTAGTTTCAATGAATTTTTTATTTTTGGGTAAAGGAACTAAGTCCCAGACTTCATTTCTTTCAAATTAGATCAATTCTTCCTGCGTGGCAATAATTCAGTTTGGGTCAAACAGGGATTCTTCTACTATTTTGGGTTCAATCTTAGAACTTAAAGATATTTGACTTAGATTTCTAAATGATGATATAGTTTGAACCTTAGTTCTGGGTCACCTATGATTTATTCAATTGGGTGGTCTGAGCTGACTCTTATTGTTCTAGATTCAATTTGTGTCTGTTCATTTTCTTGTGATTAATTTTGTTCATCTTTGTATTCATCTATTTAATTTAGGTTTTCACTTGCTCCCCCTAGATCAGTGCTAGCTTTAACAAAGTCAGTTTGTTGAGGTTGAGTTTGATTTAAGTTAGTTTCCTTAGAGTTGGGTTCATCAAATTTTACGTTTATTGTTTCTTCAATTCTTAAGATATTTTTATTATAAACTCGGTATCCTCTACTATTTAGTGAATATCCTACAAAAATTCTATTTTTAACTTTTGATGTAAATTTTTCTAACCATTCTCTTGTATTAAATATGTAGACTGAACACTCAAATACTTTAAAATATTTGATATTAGGTAATTTATTATAGTAGATTTAATGAGATTTTATTATGATTCTTATTTATTGTTGTTCTATTTTATACATAGCTGTTGGTGCAATATCCCTCAGGTCAAGGTTGACCTGGGTAACCAAGCTGAGTCTTGGTTTGGGTTTAGATGTTTGACAATAAGATATTGATTGAAGAAGAGTCAAGTAGGTCAAGGTTGACTGGATACTTGACTGGGAAGTCCTAACTGAGATGTTAGGCAAAATGAAAGTCCTGGTGAGTGAAGCCAGGCAGAAGTAAAAGTTCTGGTGAGTGAAGCCAGGCAGAAGAAAAGCCCTGGTGAGTGAAGCCAGGCAGAAGGAAGTCCTAGTGAGTGAAGCTAGGCAGATGGAAATCCTGGTGAGTGAAGCCAGGTGAAAGTCCTAGTGAGTGAAGCTAGGCAGATGGAAATCCTGGTGAGTGAAGCCAGGTGAAAGTCCTAGTGAGTGGAGCTAGGCAGATGGAAAACCCTAGTGAGTGAAGCTAGGTGAAAGCCCTGGTGAGTGAAGCCAGGCAAGGGAAAATCCAGATGGATCAAGGATGATCGGACATCTGGTGCTGGGAAGTCCAAGTAGGTCAAAGGATTGACTGGATACTTGGCATGAAAGAAAAGTCCAAGTAGGTCAAAGGGATTGACCGGATCCTTGGCACAGAGAAAAGTCCAAGTGGGTCAAAGGGATTGACCGGACACTTGGTAAGGGAGTCCTAGCAGGTCAAGGGAGTGACTAGATGCTAGGCATGACATACCAACAGGTCAAGGTTGACCGGATGTTGGTTTGGGAGGTTTAGGACTTGGTTTTGGACAAAAACCAAGTGCTGGATCGATCAGTGGATCGATCCAGGCTCTGGATCGATCAGTGGATCGATCCAGACCTGTCCCAGCGAACAGAGAGCTTCTGGATCGATCCGTGGATCGATCCAGAGGTCCCAATCGATCAGTGGATCGATTGGGACGCGGCTGCTTCGCGCGATAAGCGCTGGATCAATCCGTGGATCGATCCAGGCGCGTTTCCAGAGCACAGAGGCGCTCTGGATCGATCCGTGGATCGATCCAAAGCCTCCCCGATCGATTGGGAACATTCGAATCGATCGGGATCCGACCGTTGGCGTCGTTTATAGCTGCAGGCGTTCGATGGCTGCGGTAATCTTTTCTCCGATTCACTCCAGAGCTCTCGCCAACTCCTCCACAGCGCTCACAAAGCTCAGATCGCCAGTTCTTGAAGGATCTTGGAAGCTCTCCAAGTCAAGAGGCGGATCAAAGCCAAGAAGAGAAGCTAGGGTTAGGGTTTTGTACTCATTGTAAGCTTGTATTTCTTGTATCCTTTCCCTCTCTTCTTGTATTGAGTCTTGTAGGGCTTCTCCGCCTTTGGTAGTTACCATAAAGGAGAGTTTTATTTAGTGGAGGGTGTGTGTGTTGGTGTGGATCCTTGGATTAGTCACCTCTTGTGAGGTGGATACCAAGTAAAACCAACCGTGTTAGCGTTGTGTGTTTGTTTCTGTATTTTCCGCTGCATATCTTTGAAGGAACAAGCAACGCCGAGCACCGAGCGAACGCGACGAGCTATTCACCCCCCCTCTAGCTACTTTTGGTCCTAACAAGTGGTATCAGAGCGAGGCCGCTCTTCACCGGAATCATCGCCGGAAGGGTCAAGCATATCAAGAAAAGCTAGAGGGTGAAGAAGTTGGAGCAAATTCTTCAAGTTCAAGACTTTATCAAGCTCAACTTCAAGATGCAATTCCAAGATGGACTTGGATTTGACACAAGGGTGGCTCCACCATACACATCGGCAAGCTTCGATTCTTGGAGATCAAGAATCGAAAACTTTCTTATGATGGAGATAGAGCAATGGTTTGCTCTAATGGAAGGCTTCAAAGCTCCAACGAACTCCAAGGGCAAGCTTCTAAAGAAAAGCAGATGGAGCTCAGAGCAAATTCAAAGGGGCGAGGCAAATGACAAAGTGACCAAGCTTCTGGTCAACTTATTGCCTAGCCACATCTTGGCTCGAGTTGGAGAATTCGAAGATGCCAAGGAGCTTTGGAGCAAATTGGCCAAGCTTCATGAAGAGATCCCCTCCACTGTACAAGATCATGAAGAATCCAAAGAGGGTGACTCTTTGGAGCAAGACCAAAAGGAGGATTCCGAGGTTGATAGATGCTCAACCTCCGAAGAAGAGGAAATCCAAGAAGCTTCATCCTCAAGGGAATGCACCGAAGGGAACAAGGAGGGAGCATACTCCTTGTTTCACATTCAAAATGATGAAGCCTCCACCTCTAGGATTGAGGGGGAGCAATTCTTGGTGACGCCGGATCAAGAAGAAGGAGAAGCTTCTACATCCGGGTCAAGTGAAGAAGAAGAAGATTGTGCTACCTCCGAAATTCAAGAAATATCAAATGGAGGAGCAAGTGCCATCCCTATACAAGAAGGTATAAATGTTTCAATTAAAAATAAAAATCATATAATATGTTTTGAGTGTAGGGAAAGTGGGCACTACAAGAGCAAATGCCCTAAATTGGCCAAGAAGAAGGGCCAAGTGGCACAAAAGGGCAAGGAGAAGCTCAAGGAGACCACCCCCGGGACAAAGAAGAGCAAGGAGCACATTGTGTGCTTCTTGTGTCAACAAAAAGGGTATTACCGAAGTCAATGCCCCAAGGGGAAGAAGATGGTCAAGGCTCAAGGAGGCACTAGTCAAGGGGGAGCCTCCAAGGTAAAAAGGAAGGTAACTTTCGTTGAGCCTATTCCCTTGCAAAATGGTAAAAAGCATGCTAGGTCAAACTTTTATCATTTTAATGCGATTTACCATAAGAATAGGAAGCATGAGGGCTTTAAGGAAAAGCATGTGGCCCTACATGCCAAAACTACTATCCCTAAGGCTAGGAATGTAGGTAAAAACCTAGGCGATAACTCTAAGGATGTAAGATACAAGCCTAGAAATAAAAATACTCATGGATCAAATGAAAAACCAAAAACTAAGGACTTAGTGATAGAAAATCAAGTCTTGAGATCAAGGCTTGATAAAATGGAAAAGACCCTAAAAAGGATGGAAAATATCCTATTAGGGCAAAATGAGCATAACCTAGGTTTAGGGGTACAAAAGCCATCCAATGGCCATAAAGGTTTGGGATACAAACCAAAAGCCAAGAAGGATGTGCCTAGTTATCATAGGGTTCCATATAGTTATGGAACGAACCCTAAGTCTAGAGGTCAAGCCAAAAATGCTAGGGAAGTCATCCTTAAGAGTATTTTTGCAATAAATGTGACTAACACTTCTAAGAAGTCTAAGAAAGTCACAAACAAGGTCACAAGGGAGGTTATCCCTAGAGTTGACCTAGAAAATGTGACCAAGGCTTCTAAGAAGCCCAACAAGGTCACTAGGAAGGTATCTAGGGAAGTTATCCCTAGTGAGTACCTAGAGCATCCAAGGAGCACCAATAGGTGTTGGGTTCCTAGGAGCATCTTCTCTACCCCATAGATGGGTTAGAGAGTGTCAACTCCGATTAGAAGGGTAGTTAACCCAACTTTGAGGAAATTGACACTCAAGGAGCATTTTCAAGGTTTTAGTTAACCTTTGAAAATGAAATGGACCTTTTTATTACTCCTTGAAAGAGTAAATGTGCCAAACTGGAGAAGTATTGATTTTATTTTAAAGTGGCATAAATTTGAGAAAACACAAGAACTACCAAGTTGGGATTTTGGTATGTTCTTAGGAAATTAAAGGCAAACTGAGCCTTAATTTAAAAGTGCTACTCTTGTGGAAAAATGGAATATGCCAACATTTGAGGAATATGCTTAATTTTAATTGGCATAAATTAATCAAGGGAATAAGAAATGCAAACTTAGGCTTTGGCATTTTTCTTGAAGCACTTTAGGGCAATCTAGGTTTAAGTTGTAAGTTTAGCTAAGACTTTAAGGATACTTAGATAGTTAATCTAGGTATATTTTATTTATGCTAAATCTTGCCATGATTGTTTGCCCATCATATGCCATGACATCATGTCTAGTTTTTGCATTCATGTTTTATTATGGAAAATCCAAAAATACCATGTCATGACATTCATACATCATGTAGTAATAGGATATTTTCTTTTGAAAATTATTTTCTGTTGATGTATGTCATAACATAATCATGCATTAAGTTTAATTCCTTGTAATTAAGGACAAATGGCATTTAACGACACTTATTGACAAGTGACATCCTGGGTGGATGTCTAATATTTCTAAAATGCCTAGATAAATATGCATGATCCCTAGATTAGGGCAAAACCAAAATCTACATCTCACAAAGACTATAAGGTGACTTGTATGTGTTTTAGTGCATATTATATACAAGTGAGATGTTAGGATGATGAACAAAACTCAAGATGTTGATTTAGTGCATTCCTTTGAGTTTTAAATTCATCAAAACACATAGTTATGTGTTTTCCCATCATTGGGAAAGCTAATGTACAAGTCATGTGCATTAAGCCCAAGGAACATGATGGGATATTGGTTTTGAAAATGTTTTTAAAATGTTTTTGGAAAACCTTGGTGAAGGCTATCTTTTGATAGTAATCACCATTGAATAGTTAGACACAAACTTGAAGAAAAACACTAAAGTTTTTGCAAGTTTTCAAGTTTGTGTCAATCTTTGAAAATATGATGTATTTTCATAGAAAACTATTTTTCCATGATTAAGTATGCCCTAAATAATGTCTACACGAAATTTCATAATTTTTGGATTTTTGTAGAATTTTCTAGGGGTTTCTGAAGTTGACTGAAATGGAATTTCAGCAACTATCAGAGCTCCGATCGATCCATTGGAGTTCCTGAATCGATCCATGGATCGATTCAAACGGCAATTCCCGCGAGCAGAAGCTCGCTGGATCGATCAGCCGATCGATCCAGGGAGTCTGAATCGATCCGTGGATCGATTCAGAAAGGTTCAATCGATTGGAACCCAACTCCAATCGATCCAAGTTGCTGATTTTGGCTGGGAAGGCCTGATTTCAGCATCTTTGAACCTCTTTGAGTCTAGGTAACCATTCCAAACCCCTTAAATACATTTGTATACATACAAAGGGTGTTTTCATGTTGAAAACAAGGATGGATTGGTTAACGAAGACTAAATAGAAGTTTAGGTTGAGGTTGTTTCAAATTTTGAATATTTGAACCTCAAAACTTCTAAATTTGGGTTTCCTAATGGTTTAGGGATTCCAAGTCATTGTTGGTGCAATGACAGAAGTTACCACCATGTCTTCAGGGGGAGGGACTCTTTAAAGACATGAAAATTATTTTTCATGAACCTTGGAAGGTGGTTAACCTTCTGTTGTGAACTTGCTCAAGGTTGAGCATTTAAACTTGAAATGGGGAGAAGTGGGGAGTGGATATCCTCATTATTTCAAGTGGACACTCAAGTGGTAGATAATGCTCAAGGTTGGGTAGTTGTCTACATTGAGGGAGAAGTTAAGGGAAAATGAAGGGTGTGGGACCTTCATTATCGTGTTGATCACAACGAGTGATGTTGTGAACAACGATGAGCAACTCTTCAGGGGGAGAGTCTTCAACAAATGGATTTGTTGAAGTGTGCCCAGAATTGGAGCATAGGTTGATGTGTGTCCAACGATGGGTTGATGTGTGCCAATAGGGGGAGAATGTATGGTTAAGCTTAGTCCTTCATTACCTATGGGAAGGTCATAGAGGGAGAATGAAAGGACTCATGAAAGGAAGTAAGTTAGGCTTTCATTACCTAGAGGGAGTTTGCCCTCTTAGGGGGAGAATGAAGAGCTTAATTTATGCTTTCATTACCTAGTGGCATGAAGAAGGAGGCTATGGGATTAGCCTAACTTACATATGGGATTGTAAGTGTTATTGTGGTATTGTCAAACATCAAAAAGGGGGAGATTGTTGGTGCAATATCCATCGGGTCAAGGTTGACACAGGTAACCAAGCTGAGTCTTGGTTTGGGTTTAGATGTTTGACAATAAGATATTGATTGAAGAAGAGTCAAGTAGGTCAAGGTTGATTGGATACTTGATGAAGTCTTAAGTCGAGATGATAGGCAAAATGAAAGTCCCGTGAGTGAAGCCGGTGTAAAAGTCCCGGTGAGTGAAGCCGGAAGAAAAGCCCGGTGAGTGAAGCCAGGAAATCCTAGTGAGTGATGCTAGGCGGATGGAAATCCTGAGTGAGGCGGTGAAAGTCCTAGTGAGTGAAGCTAGGCAGATGGAAATCCTGGTGAGTGAAGCCAGGTGAAAGTCCTAGTGAGTGGAGCTAGGCAGATGGAAAACCCTAGTGAGTGAAGTTAGGTGAAAGCCCTGGTGAGTGAAGCCAGGCAAGGGAAAATCCAGATGGATCAAGGATGATCGGACATCTAGTGCTGGGAAGTCCAAGTAGGTCAAAGGATTGACTGGATACTTGACATGAAAGAAAAGTCCAAGTAGGTCAAAGGGATTGACCGGATACTTGGCACAGAGAAAAGTCCAAGTGGGTCAAAGGGATTGACCGGACACTTGGTAAGGGAGTCCTAGCAGGTCAAGGGAGTGACTAGATGCTAGGCATGACATACCAACAGGTCAAGGTTGACCGGATGTTGGTTTGGGAGGTTTAGGACTTGGTTTTGGACAAAAACCAAGTGCTGGATCGATCAGTGGATCGATCCAGGCTCTGGATCGATCAGTGGATCGATCCAGACCTGTCCCAGCGAACAGAGAGCTTCTGGATCGATCCGTGGATCGATCCAGAGGTCCCAATCGATCAGTGGATCGATTGGGACGCGGCTGCTTCGCGCGATAAGCGCTGGATCGATCCAGGCGCGTTTCCAGAGCACAGAGGCGCTCTGGATCGATCCGTGGATCGATCCAAAGCCTCCCCGATCGATTGGGAACATTCGAATCGATCGGGATCCGACCGTTGGCGTCGTTTATAGCTGCAGGCGTTCGATGGCTGCGGTAATCTTTTCTCCGATTCACTCCAGAGCTCTCGCCAACTCCTCCACAGCGCTCACAAAGCTCAGATCGCCAGTTCTTGAAGGATCTTGGAAGCTCTCCAAGTCAAGAGGCGGATCAAAGCCAAGAAGAGAAGCTAGGGTTAGGGTTTTGTACTCATTGTAAGCTTGTATTTCTTGTATCCTTTCCCACTCTTCTTGTATTGAGTCTTGTAGGGCTTCTCCGCCTTTGGTAGTTACCATAAAGGAGAGTTTTATTTAGTGGAGGGTGTGTGTGTTGGTGTGGATCCTTGGATTAGTCACCTCTTGTGAGGTGGATACCAAGTAAACCAACCGTGTTAGCGTTGTGTGTTTGTTTCTGTATTTTCCGCTGCATATCTTTGAAGGAACAAGCAACGCCGAGCACCGAGCGAACGCGACGAGCTATTCACCCCCCCCCCCTCTAGCTACTTTTGGTCCTAACAATAGCAAGCTGTACTAACAGCTTCTGCCTAGAAATATTTTGATAGTTGATATTCATTAAGCATTGATTATTCCATTTTGTTGAGGTGTATTAGAACACAAGAATTCTTAATGGTACCTATTTTCTATACAGAATTTAGTAAGCCTATGATTTTTAAATTTTCCACAGTTATCACTCCTAATTCTTTTAATTTTTATGTCTTTTTTGCTTTCAATTTGTTCAAAAAAATTACTAAATATTTAAATATTTCATCTTTATTTTTTAAAAATTTTACCCAAGTGAATCTTGAGTAATCATTAATTATTACTAGACAATATAAATTTCTATTAATAGATTTAATTCCATGTAAGTCTAATAAATCTAAGTATAATAATTCAAGTCTTGAATTGGTTTGAGTTTGATTAGTTGGGTTGTGGGTTAATTTTGTTTGTTTTTCTTATTGACAAATATTTCAAATTATTGAGTCTAAGTTGGATAGTTTTGGTTGTCCTCTAACTAAGTCATTTAGTTTGGTGAGGTTTCTAAAGTGAGTGTGGGATAGTCTTTTATGTCATAGCTAGATTTCCTTCTTTTGTGTTAAGTGACACTTAAGTGAGAAATTTGCTAGGTTAATTGTGTAAATATTATTATTCCTAAATCCTTTTAATTTTATTGTTGGATCTTTCATATGTTTAATTAAACATTTAGTGGTTGTAAATCTAACCTTATACTTTGAATCACACAATTAACTAACACTGAGTAAGTTGAATTTGAAATTTTTAATAAGTAGTACTTTATGAATAATAAAATTAGATTCTAGTTTAATGTTACTTATTCCAATTACCTTAAGTTTGTCATTGTTTCCAAAGACAACTGTCTCTAGTCTTTTGAAAGTCAATTTTGTGAACATTGTTTGATCCCCGATCATATGTCGGATGTAACCACTGTCCAAATTCATTTAGATTTCTACAAAGAGTAGGAGAAAAAAGTTTAGCTCAAGTGTTAACTTAACTTAGTTAAAGTTGATTTATTTTTATTTTTATTTTAACTTAATTTAATTTTGATTTAATTTTTTAAAAATATAATTTTATTTTATTTAAATATAATTTTATTTTATTTTATTTTATTTTTAATTATTATTCATCTCACCTGATAGAAGGGGAGCCTTAGCGCAACAGTAAAGTTGTTGTTTTATGGCCAAAAGGTCATGGGTTCAAATCCTGAAAACAGCCTCTTGCAAAAAGTAGAGTAAGGCTGCGTACAATGGATCCTTCCCCGGGATTCCGCATAACGGGAGTTTCATGCATCAGGCTGCCCTTTTTTATTATTCATCTCACCTGATCTATATTTTCAATTAGAGAATCCTATAATTTTATGAGATGAGTTAAATTTGAATTTCAGAGTTTGGTTTAACTTGTGTTATATTCAAGTTTAGCTTTGGATCTAACAAGCAAACATTTTTTGGATGAACGTCTAGGCTGTGGTGAGTCAATTGAACTTTATTAGAGTAACCACATGCTTCAAAATATTTCAAATTGTCTTGCCCACTGAACTTAGTACAAAACTTTGGTCTAACCAGGTAGGATTAGTAAGAGGTAGCTTCAGTTAGTTCCATTAAGCTAAATACACCCGGTCGAAGCCATATCTTTCTAGACATGCATAAACAAAGCTTCTTCAACCTATTATCATCCAAAACTTCTCCAGTACTGCTTGTCAAGTTAAACTTTTGTCTCTAATTAAATATTCCTAATTACCCAGCCGGGTAAACTATTGTTTTGGAGGTGCCAACTAATTTGATGTCTCCTCTTGAATTATTGAACTTTGAGTTTAAGTTTAAGGTTTGTGCCTATTTATTTTATAGTTATAATGAACTTGATTATAGTTTAAATTTAGATTAATTTTGTATTTACTTAATTTAAGTTTAGTTCTTAATTTCATTTTATTTTTTTGGTTCGAATTTAGCTTAGAAGGTTTAATTTTTTAGATTAATATTGAGTTATTTGGTTCATTTTGATTTGGTTTTAGGTAGTTATTTTATTTTTAGGTACATAGTATTGATTTTGTCCTACATGGCTTGTTAAAAAAGTTTTAGGAACCCATGCTTTAGTTAGTTTTTTATTTTGAGTTAGGGTTAGAAATGATTTAAAAGTAGAGTTAGAATTATATCCAAGTCCAGATTTTTTATACACAGCTCTTTGGGATCAAGTATTATGTTTAAATACTTGAATCCTAAGGTAAATTTTTCCAACCGTTCTTTTAATTCTTTAACTTGACTTTTCAAGACAGAATTTTCTTCCTCAAAGTTTGCAATTTTAGTTGAATTTTTGTCTTGAACTTGGTCAGTTAAGGAGGTCAAGCTCAGTTGTTCCTTAAAGATATTATTTTCCTTAAGGAGGAGTTTAGTATGTTCCTCATCTTTTGTTAATTTTTTATTTAAGTAGGAAATTATTTTTTTTAAAAATTACAATATAATTAAAATTTACCCCGATTGGTTCATCTAAACCGAATGTAGATCCGTTGCTTGACTTATATTCAGACTCGTCTTCTTGATCCGATTTGCTTTCGGTTGCCATTAGTGCGAGGTAACTTGCATGCTTTCTTTGGTTCGTCTGCTTCCAATCCGTCTGAGGAAGACTAGTCCCAAGTTGCCTTAAGTGTCTTCTTCTGCTTTGTCTTCCTCGTCTTATCTTCGTTAGGGCATTCATGTTTGAAGTGTCCTTTCTTGTTGCAGCCGTAGGACATGATGTTCGCCTTTGAGTTGTTGAATATGGATTTGGTCATCTTCTTTATGTCGCATTTGGAGACATTTCTCTTGCATCTAGTGAACATTTTCCTTACCATGTTCACTAGCTTCTCTTCTTCATCTGATTCTGAGTCAGACTTAGTTTCGCTTCGGTTTTGGCTTGGGTTCGTACTTTGGCTTCCTTCGAAGTACTCGCAAGAAACGCAATTCCTTTCTTGACCTTTGTGGAGTTAGTTTGTTCATGCAGCTCTAATTCACAAAACAACTCGTCTAATTTCAACTTTGAAAAGTTCCTCTAAACCTTATAGGAATCTACGATCGATGCGCACAGTGCGGTTCGAGGAAACAAGTTTAGAGTGTACCTAATAATATTGCAGTTCTCGAGTTGATGTCTGATCATGTGCAGGTCGTTGAGGATCCTTGATCCTTGCGTGTAGTTGGCTTGTGGTTTCTCCATCATGCATTTTGATATTAAATAAAGAATTTAGAAGCAGGTTTCGTTTAGTTACCTTAGCATCGTTGGCTCCTTCATGTAATTCGATGAGCTTGTCCCATAGCTCCTTTGTGTTCTCGTGCGGACAGACTTGGTTGAGTTTTCTTTTGTGAGTCCGCACTAAATCATGTTCAATGCCTTCGAGTCGATCTGGGCCTTCTTCTTATCTTCTGGATTCCATCTTTCTGGGTTGAGGAGTACTTTAGTTGCTTCGTCTACAGACGCCTTATACCCTCGTTGGATGGTGAACCACTGCTCGATGCCCGTCTTTAAATAGACTTCCATTCTCTTCTTCCAATACGGAAAGTCATTTCTGTTGAAGAGAGGAGGACGAGCGGTGTTGTATCCTTCAAGTTGGGACATTTGAATTATCTTGCAAAAAAAATAGAAGAGAAGAAATGCCCCAAGACATGGTCATGGATTAGCAGAGTTTGGGGTAAAAAGAAACATCGACGACTTGAGTGGTGTTACACCAACTTTGAGTTAAAACTGAACGAAAAATAATTATCTGAAAAGATAAATTTTACCGATTCAAATAAAATACGAAAAACTAAAATCAGAGCAGAACCTCGCTCTGATACCACTTGTTGGATCAGGATGCACGTGAGAGGGGGAGTGAATCACATGGTTTTAAAATTATTACTTTTTTGGTTTTGAAAACAAAGTGCGCAGCGGAAAATTAAACACTAAAAATAGAAACTTAGGCGATTTTACTTGGTCCGAAGTCTTTTGCAACTCCTACTCCAAGACCTAGGTCCCACAGACCTATCGATGGGTAATCCACTAATAACCTCTTGCAAAACCGTCGGAAGAGAGGATCGATTTTAATAAAAATCAGGACAAGTATAACACGCAACACTTTCCTTTTCTACAAAAATTAAGTATAGAATTTACTTTCGTTTCACAACACTTGTAGATGATCGGATCAGGTTCGGTGTTGGTCGACTTCTCAGTGATAGTCGAGCGCAATAGTGTCATAGCAGAGCAACAGCGCAAAGCTGGAGCAGTCAGAACGTCAAATAGACACATAGAAGCTTGTAATTGAAGTGATGTAAAAGCTTTGGTTGAATGCTTCTTTTATAGGGGATGGAAGGCGCCTTTCATAGCACTGAAGACACCTTCAATCTCAAAAGTTTATCCTGCAACTTCAACTCCTTATCGTCGTCGAAGTCTTCTATGTTATTTGACTGAAGGCGTCGGGAGCCTTCCATGAGCAGTACTCAAGGTGCCTTTTAAGCTCCTGATGGCGTCTCGTGTACTATTCACCAGAGGCATTTTATACTCCTTTTGTCCTACAAAATGTGTTATCCATCACAAAAATATCTATCCCTGCAAGATAAAATTAGTATAATAAAAATAAACAGTAATAATTAGTTCATGTCTTTCCAAGATTAGGAACTAGTCAAGGTCTCCATTTAGGTTTCTGAAATAAATTTAAATTGGACCGACGCCTAATGCCCTCTCAACCAGGATATGTCTTCACTGAGTCATTCTCCTTTAGTGACTTACCTCCACTTACCAAGTATAATGTTACCTCCTTGACCTTCAATCTGACCCACTATATCTTCTTGTCAAAATCGCACATCCGGACTTCACCGATCGGGAATCAAACATCCCGACCTCTTACCGGAATCGCACATCCAGACTTCAACCAATCAGGAATTGAACATCCTGACCTCCTGTCAGAATCCTACATCTGGACTTCACCAATCGGGAGTCACACATCTAGACTAGACTTTCTACCTAGTGTCTGGTCCTCTTGACCCGTTAAGTTAGTCAACCCTGCACACTCAGTAACAGGGTTAAATCACAAACACATCTAACTTTAATTCACTTATCATTCATCAAAACTCAGATTTGACCATTAATACCAACTGCACCAACATTAAGAACCCTTTGGTATTGTTGATGAGTAAATATGATAAGCCTAGACCCTTTAACAAACTTATGCCAAATTATCTTAAGGCTATAAACATTTCAGCAACTCATATCTCTCAATTTTGGTTGTGAAATCTGGATCTAAGGGCATGATTATATTCAAAAGGCTCTCAGAAGTATAATGCTCTAGGTTTGAAGAGATGTTAAAATTTCTAAAACTATTAATGAGTTTTGATCAAAACTCATTAATGACATTATAATATTTAGAATTTTAAAATCTTGATATGATCTAAATAAAAGAAGCCCTAGGAATATTTTTATGGTATTGGTGAATAAGTATAATAGGCCTAGGCTCTTTAATTTTTTTTACAAAAGATAAATGTATATAAAATAAAAAGTTGTACAATGTTATGGTACTGATGAATAAATAGAATAGGCGTAGGCTCTTTAATTTTTTTTTACAAAAGATAAATGTATATAAAGTAAAAAGTTGCACAATATTATCGCTAGATAGCTACTCATGTCTGACGATGGCTAAGCTCTTCAATGAACTTGTGTTAAATTGTCTAAAGATTGTGAAGATATCAAAGATCCACTTCTCTCAATCTAAGTTATAAAATTCAAATCTGACTCCCAAGAGCATAATAGTATTAGTTTAAAATGATTCTGATATTCCTAAGGCCATCAATAAAGAAATTTTGATCCAAGCTCACAAATAACCTTAACCACTTCAGAATACAATGCATTTCATTCCTTACATGATTCCAGGCGTAACCATTCTCTTACACATAGATTTCATAACATAAATAAAAAGTTGTGAGTTTTTAAAATCTACACTCCATTAAAACATTTATAATATCCTGCCCGTCAACTAATGAATTATGGACAATCAACTATTAATCACAATTTGAATATAATAAATTTAAGAACTCAACTGTTACATATTAATCGACTAATTATACATCATCAATCGACTGAGATACTATTTTATATATTACATAAAATTGCATATGCAGTTTAATAAAGTGCTGAAAATGAAATTGGCGTTTTGAGTAATTGCATTATAAAAATCAAACCAGTCAAGCTCTAAGTCACTAATTCAATAGACAAACCGGTAGATCAATTGATTAAACCGCATGCAAACTTAAGACTTGATCCAAGTTCATCAGCTAGATCATCCTAAATCCTTTTATAGAATTAAAAATTCATTAATTTTATGGAATGTTAAATAGAACAGATAAGAAACTGGAGAATATTCTGAGCAGGCCACACTATACTGCTTCCATCAAACAATTACATAGCCAAATGCAAGCTTGCTTTCTGTTCCATCCAGCTGAAACTTGCACAAGGAGCACATGCATTTGATAAATTCTGGCGCTAGCGACCATGGCGATGTCGTTTGTGTTTGATCACTTCGTACATATTCACGCTAATTATTCAGAAACGCCTTCAAAGAAAACGGTGGAGGACCATCCTGTAAATTAGGGGCTTGCAAGCGTAAGCATATAGGCAATAGATCTATGCAATAGTGAGTGGGAATGATAATTAGGGTAACTTACTGGAGAATATAACATGAAGTGACAAAAGAAATAGAAAAGATAATTGTCCAATACAAATTTAATGCCTTGAGGGATTAACTCCATCAAAAAAAGACAGCCTGGTGCACGAAGCTCCCGCTATACGGGGTCCTGAGGAAGAATCCATTATATGCAGTCTTACCCTGCTTTTTACAAGAGGTTGTTTCCAGGATTCGAATCCATGATCTTTTGGTCATAAAGCAACAACTTTATCGTTGCACCAAGGCTCCCCTTCAGGGATTAACTCCATGCTTAATATAAAGAACGATAGAAGCAATAGAACTAAACATCTCTTTGAGAATTCATATTTATTGGCTCACAATGAATGCTAAATATACTATACTAGTGCAAGTTAACAAGAAAAGAACTTACATTGTCCCATAACACAAATGGTGTGGGTTAGGAGGCCTCAACTAGTGGCGGAGTCCTGACGTCAACTGGATTTACTTGACCCCAGAAAAGTTTGAAATATATGAACAATGAACTTATATAAAAATTGTCTAGCCTCGACAAGGGGCAACATGGCAGAAGTCCCAAAACCTAGCATGAATATAACATAGGCTTCTGGTCTGAAGTAGTGGCTCTAAATGTGCGGACTTGACTAATAACATGTGCATGTAAGTATGGATATAATAAACAAAACATCAAGTAGGTAGGAGTTGGAAAAGGATTTAGTTGTTTTTCCAATTCAGGTAACATCGATTCAACAAAGAGAGGAGAAAAAAAAGGCAACGAGAAAATGGGGCTACAGTTCTAAAGATCATTTAATCTGCATAAAAATGAAACATTAAAAAAATTGTTGAGCTATTAGTGTACCACTATTATCCACTAACCTTACCAAGTTCTTGATGTAGAAAATGTCTAACCACCGTAACTTGCTGTATCAATCTTTCCATGGAAGAATAGCTTGGGAGATTAGCACAACCTAACATTAAACACAAGGTATATCCTTCATCATATATACTGAAAGATAGTACAAGAGAGAATTTTAAGACATAAAATACCAAGGATAGCTCTATTCAGACTATCTGCGACATTTTCTCGATATTCTGGGCTTAGAAGATGAAATATTGGAGATTTCTCAGGCTCCTCATAAGCAAAGAGTGTGACAAACTCCTAACAAAATGGAAAGGTAAGGACACTAAGTAATAATGAAGTTAGGAATGCGTACTGGTTAGGTTAGATCTTGATCATACTTTCAGTTTCTCAACATACTTTGCCGTATTTCCAAATGGTACGAGTTTGGTTTGAGCAAATTCCAATGCTTCATTGCTGCAACAGAATGATGACTCACTTGAAAACAATATACATTATGAATTACTATATATTATTAAAATATCTGTTACCTGTTTTTTGAGCGTACTAAGTCAATGAAGTGAAGGCTAAGTAGATCAAAGTGCAGATCCTTGTTATCCTCTAGCAAGTTGGGTACTAGCTGTTCTGTTAGCTCAATTGCTTTGAGAGCATTTCCCTCAACTGCATAATGGATAATTTCTGAAAATAATCAAAATACATGATGATCAGTGTATCAATATTTAATTTCATAGAGCATTTAAGAAAACTAAAATTGTTCTCAAATAGTAGGCGTACAAAAGAATCATGCAACAATCAAGATTAACGTAATTGGTTTTTATAAAGTTCATTTTGCTTTAATAGTCACACATTCAAACTAAAATGGGCAAATAAACCAGTCAGTATTGTTTAAAGTTAAGCCGCTAGGGAATTCCATAGGGATTTCCAGGCAAACAAATTTTAAAAAGTAATGTCACTCTTACTGTTTAAGACTATACCAGTTACAATCAGCATGAGAAGTCAATAGTATGTTTTAAATACTTCCTATATTTTTCTATGCCCAGAGCGCTTGAAATGTATATTTATTTGACATGGTTAACAGTTGAGCATTGAGGCTCCATGAGAAGCAAGACTCACAATTCTTAACTGTTGAGAAAATTTACTCTAATCAGATCCTTGGCTTCTTCATCTCCTCACGCTTATTAAGGTTTGAAAAATCAAAAACACTATCTCAATCAAGGAATATCTTAAATTATTACCGCTAACATTCCTGGATGAACTGGCGCATATTTGGCTCTACTATGTAGCTTCAATTTAAATTGAAATTCTGAATCATCTACAGGAAGAACAGGAAATTAAACTAATCAGAAATTTTTGTTTATTATATACATTCATTTCTTCCAAGAAACATTGTCATACTGAAAGTGAACTATTGGAGTATCTGATCCTGTGGAAGGTAGATGTAACTTGTAATCAATCAAGAATACATGTGTATAAAAACATATAATGTTTCCTGATGCAGGTGATATTGAAGCATTTTACCACACACAGATAAACAAAAGAATAATCACAGCATTATGAAGTTGATTTTAGAGCACTATGGTATGTGAGTACGACAATGATCTGCATCCAAGGTGATACTTTTAAATATCTACTACTTTTCCATTGCCTAACTCAAAAGCCATCTTCCTCTATGAATTGTTGTTATTTACTGATGTCGAATAAAAAGGATGTGATGCACAACCTCCAGCTTTGAGGCAAATCATACATGATTAAAACTAGTTTCCTATAGAATGCACATGGAGATTTAAGTTCTTGTCTGGTCCATGTTCTAACATCTTACATTCAATTCCACAGATATAGGCTAAATGAAAAGACATCCATCTTAGATTCCAGAATATTTATAATGCATGCATATATCACCTTAGCTTAAAAAGATTCTTCAGGCAAGAACATTAACATAATGGTTGTACAATGTGGATGATATTAGCATGTAACATGAAAATCATAAACTTTAAAGACAAGCTAAAAGTAGATAAATTTAGCAAGACACTAGGCATCCCAAAGAAAATATGATTATGTGTGGATACCCACTCTGGCAACAACATTTGACCTGGTGCTCTACTACCCACTCTTTATCTAGCTCCTCCATAATTGGACACCAACACATTGAGTCAGTCATCAATCCCTTATTAATCATAGAAAAAAAATTAAAACAGAAATATTAGACACCTAAATCCATACTCATGTTGGATACTCAAACTAAAGGTACTCATTAACCACTTGTCAAAAAAAATTAAGCTGAAGGAGAAAATTAACCACTCATAATAGGAAAGGACACAAGAATGGATGAATGGTTTGACAAACTCTGAAGGAGAAAAATTAGAATGAAAAAAATGTTACAAGGTACTAGTTTTGAACAAAGATGATTTGGTGAAATATGGGGTCAATGGAAGATAAACTTAGTGGAAACGACTACCAGACAACAAGCCTTGGTCCAGATAGAAGCTATTGGTCGGAAGAGTGCATTGCAGGCAATACCAACCACTGCAACAAAGATTTTCATTCATTCCCAGTTGAAGCATTTCACATTAGTAACAAGAGAATTTGCATAATCACTTGATCCATGATTATGCAATTGGTAGAGTAGATTTGTGAAAATCATGAATATTTGCTATAAAAAATTTGCATTATCCAGCCAGAAGCTAATCAAGAATCACAAGCTTAGTGCTATACAACTCATGTTCCTCAGTTGCTACTATATTGACTTCTCCATGAATTACCATTATCCACATCTCACTTCCAAAATAATTTGACCAACAGTCTAAAGAAAGAACAAATAAAATAATATCCCAGAATGCAAGGCCTAAATGTCTAAAATATATGTCAGATAAGTTGTAACTAATGTTACCTACTTTTTCGTTTATCCATGTCCACAAAATAATCAACAGGTTGGCTCATCCCAGTACAAGAAAGAAAAGTTTCTGCTGTCTCCTTAAAGCAATTGTGCATGAGATAAGACAAGATGATGCTATGAACATCACTGTCGCTGATTGGCTATAAATGAAAAGATGGGAAAAAATTTAGCACATGAAATTGTCAACAAAAGGATATACTTTTGCAGCTAAGAAGTTTTCAATCAACTAATTGATAGAAGATGGAAGGTAAAAGAAGAAAAGTCTAAATTATTTTAATGATAAATACCTACTCAAGTATTGGTTGAGATGAAGTAGAATTATAAAACAATGGGCTAGAGATATGCAAAGAACTAAAAACAAAAATTTTGTTTTTAAGACAAACCATTGTTAGCAATACAGGTGGCATTACAAGCATGAAGTCAAGATGCAAATAGAAGATAACAATTAGCATTAAGAAATTGATATACATATCACACTAAGCCTTACCAACAATATCAAATTTCATAAATTAAAGGCTATGATTATGGTTTACAAAAAATAATTGGGGCAAACATGAGTTGATGATGATGATGATGTTCTGAACTTGAGCAGTCCCAATACATGATGTTGTTATGGCGAAGCATACATATCCTCTCAATAAAATACATCGCATGAGTATCATCTTATCCCCCTTCTATAGATAAGTTGCACAGCCTTAATGGATGTCATAATGGGCCAAGATTGGTATGACATATTTCTAAAAGTTGGACCAGATTGATGACAAACGAAAAAAGAAAAATTTGCTTTTTCTTATTTTTGAAAGGAATCATAACCCATAAGGAAAAAAAACCCTGAAAATATTCGATGAAAGGCTGGTAGTAGCAAGCATGATCCAACAAGAACAAACAACCGTGAATTCCAGAAATTTAAGTCAGCAAAAGCATCCATGATATTTCATAAGATAAAATAAAGATTTAAAGATGTAAGTTCAGAAGGTCACTTCTGTTGCTTTTACTGCCACCAATAATAACCCCATTTAATATACCACATTCCAGCACCTACAAGAACATAACCAAACAACAATGCACAAGGATCATTAAGGGCATCTCCAATGCAAGGTTTTTAGACAAGTTTGTGAAACCAAAAAGTTGAACAAAAAAGCTCGAACCATTGTGAGCATGAGGTTTGAGGTTTTTAATTTAAGAAAATTCAAAACTGCTTTTTTTTCGAAATTAACCATGTGGGTGGGCCAGTAATTAATTAATAATGAGGCTTGAGATTTGTAGGGAGGTTTTTTGATTGTGGAGAGAGTAGTAGGTTTTATGCCTTTGATGTAGCATAGAGCTCTAATGATTGGAGATGCCCTGAGTCCGAGTCTTCTTGGCCCATAATGCACAGTGTAATTCATGGGTAATACTAATCAAAGAAGAATCTTCCAAGTAAACGCTATTGGTACTCACAGATATTTAAAACCAAGTCCTGACCCATGCAATGTGCAATAAAATTAAATCATCAGCTATCTTTGTCCTGCCTATTTGGGTTTAGCTATATGAATCTGTATACCTCCATTGAGCTCTATGCAAGAGAATATCACTAAGTGCAATAGTTTAATTACTATTCCTAAAAAGTTATATTTATTTGCATGATTTTAATTTAGTAGACTTCAACCCAAGTTCAGTTTATTTAATCAAAATGAGACTAATTGTGAAAATCTATTTAAAAATTACAACATTCCCATTATGGCAACAAAGAATAAAACTATCACTATCTTTTTGTCCTTTTCATACATCCAAGTATTTGATTGCCCCAAAGGGCTATGGGATTTTTTTAATACCAATTGGGGAGCACACGGCATGCCCCATGTAGACGGTCCATGAAGTTCGTAACTAAACTCACTACAAGATGCTTACCTAGCTAGCACTCAGATCCAAGATCCAACTCTACAACCTTGCAATTGGTCTTTAATTTAAGTATGCTAACATGTTGTATTTACATCTTATTCGCTTTAACATTCTCTTCTATTTTAAGTATCTTCATACCCTTTTTCATTAGGTAAGTTAAGTGGGGTTCATCTTGGTGAAATGCAAATCAAATTTTCCTTGCTTGATTGTGTGTAATTGTCAAGCCCAAGAGTCAGGTTAATCGTCCAAAAAAAAAATGGAAGCTGTAATTGTTTGATTTTGTTATGGTTAATTTTCCTGGGCCACTTGTCAATTATCTTATATACTTGATTTGTAATTAAAATTAATATATGAAAACTTTCCATTTATTAGAGAGAAGAAACAGAAAGGAAAATGGTAGCATCTAGCAAACATAGATAAAATAACTGAGGGTAATTACAAATACTAAATTGTAAATGATGAAATGAGATAGGTTCTAATGCACAAATGCCATATGTGACCTAGAGAATGACTCTCAATGTCAATGGTGTTAATAGTCAAACAAACATACGCAAATAAAATGACACATGTATCAAAATTATTCGACTATGGCTTACAAATTGATATCCATAAATATTCATATAAGGCAATAATTTTAATTCTTAGTGATGCTCAAATGCAAAGTTGGTGACGGTATAAGCGGAAAGCTTTTGAACATAGATTTTAACATACATTATAGACATACGACTAATTGACAAGTTTGATTCAGTAACCATGAGAAGAAATCAAGGATATACTGCAGGTAATATACACGTAAGAGTGTGTTTTGATGGATAGAATTTCACTTTACATCGTTTCTATTATGTTTTTTTTCTTCATAAAAGAGAAGAAAAACCAAGTGGATGCTGGATGCATGAAGTGGTTCTCTCTGTATGGTGAAGTACGATGAGTTTCTCAGGAAAAATTTATTAAGTTATAACCAACTGACCTCAACAGAACAAGATATAGTGTAATGCACGGTATTAACAAACTGTTAGTTTGATTCAAGCAAGAGAAAACCAAATAAATGTCACATTTCTTTGAGTTACCATTGTTGCTTGCTGGATTTCATCCATTCTGACCAAAAAGAAAAACACGAGGCTGATTCCTATTCTTATTTTCCCTAGATATCGGCTATGTGGGGAAATCATCTGGAAGAAATTAAAACAAACACGCTGTCTAACACGTGCATCAAGCAGAGAAAAAACAAAAGGAAGGGGAAAATAAGATGGAACAGAAGGGCTCGCAAGAAATAAGAACAGGGATGGAGGCAGCGGGATCAGAGCCAGGAAGAGAGCCAAGGAGAAGGGAGAAGAAAAGGAGGGGGAAGTTCTTACGTTTGTCGACTCCATCGCTACCCTTAACCAGTTGCGATCAGGGTCAGTTGTCCCCTCCGCCATCGGCGCTCTCGCCGTCGACGAGTTCCCGTGGCCGACTAATCTGCTCAAACTCGCCGAACCCCGGAAGAGGAGAGAGACGCCGCTTCCCTAAATCACCTATAAGATAACGAAATTGCAAATGCGATGCGATAATAATATTGGACAATGTTTTTTTTAATTAAAAAATTAAAATTATCGTGTCATTGTCACGCAAATTTCAGGAGGGAAAATTACTCAGAAAAAGTTTTGTTTCTGCTTTTTACATACAGTCATACACACTTTACTGATGTACTTAATTACCTTTTAGTTTTTTTTTATAGATATAAAAATTTAAATAGAGATATAATTTTTTTAAATTCAGTATATTTAGATTAAAATTTAATATATATTTTATTAAAATAGTCATGACTCTTTTTCTATTTAATCAATTAATTAAGAATTCATATTAATCGATTAATTTAGGATGTATTAACCAATCGATTCAACTTAACTAATAAAATTTTCAATCAATTGTCAGATGAAAAAAAATACGATTTAATTGAATGAAAAATATATTAAATTCTTTTTTAATCATCATGAATTTAAGAGAATTCATATCTTCTTTTAGATTTTTTATCTATAAAAAATATAAAGATAATTAAGTAAATGAGTATTTATTATGTTTAGTTAGAGAGTAAGAATAAAAAAATTTTTATAAGGAGACTAAGGATAAAATTTAAATTATGGTTGGGAATTTTTCACTACTCATTTCCGAATGACGCACATCATTTCAAAATTCCCAATAAAACGTATCAATATTTTATTATTTTCTAAAATGCCCCCTTAATTATAATTTTACACCTTTTATGCAGGGTATACAACTTCTCTTTCTCTTTTCTCATTCCTCTTAAATTAAATTAAATTAAACTTTAATAAACAATCCTCTAAATTTATTTATTTTTATTTTTATTTTTAAAAATTTAATAAAAATATAAAAAGAAGGCTAATAAAAATCAAAAACATTTTTTCCTATTTTTTAATATCTTTAATTTTTTTAATATGTAATTATAAAAGAGTAAAAAATAAAAATAAAATTAATAACAAGAATTGATTTTATTAAAAAAATAATTAAAAATAAAAAATACTTTGGTACTAGTTTGAAAAATCACTGTGGTACTAGTCTTCAAAAATTAGTACTACAGTGTTCTAAAATTTTCAAATCGCTTTGAGCATTATTGGGGGACTTTTAAACAATAAATGATAGCTTATTTAGATTCATGTTCACCTAATAAATCTACTGAAGTTGGAATGAACCTGATCCAAGCTCTCTTAGTCCATCAATAGATTTCGATCGAAACTCATTGATGGATCTAGACAACTTGAATTCCTAAAATTTTATAATGAGATAGAAGTGTGAAGGTAGATATAGTGAGAAATCTTGATCCTGAGTCTCCTACTCAAAATTATAGACCCATGTCAATTTGCACAATGACTAAAACTTTCTAAACCTTTTGAACAATGCTAGAAATCCTTTATAATGATAACAGAGGCCATATTTGGACTCTTGGGCACTACAGAAACCTACATGAGTTGGAATGAACCTGATTAGAGCTTTTTAAATTCATCAATAGGTTTTGATCAAAATTCATTAATGGAGCTAGATGACTTGGATTTCTAAATTTTTATAATGAGACAAAAATGTAGACTGGGGAGTGTGGAGTGTGTAGAAGGTAGATATTATAAGAAATCTTGATCCTGAGTCTCCTATATGAAGTTATAATCTCGTGTCAATTTGCATAAAGTCTGAAAGTTTCTAAACTTTTTAAGCAATGTTGGAAATCCTTTACGATGATAATAGAGGGCACATTTGGACTCCTAGGCACTGTAAAAACCTATATGAATTGGAATGAGCCTAATCAGAGCTTTCTAAATCTATCAATGGGTTTTGATCGAAACTCATTGATGCATCTAGGGTATTTGGATTGTTAAAATTTTTCCATGAGATTTAAGAGGTTAGTGTGTAGAAGGTATATATGGTGTCCAATCTTGATCCTAATACGTAAGTGAAGTTATGGTCGTATGCCAACTAGCACAAACTATGGTGCTAGTTTTTGAAGACTAGCACAACAGTGTTGGTTCCGATCACACACTATGGTATTGGTTTCTGAAGATTAGCACCACTATGGTGTTGGTCTTCAGAAACCAACACCGCAGTCTGTGTTAATTGATACACGATCATAACTTTTCCTACATGTATTAGGACCAGGATTGGACACCATATATACACACTCCACACTTTCATCTCATTGTAAAATTTTAGAATTCAAGTTGTCTGTGTCCATTAATGGATTTCATTCAAAACTCATTGATGAACTTAGAGAATTATGATCAAACTTATTCCAACTTCTATAGGTTTATACAGTTCCCTGGAGTCTAAGGGTGCCCTCCGTTATCATCATAAAAGATTCTCAGCATTGCACAAAAAATTTAGAAAGTTTTAGACTTTGTGTTAATTGATACAGGCTTATAACTTCATACAGGAGACTCATAACCAAGATTTCTCATCATATCTACCTTCTACACACTTCGCACTTTCATCTTATTATAAAAATTTAGAAATTCAAGTCATCTAGGTCCATCAATGGATTTTGGTCAAAACTCATTGATGGGCGTAGAGAGTTATAATTAAACTCATTCCAATTCCTCTAGGTTTCTACAGTGCCCTAGAATCCAAGGGTGCCCTCTGTTATCATTATAAATTATTCACAATATTGCTTAAATGGTTTAGAAAGTTTCAGACTTTGTGTCAATTGGCACGGATATATAACTTCATGTCACTACAACAAAAACCTTCATAGACATCGGTTTTCCACCGGTGTCTATTTCATTTTCGACCGATGTCTATGAAGTCGATGTTAAAAGTCTGCCATTTTAGACATCGGGTTAAAACCGGTGTAATATCACTTAACGACACCGATCTTCGAATCGGTTATTAACCGGTGTAGTATCACTTAACGACACCGTTTCATCAACGGTATAAAACCGATGTAATATTGTATGTTAATAACACCAGTTTTGGCAGCGGTAAATGACCGATGTAATATTAGTTAATAACACCGGTTTTGCAGCGGTGGAAAACCGATGTAATATGTATATTTTTTAACAGCACAAATTTGATTTCCGAAACAATGAAAAACCGACAATAACAAAAAAAAATATACAAATATTCACAAATTATACAAATATTCTTCATTCAATAATATTCATAAAATATACAAATATTCACAAATTATATAAATAATCTTCTTACAACAATATCCATAAAATACCCAAACATTCTTTTTACATCAAAAGCTAGCTAATAGATATCAAAATCAAAGTAGAACATTCTTTTAACACATCAAGGTAGAACCGCACTTCAAATGTAATCTAGCATGCATTCAGCCCACTCGAACCGCACTTCATCAATTTCAACTCTGGAGTACTTGAGATTTGTAAACTATAAAAACACATAAATCCACCATATGTCAAATAACTAAACCAAATGTGTACATGTATCAAATAAAATAGAATACTGAGTTTTTAAAGGCTGCTGTGGAAGATAACGAATATAACATAGAATCTAAAACTTTCATATATGACACTTAGTATATGCTGCTTAGAATATAACATAGATAATTTGCTCCTTCTAATTCAAGTGTACAGATTGATAAGAACCGACAACATCATACAACAACTTACTAGGCATGATAATGGTTGAACAAAGAAATATGACTATACAACAAATCCAGTGAAGGAAGCATAGAAGAACAAAGCTACCTCTGATGAAGAGATATACTATTTATTGTACTACCTCTGATGCCATCTTGGTATCCTGAATATCCTGCACTAAGCCCCCTATTTTCTGTGATTTCTGCTACCAACCACAGCAGCAAGGAATGCGGCAAGAAGGCAGCTGCCTCCTTAGTTCAGCACCCAAAACAGCAAGTTAGAGCTTCCTTTTGGGTCCATTCAATAGTAAGTAAAAACAGGAGTTTCAGGGAATAATGCAGTTAAGATGTAATGTACAAGATTAAACTGAAAAGAAATACTTCTTAACCATAACGCCAGATTAATGAAACAGGGAAATGGTTTTTCAACGTTAGGCAACCATATACATCACAGCAAGACCATAATAGATGATGCCATTAATTTGAATGTTTAAGACAAATCATTCTGATTTACCTTATTTCTTTGAGACATCCATTTTGACCAAAACACACAACATTCATCATTGTGGTTTTTCAACGATTATCCCAATAGCTATCCAAATTGGTGTCTAAGGGCACATCAAACAGTACCTTGTATTCTTAGACATAATATCAATTCATCCTAGAACTATTCTGATATTTCTCCAAACGAGAAGAAAGAAATCAGGAAAAGAACTTCTCACTTAACTAGCAAACAAGACAGATTAGCTATTCAGTTAGGCATATTACATTGAGAAAGTGTAAGGCCCAAGCACAAGTGTGTCTACATCCTCCTACTAAAAAAAATTCCACCACACAAGAAAAATCATTAATGATGGAGGAGCACTCATTTTTCCAATTTGTTTTTAACATTGCTATTTAAGGATAGCAATAGCAATTTTTTACCCAGAAATTGAGAAATTGCTTGTCTTGTCATTAATATGTGATATACGATAAAGGATGTTAAATATCCTGCAACAAATAGACTTATCATTTACAAGGCAAAACATGAATGAGTTAACTATATAGATGTTTTTTTTAAAAAAAAAAAACGAATGCCCATAACAGATTAAATAAGGATTAACATACATCATCAGCTTGGAAGTGGAGACATCTGAATATTTTCTTTTGAAGTTCTCCCTCTAATCCTGGCTGAGAATCTTGAGGACCTCTTCTAAATCTCCCAAGTGAAGTTGCTTCAAAAATACCTAATCATAATTTAACATGATCATGATCAAAGAAACAAGAGAGACAAAGCGGGATTGGCTGTTTAACTTCATACATGTCAACTATGTGTACTGAGCATGCCAGCATGACACCAGAATGATAAGTAACCTTCAATGTTATCATCATCATCAAGCCTTATTTGTCCTAAGAACACATAAGCAGCAAAGCAAAACTATACACACCTCTTAAGTGCTGGTTATAAGAAGAGAAAGAACACATCCTCTTAAGTTTCTCAAGGAGTGTAACCAGATCAAAGCAAAACTATACACACCAACCATATTAATCAAGACATCCTAGTGAAATATCCCAGAATGGTCTAGGTACAATGGAACATGTGAATGTTGAGTAAAGGATATGCAAACACGAGGATAAACACATCATTAGTAATTCATGACCCTCAAAGCTACGGCTATAAGTTGGTTGCCCTCTTTCCTTTGTATGTCCAAATACCATCAAATATCAGACATGAAATGTGTTAAATTAAATTGTACTATTCTTGATCCTGAACAAATATCAGATTTTCAATTTTCATGATGACTATACACAAATGATATAAGAAACAACTATGTTGCTCTGGGTGCTAAATAATTTAACAAAGAAAAATATTTATCAAAATACACAGCTAAATTCATTGCCTAAGTACCTTGGAAAATACAAATGTTATATTGTGCCTATGACTATGGTGCTGGAACACAATCACGACATTGCTAAGTAGCTTGATTCATTGTTCTTGATCATGCATATCTTTGAACATATATGATTCACATTACACAAGTCAGATCATTATAAATACAACCCGAAACAAGTGTGCATTCTCTGCCAACCAACTTAAAGCACAAAAGAGAAAATCCATATGAATACTGTAAACAATACAAGGATAGCCTTGTATATAACCCACCAACCTATTGGACCATGGATCATCAAGACCTTGTCCAGTTTCTAATCACTACAGAAGCAGCAACTCATGACACTACATGCAATGTCAAAATGGAATATATTATAACAAGAGAGAAGAGGAAGCATACCGAATCCCAAAATTGAAGAACAAATCACAAAACCCAAAAGGGAAAAATCCATTAGATATAAGATTTCCATAATAATAATGCATACTCCAGAAATCATTAGATGCCTTGGAGAAGAAAAAACAAGATGCAACCTGCAAATGTTCAACCACACGTAAGTGTAAACATGCATTAACATTAGTTAAGACAAAGCTCAGGAAGAGAGGGATCATTGATCAGTAACAAGAAAGACATCCAGCATAGAACCATTATATTGGCATTCATCGTTCAGCCACAGATCCTCCAAGTAACTTAGGATATCTTTACTATACTTGACTCTGCCATAATCAATAATGCATGTAGTATAAAAGCAATTAAATAGTATAAAGACATGGTAGTCATATCATTGATCTTAGCATGTTCGATTCAGAATAAGCTATTTTCGAGTTAAGGAACTTACCACCCAAATGACAAAGCTATTTCTGCTCTAAGAATTTCACGAGTGGAACTTCATAAAGCTTGACTGCCTTCTCATTATCAATGCCTGCATCAACACTCTTATTAAATGTTTCATTTGCTTGACATAACACTAGAAGAAAGATACTTTCTTTGGAGAACAAAATGGCTTAAACTAGAGATGATTAATCACTTTTAATCGTTGATTTAGTTTCAGTGTTTCATATCTGGTCTCTTTGGTGCAGGAAGTAATACAGAGTGGAAAAGGTTTATACAATATAGCAAACAAGTTATCTAAGAACTTGCAAAATGGAAAACCTCAACCAACAAATATTGATCACTTGACCCAAAACTCTGATCATTGTAATATCCAACATAAAATAGCATTAAAAACACATTAACAGATAGATGATCAAGCAGCATAGATTCAGTGTTTCATATCTGGCCCCTTTGGTGAAGGAATTCAAATGTACGCATGGGGTACTGAACTAAAGATACTACGGAGTGGAAAAGGTTTATACAATCTAGCAAAAAAGTTGTCTACGAACTTGCAAATGGAAAACACCAAAAATATTGATCACTCGACAGAAAACTATGATAATCGTGATAACCAACATCAAAAAATCACATTTATTATATTCAACACCTTGTACTTGGCAACCTCCTCGCTAACTTCCTTAAGATCACCCTTTGTGAATATCAATCCCACATTCCCCTGAATCAGTCAAGGATAATTACTAAATAGCTAAATGATTGATTCATGGAGGAACTAAAGATGAGGAAATGGGAAATGGCGAAGAGTGCGTACGACGAGAAGGGGGAGGAGGTTGAGGAAGTCCTTGTTGCCGGTCTTCTCGGTGTGGAAGCAGATGCAGCAGCGGATGAGGGTGTTCTTGCCCATGAGGATGACGGAGTCGCCGCGGAGGCCCCTGCGGATGCTTTGGAGCTGGTTGGACCCAACATTGTCGGCGGCGGTGATTAGGACCTTCCCGTACTCGTCCAGAAGCGAGCACAACTTCTTGTCGTAGCGGACCTTCTTCTCCGCTTTCGAGAGCTTCACCACCATCTCGATCTAGCTCCGGGCGACGCAATGGGAGACGGAGAAAGGACAGAGATGGAGGGACAAAGAGTCCGAGCCGCCCTTTGCGCTGCGATTCACCCCGGAGCGCGATTAGCAGCAAGAGAGATTAGCAGGACGCGATTAGCAGCAAGAGAAATGGGGCGGCCATCCTTTTGCCGGTCATAATGAAGGGAAGGAGGAGCGAGCGACCTCGGATGGGGATCTGAGAGAGGAGATCCCCATCTCTCAGATCAGCGGCGAGCTCCTCGTGGATGCGTGTGGCTTCCCGGTGGGAGCGGCCGGGAAGTGAGTGCGAGAAGTGGAAGGACTGCCCCCATCCCCACTCGTAGATGTCTGTGACGAGGTTGTAGAAGGTGTCGACGAAGGCAGGGACGTTATCATCATCGGGCGCGGCGGCAATGCCCTCCTTGGAGCGGAGAAAGAAGGACAAGTACTGCTTGTACTTGTCCTGCACCTTATCCTGCATGATCAATCTCATCTTAAGGTTCACTGCCCGCTTGCCTTTCACTTCCGTCGAGCCCATCACCCACACGAACCAGTAGACCGCGATAGCGCCGACGACGGCCGCCGTCCACATCGCCGTCAAGAGATCCATTGCTCGTCTTTCAAATGGTATCTCCTAAAAGGAGGATGCAGAGGATTAGGGTTTCGATTTATTGTGGGTGAGGAGAATCCCAAAAGAAAGGGCGCTACGAAAGTCCGCCAAAATTTTGGTTCATAGACACCGGTTTTAAAAACCGCGGTTAAAATCGATATCTATTAATGAAAAAAAGGCGCTCAAAGACATCGGCTAAAAAAACCGATCTCTATGAGCGGAAATCTGCGCTGATAGACACCGGTTTTTGGAAAAACCGGTGTAAAATACTCAAAGACATCGGTTTTTGCTTAAAACCGTTGTTGTTCCACTGATGTAGGGTTTTTGTTGTAGTGTGTAGAAAACTCAGAACCAGGATTTCTCACTATATCTCTCTTCTACACATTCCACACTTCCATTTTATTGTAAAATTTTAGAATTCCAAGTCATCTAGGTTCATCATTGAGTTTCAGTCAAAATCTATTGATGAATGGAACCCATTGATAGACTTAGAGAGCTTTGATCAAATTCATTCCTACTTATGTAGGTTTTTACAGTGCCAAGGAGTCAAAATGTGTCCTCTGTTATCATTGTAAAAGATTTTCAGCATTGCTTAAGAAAGTTTCAGACTTTGTACAAATTATTACGACCATATAACTTCGTGTAGGAGACTCAGGATCAAGATTTTTTGCCATATCTACCTTCTACACATTCTATACTTCCATTTCATTATAAAGTTTCAGAAATCCAAGTCATCTAGGTCCATCAATAAGTTTAATCAAAATATAATAATGGATCTAAAAAACATCGATCGGGCTCATTTTAACTTCAGTGGATTTATTAGATGAACATGAGTCTAAATAAGCTCTCTTTTATTATTTTAAAGTCCTCCCGGAAATTGTTAAAAATAATTTAAAATTTTCATAATACTATGTTGTTGGTCTTAAAAAACCAGCACCACTATGGTGCTAGTAAAACCAGCACCAAAGTATTTTTTATTTTATTAATAAAATCAACTCTTTTATTATTTTTTTTTATTTTTACTCTTTTATAATTACATATTAAAAAATTAAAGATATTAAAAATCAAGGGAAAAATACTTTTAATGTTTTATTAACCTTCTTTTTATATTTTTATATTTTTATATTTTTAATATTTTTTATTAAATTTTTTAAATTAAAAATAAATAAATTTAGAAAATTAGTTATTAAATTTAAATAGTGTTTAATTTAATTTAGGAGGAAATAGAAAAGAGGAAAGAGAAGTTGAATGCATGTAAAATAGAGGGGGAAAAGTTCAATGCATGTAGAGGGGTAAAATTATAATTTGGTGTACCTCTTGAGAATAATGAAATACTGGTAGGTCTTTTGGGAATTTTAAAACTTTATGTGTGCCCTTTGAGAGTTTGCCATTTTTTAAAAAAATATTTCCATTTAACTATCTTTTGTAGCTAGTGGCGGATCTAGGGGGAGCGGGGGTGTGCTTGAGCACCCCCTTGCTCCTGGAAAATTCCACTAGTATGCTACAGTCCGAGGGGCAGAGAGAAGGAAGACAAGCTCTAGCTCCCTTCTTTGAACACCCTCTTCCTTTTTTGTCTGAATCCGCCACTGTTTGTAGCTCTAAAATGTTATAAAAGTTGGGCTCAACCTAATTGAATAATTTGTTAAAATGAGTGTTAATCCAAAAAAAAAATCAATCAAATGGTACCATTGAATTTTAGACTTAAAATGATTATACAACATGAAATGACTGAAAAATATGAAATTTTGGATCATTTAAGAGTTCATTTAATTTAGATAATTTATTTTCTTAAGAATAAAAGATAGGAATAAAATAAATATCACTACAAGAAAAAAGCTGAAACTATGTGACTAAAAAAACGTTGTTAAAAACACTGTTGTTAAAAGTCTGCTCAAAGACAACGCTTAAAAAGCGTTGTTATTTTTTGCAAAGACAACACTTTTACAACGCTTAAAAAGTATTGTCTTTTTTTTGCAAAGACAATGCTTTTGTAATACTTAAAAAGCGTTATTTTTTTATTTACAAAATCGTCGTCTATTATATTTACACCATGAATTGCTTAATTAAACCATTATAAATAATATAAATTAAAATACTATGAAAGTACAACTAATCAAATTTCTTATTATTGAACCACAAATGTATCATACAATTTAAACAAAAAATATGTAGGTATAATCCATAAAATTTGGATCCATGTTAAGTCTAATAAAAGCAAGACCCCTACATACTAGACATACATATTAGTTCCAATATATCTTGCTTCTTGGATTGGAACTTTTCTTCTCAAAAATATATGAGTGCCCATCTTGGTAAAATAAAAACTCCACTTTCCACTACAACAAAAACTGCAAACGACAACGGATATTATCCGTTGTCGTAGGATCAAAAAACCGTTGTAACTGAGGGTGTTGTAGAATGTATTACCCTACGACAACGGTTTTGAATCCGTTGTCTTTGTAGACATTTAACAACGGTTTTTATCCGTTGTTGTATATATGCTCAAAATTTGACTACGAAGGATACGACAACGTTTTAAAACCGTTGTGATAGCTAATTTCAACAACAGAAATAAACCATTGTAGTAGACTATTTTTACAACAGATATAAACTGTTGTGGTAGATAATATTTACTCGTTTTGCTTTTTTTTTACAACAGTTTTAATATATTTTACAACGGATAAAACCGTTGTCTTTTATCACTTTTTTTTTTAAAAAATCATTGTGGTTTACATAGTTTTTATAATATTTTTAACTGTTGTCTTTAATGTTCATTAATACCAAACAACCAATCTTATTTTACTATAAGCAAACCACCAATACAAAACTAAATATTTACTATATTAAATCCAAAATAAACATCCATATATAAGTAGCCACACATATACAAAAATATACAAAATGAGTTGTTACTCATCAAAATATACATGTTTTCCATTACTGTTCTCCATATACATTAAATCACATGTTTTCCATTTGTTGTTCTCCATATGGCTTTTAATTTACAAATTAGCAAGGCAAGCTACATCCTAACAAAGCTCACTTCTTGCATCAAAAAAACTCAAGCCTCACGAATTGCCCGACCTCAAAAGAAAAATTCAACAAAACTTATAAAATTCTAGAATTCCAGATTATAGTCTACATGACAACATGAATTCCTGGAAAACAAGCAATATAAGGAAACATGCTATTTTATACTCGAAGTTGCATGTTTGAGGTGGTTATAGTCAAAATTACTATAAATATGACTACCAATGAATAAGAGCAACTAAAAAACTACTTTCATCCCGTTAGGGAAAAATAGACAATTACAAATTTTCCTCCTTCTCTTACATTTTCAACTAATGACTGGTTTAAAGAGGATTTTTTGCAACTTTATCAAGTTTTACATTGACTCAGACTTATGACTACCCTTGAACATAATCTTTGAGTATCTATTTGTACATGTTGTAGAACTGTTAGCCACTGCTAGAAGAAATGGAGAAACTCTTCCAACTAATGTACTCCATGTGACTCAAGGAGCCTTATCGAAATATGGTTCTAATAATAAAAAAATTCTCTCTCAATCAGCTGCATTCATGAGTAACACATTGGAAGAGGAATATCAAGGCTGTGTCTTAAAGGAAAAGAACTCTGGTATTCACAAAATATAATTTTACCGTCAGTCATTGCATAATGCAGAAACAACTAAATAAGTGTCATGTAACATCAAATGTTAGAATGAGGTATTGGGCAAAGGTATGTGTATAATTTATTTCATGGAACATCAAATGTAGAAACAAAATTTTTTTCCCTTCAACCAAACATTTAAAAAAAAATAGAAATTTTCAAAGCATGACATAACTACCCAAATCTGCGTTGGATATAGATACTTGGATAATGACACTCAAACAGTGACACTAAGAGTGAACAATCACTAATCCTATTGAACACATGTACAATTTGTAAAAATAGTCATGTCAGAGATTGCGATCATACTCATGTTGAACACTATATCAAGCCCAAGTAATATAGACATGGAACAGTTGTAGCACTGACACCATATTCAACCACACAAGCATTATCATAATAGAGATTTGAATGAACATTAGTTATCAAATTTCGTAAACAGTAAGCATTAGAGTACTAGCCTTGTATTTTAAACTTGTTGAATGTACAATATCTCATAAAAAAGTTTACCTTTAATGCTATCACAATAATCACATCCAGAGAGAATACACAAATCAATAAACTGATCCATAGCGAGTCTTAGCTCTTCAAGAACCTGAAAAATAAGGATGTGAATAAATACAGTAATTCAATTAGCAATAAGCAGAATAAATATACCTTTGAAACTTCAAATTCCATCACAGAGATTTTTTTGGAACTAGAATCCATTAAATGACGGAGAAACCTTGGTGCCCCAAAAGTTAAAGTATCCATGTCTTTTGAGGCAACCGCAAATACCTAGAGATTGATAACAAAGAAATACATTTAGGATATTAAAGTTAAAAAAATAAAACAAAATGTGTTACATTGTATCATTTTACCTTGTCACTTTTGCAAAGAGCTACGCATTGACTGCTTCACAGGGTGCCTTTAGATCAAAAAGATGAGTTTAACTTCTAAAACAAGAGATACAATACTTGTATATTAAGCAATTGCATGCAGCTTTAGGAAATGTTTGCAAGAGAAAGCAAAACTGTGACATTGTTAGTTCAAATTCTTGTAGCAAGGATAAAGAATTCAATAAGTGAAAGTGGACTAGTTTACCTCAATAGTAGGCACACCCATTAATCTTAAGAGATTTTTATAGTCTTCATTATGTTGCTTGGTTACCTGTGAAAAAACTCTATAGTTAGGAATATGTCATTTTCGCTAAATATGATTACTCTTAATTATTGATTCGCACTGATAAAATTTGTTTTAGCTTGCTACAAATTATTAATAATCATCCAATGAGTCTAAATCCTTCATGGCTACTTGGCGTCAATAGGGGAACAAGAAAAACTAGTTCTTATGCTCCATTAGTTAAGGAATACCCTTGATTTCCTATGCTCTAGATGTTGGTACAACAACCTACAAAGAAAGAAAAACAAGCATCATCAAGAATAATATATCGAAAAAAACCCTTAAAATATTCTATGAGAACAGTTTCTATGTATTTTTATGAAGGTCTTAACCAAAAGACAATTTGATCAGATCAGTATTACTCAGCATTAATGACAGAATTTATGGACGTTGAAGTGAAGGACAAGTTGTCAAAAAGATATTGATGAATTTTTTCCACATTCAACTGTTTCATTGAAGAAATTAAATAAAAAAGAATAAAAAGCAAATATTAGGATCCAAGAAAGATATAAACAAGATAATTT
Organism: Zingiber officinale; assembly: GCF_018446385.1. Classification (NCBI taxonomy): domain Eukaryota; kingdom Viridiplantae; phylum Streptophyta; class Magnoliopsida; order Zingiberales; family Zingiberaceae; genus Zingiber; species Zingiber officinale. The sequence continues at coordinate 37,923,949 of NC_055998.1, forward strand.
AGAAGCTCTTTCAAAATTATTTTTACAATAACAATTTTGGAACTGACTGAACAAGAAGACCCAGACCATTTGAGCTCAAAACTATAGTCTTCCTTTAGAGTCACAGCTCCTAAGAACAATGGCTCAAATCTAATTCATGGATCAAAATCAAACACATAAAAAAGATAAGAGATTTGAATTATTCCACTCCCTCTCACCTCCCTTATTTTGTATCTACATGAAGCTTAAATTACAAACAGACAGATTGGTACCAGAAAAATGTACAATTGGAAAGAAAAAGCTGAAAGGCCTCGCAAAATATCTAAGAGCTCCATTTTCTTTTTAACTTAATTCTCTTCCCCATCTCTGTTGCTAACTTCGCCTAGTTTTTAGACTTTTAACTTGTTGATGTTAATTTTTTGTTTCCCCTGTTTTTCCCCCACTCTTCCTGCTGCAGCGCTCCAAAACGGTGCCGAGAGCACGTTGGAAGAAGGGGCTGGTTTAGGCCATGGCAGTGATGCCACTGCAGCTCCGGCGGCCGCGGTTAAGGCAGTCAAACCCCTCGACACGTACGGCTGTCAGGACCAGGCCAAACTTAGCATGGGCACAGCCTTGCTTTGGGGACGCCGGCGGGCCAGATTGGGTTAGTGGTGAAGGGGCGAAAGGTGTCGGTGGGCGGTCCTCACCGAAGCGAGCGTCATGGACTACTGGATTCGCCGCACGTTTGAGACAATATCTCTCGTAGTTCACAATATTTTTCTAAGCCTGAACAAAGATTTACAGCTTGCCAATTACTGATTTGTGACATGATCTGGCTGCTATAAATTGAAAAATATAGCTGAACAATAATGCAAAATGACGAGCATTTACAACAGCTTGAATATTTCCAATGGGGTAAGCATGAACTTAAATATCTACATGCTTTCATTCATCAGAAAAAGGAGAAGAAGATACACACAGGTTTGCGTATGATCAGTAAGTAAATATGTGCACAAAATCATCTCCATGATTTCCTATGGAGCAAAATCGAACAATGGCAAGGAGGGAATCAAATAAGAAATTTCTTTTTAAAGTAAATGTTAGACAAAAACCAAAAATAGCATAAAAGAAGAACAAGGGATGATGAGACATCCAAATAACAAAAAAAAAAAAAAAAGTGAACCCTAAAAAATCATTTCCCCCCTTTGTTGACGTTGAGGAATACCTATACATGAAGGTGTCGCGTCCGGGGCCGAGGCGGCGCTTGCAAAGGCCGCAAGCCATCAAAAAGGGTGCAGTCTCCGTCATCGCGAAGTTGCTGGAGATCCTCCACCACCCTCATCCTCCGACGCCACTGCACGATGGAGCCACTCCACCATAGTGGTATCCGACCTCGATCCAGTTGGCACTCACAAGCTCTCCTCCGACGAGGACCTTCCGCAGAGCTCCCTCCGCAGGATCCATGTCCGCAGCTTGGCGCTGGGTGCGGTGCTCCTAGAGGAGGCGGCTGCTGCTCTGGCTGTCACCAAATGTCTTAAGTTTTGCGGGGGAGTTTGCGATAGGGTTTTGCATTAGGGGAGGGGGATTCTTGTTGACACCGTCATGGAGGAAGATCCAGTAGAGGCGGACAGTCGGTCGACAAGATGGCATGAAGAGATTGTATGAGGAGAGGGAAAGAAAAATGGCTAGGGTTGAACGCGAAGGGGAAGACATAGCGCCGAAAAGATATTCAGAGAGAGGGAAAGCAAAAACTGCGCGCGAGGGGAAAAAAAAGACCAAAGTCAAATACAACGGTTTTATCAAAACTGTTGTTGTAACCCCTAAAAACACGGATAAAGGCAACGGTTTATAAAACCGTTGTAAAAAGTGTTGTCGTTTTACAAAGAAGTCTCTCAATGATAACAGTTTTCACAAAACCGTTGTCGTTTATATTTAACGGGGAGTTCAAAGACAACGATTTTGGCAAAAACCGTTATCTTTGAGCAAATACACAACACTTTCTCTTAAAACCGTTGTCATAGGGGTGTTGTCTTTTAACATTTTTGTTGTAGTGTTCAATTTATTTTCACATTCATCTACAAGGAAGAAACATATTGCATTATAATTAAGATGAAACAACTCATATAATCAATATATTAAATTGTTACATTATAATTAAGATGAAGCAACTCATATAATTAATACATTAAACCCGACCAATGAATAAATTTAACAAAGATAATAAGCTAACAATAGATGCAACATCTATATATTAAACTTAAGACAATAAACAAGCTCATATAATTACACTAAACTTAATGAATAAATTCTACATCTATAAAAGGAAGTACTAAGATCCTTCACTGTCTTCGTACTGTAATGTGTATACATAGTAACCAAGGCTCAATCCTTATGAACTAGTATATATGAAAGTCAATGTGGAGACCGGAGAAGAGGACAATTGGAAATCCAAAATAAAATAATTTAATTATTCCTCTTGTTAGTTAGAGCCCTAGAGCCGATCATTTGATGATTGTATGGACTCATGTATATCATATTTTTATATATTAATAAAGGCATTGGTTTTTGGTTATTATGCTTATTTGTATTAGTGTCAGATAAAATAAGTATAGTAACGTCCTTGAGTAGAACGTTCATACCTATATCAATCGATTAGTTGAATCGATAGTGAGATGATATAGGGAACACTATTCTAAATCATTCCTAGTCGAGTATTAACATTCAGGGACAATGTTAATACAATAAGACTAGCATGTAGGTCAGCTCGATGACTTGATCTCACAAGTCATGGATATAGAGATATCAAGCTGACACATGGGTATGCATTAGAGAATGTATACTGAATGACCCGCCATGAGAAAGTATCATGAATCGTTATATGAGTGTCATATACTTTCTCATGTGGCTATTAGTATGACTATTAGTCCTTAGACCTGAAGTCACCATGGATCCCTACATAAGGAGTTATGTACTTTAGTTTCGTCAAACGTCACCCGTAACTGGGTGGACTATAAAGGCGATTACTGGGTATATAACAAATTATGCAGAGAGATGTGAGTGATGTAGATGGGATCTATCCCTCCTATATGACGGGAGAGACATCGATATTCTTGATAGAGTGAGACCACGAAGTGTATGGTCATACCCAAATGAGTCAATATGAGATATTGAGCTCATTTGATTGAGTGAGTCTACTCGGAGTTCAAGATTTAGATTGGTCAGAGGATGGCACGGTCTATGCCTCACATTGATCAATCTAGATGTCTAGGATAGAAGGACACTTGTCATATATTGTGAGGAGTCACAATTAATAGTCACAAGGTGATGTTGGATCTCAACATTTCTTGTAACTTGGGTAGCAATGATGTATTGCTAGATGCCGCTCATTGCTTATGTTTCTAAAGGAGTTTAGAAACATTACCAACGTTACAAGAACCTATTGGGTCACACACAAAGAACATGTGCATGGAGATTAGGTTCATATGATGAACCAATAGGATTAGATTCATATGATGAATCAAAGATTGGATTCAAATTAGACTTATTGAGTTAGACTCAATTAGATTCAATTGTTGAATGAGTCTAATTTAAATTTGATTCATGAGTCAATTTATATTAATGAATTGAGATTCATTAAATTAAAATTGACTTGAATCAAAGCTTGGATTTAACTCAACAAGGAAGAGCATTGGTCAAGTTTGACTTGACCAAATAGAGGTTGACACATCAAGTTTTGACTTGATGAATTGCCACATCATGAGGATGACTCATCCTACATGGCATGCCACATCATCCCCTTATATAATGGTGTGCCACCTCATGGAGGTTACACACCATTAATCCTCTTAATGTGGCCGGCCACATTAATGTGGGGGTTACACATGTGGTGGCCGGCCACACTAAGTGAGGAAAGGGTTTCATTTGGTGGCTATTGAATGGTGTTCAATGCTTCTTCTTCCTTGGGTGCTTCTCCCTCTCTCAAGCTTGCTGATGGTCGTGGCTTCATGGTGGAGAAGAAGTGAGAGTTGATTCCAAGCAACTAGGTGGTGTGAAGGTCACAAAAGGAGAGTACCTAGAGGAGTGTGTGAGTTATTTTTCCCTTCTCTCCTTTCTCACCTTTTAGATCCAATCCGAGAGCCCTAGAAAGTGCTAGCACACTTGTGGGTTCTCCTCTCCATCTTTGAGTGGTAGAAGACCACTCCTTGTTCGTGTGGATACCGCTAGAGGACCGTTTGCTTGACGGTCTCGAGATCCGGCTACCTTTGGACGTTGCGGGATTGCGAAGGGCACGCATCAAGGGTAAATGTTTTTCCCTCGTAGATCTAAGAGTCGATCGTGTTTTAAACTCGTACTTGTATTTTTCGAAAGTTTTACCTTGCACGAGATCCGTGGCTTGGGCGATTCGGGGTTTCCGCGACGCGAAAAGCGGTTTTCGCGGCCCGAAAAACCAAACACCTCTATCCTCAAAGCCCCTTGTACTTGCTAACAAATAATTTACAACATCCATGAGTATTTACTTGAATATATCTAACATCTAAATTTAAATCTTCAAGATTTGAGCATGGTTCAAATTCAATACCTTGGTCTCCATTTCTTTTAAACTAATTTATAACAGTTAGCAATATCAACAATTGTTGAGTGTCAACAAACTTAGAGAGAATATCATGCAAGGATATACAGAAGGCAGAATGGAAGCAAATATGCCTATTTAACTTTGTAAATGGAAAAATGAAGTAAAGGTAAATAAGGTACCTCAAATTTGGTGCAACGATCTCTCATGTACATGATTCTCTCAAACGTTTGTAGGAACTTTCGAGCCGCAAAAATCACTTTTTGCGTTGCAAAAACCCCGAAATTCTTGCCACGGATCCGTGCGAAGATAAAAATTAACATATACATAGTTTTCTCCTAGATATGCACTAGATCTACATGGTAGAGATTATACCTTTGTAGCGAAGCCCTTCGCTTATCCCGCTCGTCCAAAAGGCGTCGGATCTCGAAAAGTGTCAAGTGAACACTCCTCTACAAGTATCCACACGGACAAAAGGTGGAGAAAAACCACTTAGAGTGTGTTAGCACTCTTGGGTGGCTCGGCAATGGAGGAGAGGGAGAGATGATAAGAGAGGAGGAAGAAGATGATCTCTTGAATGAGCACTTAATTGCTTCACATTACCATTAAGTGGATGACCACCTTATGAGAGGTTATATACCTCCATGTAATACCAAGAGTCATGGCTCTTGGTCTCCCTCATGAGGTGGCACACAATTATGTGGCCATGATGATATGGAACACCATCATTGGTCGGCCCCATGCCAAGTCACAATGATGTGACATTTGGTCAAGTCAAACTTGACCCTTCATCTTCCCTCTCAAGTTAAGTCAAACTTGGCCCATTTATCTCTCATGGTTGATCAAATCTAACCATTAATTCAAGTCAATTTGATTTAATGAATCTCTATTCATTGAATTAAATTAATTCAATGAGTCATAATCTAAATTAGACTCATTCAACACATGAATCAAATTGAGTCCAACTCAATTAGTTTAATTTGGATTACTCTTAATCCAATTTGGTTCATCATATGAACCTAATCCTCTTGGTCCATCATATGAACCTAATCACCATCTAATTGCCCTTTGTGTATGAACCTATAGGTTCTTGTAACATTGGCAATGCTCCTAAACTCATTTAGAAACATAAGTAAAGAGCGGTATCTAGCAACACATCATTACTACCCAAGTTACAAGAATGTTGAGATCCAACATCACCTTTGTGACTATTAATTGTGACTCTCACAATATATGATAATGTCCTTCTATCCTAGACATCTAAATTAATCAACTGAGGCATAGACCGTGTCATCCTCTAATCAATTTATATCTCGAACTCCAAGTAGACTCACTCTAATCAAATGAGCTCAATATCTCATATTGACTCATTTGGGCATGGTCATGCACTTAGTGGTCTCACTCTATCAAGAATCATGATGTTACTCCCGTTATATAGGAGGGATAGATCTCATCTACATCACTCACATCCCTCCGCATAATTTGTTACATACCCAGTAATCGCTTTTATAGTTCACCCAGTTACGGGTGACGTTTAACGAAGCCAAAGTATGTAACTCCTTATGTAGGGAACCATGGTGACTTCAGGTCCAAGGACTGATAGTCATACTAATAGTCACATGAGAAAGTATATGACACTCATATAACGATCCATGATACTTTCTCATGGTGGGTCATTCAGTATACATTCTTCAATGCATACCCATGTGTCAACTTGATATCTCTATATGTTAGTTAGAGCCCTAGAGTCAATCATTTGATGATTGTATGGACTCATTGTATCATATTCTTGTATATTAATAAAGGCATTTAGTTTGGTTATTATACTTACTTATATTGGTGTCAAATAAACTAAGTATAATAGCGTCCTTGAGTAGAAGGTTCTCACCTATATCAATCGGTTAGTTGAACCGATAGTGAGATGATATAGGGAACACTACTCTAAATCATTCCTAGTCGAGTATTAACATTCAGGGACAATGTTAATGCAATAAGACTAGCATGTAGGTCAACTCGATGACTTGATCTCACAAGTCATGGATATGGAGATATCAAGTTGACACATGGGTATGCATTGGAGAATGTATACTGAATGACCCGGCATAAGAAAGTATCATGGATCGTTATATGAGTGTCATATACTTTCTCATGTGGCTATTAGTATGACTATTAGTCCTTAGACCTGAAGTCACCATGGATCCCTACATAAGGAGTTATGTACTTTGGTTTCGTCAAACGTCACCCGTAACTGGGTGGACTATAAAGGCGATTACTGGGTATATAACGAATTATGTAGAGGGATGTGAGTGATGTAGATGGGATCTATCCCTCCCATATGACGGGAGCGACATCGGTATTCTTGATAGAGTGAGACCACTAAGTGCATGGCCATGCCCAAATGAGTCAACATTAGATGTTGAGCTCATTTGATCGAGTGAGTCTACTTGGAGTTCAAGATTTAGATTGATTAGAGGATGACACGGTCTATGCCTCATATTGATCAATCTAGATGTCTAGGATAGAAGGGCATTGTCATATATTGTGAGGAGTCACAATTAGTAGTCATAAGGTGATGTTGGATCTCGACATTTCTTGTAACTTGGGTAGTAATGATGTGTTGCTAGATACCGCTCATTAATTATGCTCCTAAATGGGTTTAGGGCATTGCCAACGTTACAAGAACCTATAGGGTCACACACTTAGGACAATTAGATGGAGATTAGGTTCATATGATGAACCAAGAGGATTAGATTCATTTGATGAATCAAATTGGATTAAGAGTAATCCTAATTGGGCTAACTTGAGTTCGACTCAAGTTGATTCATGTGTTCAATGAGTCTAATTTAGATTTTGACTCATTGAATTAATTTAATTAAATGAATTAGATTCATTATATTAAGTTGGCTTGAATCAAATGGTTGGATTCGATCAACCATGGAAGAGATTTGGTCAAGTTTGACTTGACTTGAGAGGAAGATTAAAAGTCAAGTTTGACTTGACTTTATGCCACCTCATTGGTGAGTTGGCATTGAAGTGGACCAATGATGTTACTCCACATCATCATGGGTGCCACCTCATGGAAGTTACAAAGCCATTTTCTTAATAACTTCACATTAATTGCATTTAATGGGAAGTTACACATGAAGATAGTGGCCGGCCACATTTTGAATGGGGTGAATTGATTTTCATTCATTCATTCAAGTGATTACTCCTTTCTTCTTCTCTCAAGCTCTCCCTCTCCCTCTCCTCTTTGCTTGGCTGAATCTCACCAAGGTGCTAGCACACCTTTTGTGTGAGGTTTCTCCACCTACGTGTCCGTGTGGATACTTCTAGAGCACCGGCGCTTAACGGTCTTGAGATCTGGCAACTCCTTGGAAGAGCGGGAACGCGAAAGGGCACGCAACAAGGGTAAAGTTCTCAACACATAGATCTAGGAGTAGATCTAAAGATTTTGAAACTCGTATTTGTATTTCGTTCGGTTTTCCTTGCACGGATCTACGACTTTGGGTGATTCGGGGTTTCCGCGACGCGAAAAACCCAACAGTGGTATCAGAGCCACGTGCAAGGCTTGTACGAGTTTAATTTTTGGTTTTATGAAAACTAAAGTTTCTGTAATTTTCTGTAAAATTATGATTTTTGGGTTTTTATGAGTATTTTTCTCGAGTAATCGAAGCACAAGTGTTTAGACGCTTGTAGGCTTCGACTACCGGGAAGATTTTTCCAAAACGGTGATGTTTCGACCCAAATCCGTTTGGGACAGCGAGCGAAGGCGCTGTAGGATCGCTTAGGAGCAACTCACGATGGTTAGATCGTGGGTAGGGGCACTCCCCCTAACCCCGCAAGGGGATTTGCTTCACGATTGCGCCCAAAATCGCTAATCGGGACCGCCGCGAAAATTCTTCTCAAAGGTTTCGTCCCAAATTATTTTGGGACAGTGGGCTAAGGCGCTGTAGGATCGCAAAGGAACCCTCGCGATGATTAGATCGCGGGTAGGGGCGCTGCCCCTGGCCCCGCAAGGGGATCCGTTCCGCGATTGCGCCCGAAACCGCTAAACGGGACCGCCGGGAAAGTTTACTTGTAAAAATTGTAAAAATTAATTGTAAAATTATAGAAAATTATGAAAATATATAATTTTGAATTATATATTAATTTTGTGATAGTCATGGCCCAAAAACCCAATATGATTGGATTGTGTTGTAATTCATAATACGGCCTGCGTGCCGTTATATGTTTGCGCGTGTTGTATGTTTTTTTTTTCCCGCGACCTGCGCGTCGTGCCTTTCTCATATATTCTGGTTGTAAATTAGATTTAGACTCGAATGTAACTCAAGTTTCAAATTGTAATGTACAAATTGAAGCGGTGGAGGGTCCACACGAGACGGAGTTTCGAGGCGGGCACGAGCAACACAAGGTGGTCAAAGGGAGGAGCTTGGAGAAGCTGTTGACCCTAGGTTGACCATTCGATCTTCTCATTGGCTTGAGAAGATCATAGTGGGGCCATGACTAAATCACAAATAGATTAATTAGTTAATTGCTTATGTGTATGATGCATGTTTAATAAGTAATTAATTAATTAGTGCCTTATGATTAGATTAGATCTAAGTCATGCACATGATGCACCCTTGCGATTAGATTAGATCTAAGTCGTGCACAAGATGCATCCTTTTCGATTAGATTAGATCTCGATCGAACCAACTCTAAATGTCTAACCGTGTCGTGATACCTATCACTACCTCGATCACATGTATTGTTGAATCTGCCAAAGCAGAGCAATACATATTATCTTGGTAGGGTACGGAGGGACAATCTTGGTCCCGCCTATCAACGCATGGGTGAATACAAACTCAATTAGATTGAGTATTCCTAGTTGCTCGGTTAGATCGAGTCAACTATAGGCATTCTTCCAACGGTTGGAAAAGATAGGTCAAAATCACATCTATATTAACTCTCGGGCGTATTAGCCAAAGCTAACTTGAGTTTTAATATAAATGCGGATATTGATTTTATAAAAAAGAGTTGCATAGAGATATAATTGGTAATCGTTACCTACCGATCATACTAAGCCTTGGGCGTATTAGCCAAAGCTAACTCAAGGGTTATTATGATGTGGATCTTGTCCGACAAGAATTATAGAATTCAGTGGGAGCATCATTTAATTAAAGGCCTAATTAAATGATTTTAAAAGAATATGATATTTATTTCTGCAAATTTTCTGTTGTAGATAACCATGACGTCGAATACGAACTCTTTCTCCCTGCGTTCTGTCCTTAAGAAGGACAAGCTCAACGGAGCAAATTTCCTGGACTGGTACAGGAACCTGAGAATAGTTCTCACTCAGGAACGTAAACTGTACGTTCTGCAGCATCATGCCACTGCCACGCGAGCTGACCGGGATGCTTACAAGAAGCATCAAGATGACGCAATGGATGGGTCCTGTCTAATGCTCGCAACCATGAACTCTGAGCTTCAGAAGCAACATGAGTTGATGTGTGCTTATGATATGGTTGAACATCTTCGTCAACTATATCAAGGACAAGCAGGGCACTGGAAGAGGAACTTCACAGGATACCTGGAAGATCTTAACAAGAAGAGAAATAAGATTTCTACTTCAAGTATAAATGTTATAGAAGTCAACCTCTCTATTTCTTCATCGTGGGTATTAGATACCGGATGTGCTTCGCACATTTGTACTAATGTACAAGCACTGAAAAATAGCAGAGCATTGACAAAGGGCGAGATAGACCTACGAGTAGGCAATGGAGCACGGGTTCTTGCTATTTGTTGTAGGGACTTATTTTCTATCTCTGCCTTCTGGGCTTATACTAGAGTTAGACGATTGTTGTTATGTGCCTGCATTGACTAAGAACATTATATCAGTTTCTTGTTTGGACAAGAAAGGATTCTCGTTTATAATAAAGAACAAATGTTGTTCTGTCTATTTAAACGATATGTTTTATTGTAGTGACCTCTGATGAACGGACTCTATATTCTAGACCCTGAGAGCTCTATCTATAACGTTAGTACCAAGAGGTTCAAATCGAAAGATATGAACCACACCTATCTCTGGCACTGTCGCTTAGGTCATATAAATGACAAGCGCTTATCCCAGCTCCATAAGGATGGTTTGCTGGACTCATTTGATTTTGAATCATATGAGATATGCGAGTCATGCCTACGAGGCAAGATGACCAAGACTCCCTTTAGTGGGCACTGCGAGAGAGCGACTGATTTGTTAGGACTCATACATAGTGATGTATGTGGCCCTTTCAATGTCGCTGCTAGAGGCGGTTATAGATACTTCATCACATTTACTGATGACTTCAGTAAATATGGTTATGTGTACTTGATGACACATAAGTCCGAATCCTTTGAAAAGTTCAAAGAATTCAAGAGTGAAGTACAGAACCAACTTGGCAAGAGTATTAAGATACTTCGATCCGATCGAGGTGGAGAATACCTTAGCCATGAGTTCCGTGACTATTTAGCTGAGTGTGGGATTCTATCCCAACTCACTCCTTCTGGAACACCACAGTGGAATGGTGTATCCGAAAGGAAGAATCGTACCCTATTAGATATGGTACGATCTATGATGAGTCACACAGATCTTCCGACATACCTTTGGGGCTATGCTCTAGACACGGCAGCTTTCATTCTCAACCGAGTTCCATCCAAGGTCGTGATAAAGACACCATATAAGATATGGACTGAGAGAGATGCCCAGGTGTCTTTCATGAGGATTTGGGGCTGTGAGGCTTACGTACGACGTCAAGTCTCAGACAAATTAGGACCCAAATCTGACAAGTGCTATTTCATCGGATATCCCAAGGAAACTAAGGGATATTACTTCTACATTCCCAGTCAGCACAAGGTAGTTGTGGCAAAGACTGGGGTCTTTCTAGAAAGGGACTTTGTTCCTAGAAAGACTAGTGGGAGCGCGTTCGATCTTGAAGAAGTTCAAGATGCGAACAATAGCACTGATGCCTCGATGGAAATTGAACTGGAACCACAAAGTGTTGTGGATGATGTTCCACAAGGAGTTGAGAAACAACAACCAGTTCAAGTAGACATTCCTCTTCGCAGGTCTGATAGGGTACGTCGTCAGCCTGATAGATACTCATTTCTCTTGTCTGACCATGATGACGTTGTGCTAATAGAGGATGAGCCTACCACCTATCAGGAAGCTGTGATGAGACCAGATTCCGAGAAATGGCTAGAGGCCATGAGATCCGAGATGGAATCCATGTACACCAACCAAGTTTGGACTTTGGTTGATCCACCTGAAGGGGTAAAACCCATAGGGTGCAAGTGGGTCTTTAAGAGAAAGACTGACATGGATGGACTTATTTATAAGGGTCGCTTGGTAGCTAAAGGTTTCAAGCAGATTCATGGTATTGACTATGATGAGACCTTTTCTCCAGTAGCGATGTTTAAGTCCATTCGGATCATGCTTGCTATTGCAGCCTACCATGACTATGAGATATGGCAGATGGATGTCAAAACCGTGTTTCTGAATGGAAACCTGCTCGAGGATGTGTACATGACACAACCTGAGGGTTTTGTAGATCCACAGCATACTTGTAGAGTATGCAAGCTACATAGGTCCATTTATGGACTAAAGCAAGCTTCTCGGAGCTGGAATCTTCGATTCGATGATGCAATCAAACAGTTTGGTTTCATCAAGAACGAAGATGAACCTTGTGTCTACAAGAAGGTTGTAGGGGATATAGTTGTCTTCCTCATATTATATGTGGATGACATACTACTCATTCGGAAGGACATCCCTATGCTTCAGTCTGTCAAGACCTGGCTAGGGAGTTGCTTCTCAATGAAGGACTTAGGTGAGGCATCTCGTATTCTAGGGATACAGATCTATAGAGATAGATCTAAAAGATTGCTTGGCCTAAGTCAGAGTACATACATTGACAAGGTACTCCTTCGGTTTGCCATGCAGAACTCCAAGAAGGGATTTCTGCCGATGTCACATGGCGTGAGTCTTTCGAAGACTCAAGGTCCCTCTTCTAGAGAGGAGAGAGACCGCATGGATCAGATCCCTTATGCCTCAGCCATAGGATCGATCATGTACGCCATGCTATGTACTCGACCTGATGTCTCGTATGCTTTGAGCATGACGAGCAGATACCAGTCAGATCCAGGTGAAAGTCACTGGATAGCGGTCAAGAATATTCTTAAGTACTTAAGAAGGACTAAAGAATATTTCTTGATATATGGAGGCAATGATGAGCTAGCTGTAAAGGGTTACAGTGATGCTAGCTTCCAGACCGACCAGGATGACTATAGATCGCAGTCGGGGTTCGTATTTTGCATTAATGGTGGTGCTGTCAGCTGGAAGAGTTCGAAGCAGGATACAGTAGCTGATTCTACAACAGAAGCCGAGTATATTGCTGCATCAGAGGCAGCAAAGGAGGCAGTTTGGATCCGCAAGTTCATCACTGAACTTGGGGTGGTTCCTAACATCGCTGACCCAGTTGAGCTCTATTGTGACAACAATGGAGCTATAGCACAGGCGAAGGAACCTCGCTCACACCAGCGGACCAAGCACATACTACGGCGCTTCCATCTCATTCGAGAGATTATCGATAGAGGAGATGTGAAGATTTGTAGAGTACCTACAGAGGCTAACATCGCAGATCCCTTGACCAAGGCTTTGGCACAGAGGAAGCATGATGGTCACACTAGGTCATTAGGCCTTAGAGCCTATACTGATTGGCACTAGTGCTAGTGGGAGATTGTTAGTTAGAGCCCTAGAGCCAATCATTTGATGATTGTATGGACTCATTGTATCATATTCTTGTATATTAATAAAGGCATTTAGTTTGGTTATTATACTTACTTATATTGGTGTCAAATAAACTAAGTATAATAGCGTCCTTGAGTAGAAGGTTCTCACCTATATCAATCGGTTAGTTGAACCGATAGTGAGATGATATAGGGAACACTACTCTAAATCATTCCTAGTCGAGTATTAACATTCAGGGACAATGTTAATGCAATAAGACTAGCATGTAGGTCAACTCGATGACTTGATCTCACAAGTCATGGATATGGAGATATCAAGTTGACACATGGGTATGCATTGGAGAATGTATACTGAATGACCCGGCATGAGAAAGTATCATGGATCGTTATATGAGTGTCATATACTTTCTCATGTGGCTATTAGTATGACTATTAGTCCTTAGACCTGAAGTCACCATGGATCCCTACATAAGGAGTTATGTACTTTGATTTCGTCAAACGTCACCCGTAACTGGGTGGACTATAAAGGCGATTACTGGGTATGTAACGAATTATGTAGAGGGATGTGAGTGATGTAGATGGGATCTATCCCTCTCATATGACGGGAGCGACATCGGTATTCTTGATAGAGTGAGACCACTAAGTGCATGGCCATGCCCAAATGAATCAACATTAGATGTTGAGCTCATTTGATCGAGTGAGTCTACTTGGAGTTCAAGATTTAGATTGATTAGAGGATGACACGGTCTATGCCTCATATTGATCAATCTAGATGTCTAGGATAGAAGGGCATTGTCATATATTGTGAGGAGTCACAATTAGTAGTCATAAGGTGATGTTGGATCTCGACATTTCTTGTAACTTGGGTAGTAATGATGTGTTGCTAGATACCGCTCATTACTTATGCTCCTAAATGGGTTTAGGGCATTGCCAACGTTACAAGAACCTATAGGGTCACACACTTAGGACAATTAGATGGAGATTAGGTTCATATGATGAACCAAGAGGATTAGATTCATTTGATGAATCAAATTGGATTAAGAGTAATCCTAATTGGGCTAACTTGAGTTCGACTCAAGTTGATTCATGTGTTCAATGAGTCTAATTTAGATTTTGACTCATTGAATTAATTTAATTAAATGAATTAGATTCATTATATTAAGTTGGCTTGAATCAAATGGTTGGATTCGATCAACCATGGAAGAGATTTGGTCAAGTTTGACTTGACTTGAGAGGAAGATTAAAAGTCAAGTTTGACTTGACTTTATGCCACCTCATTGGTGAGTTGGCATTGAAGTGGACCAATGATGTTACTCCACATCATCATGGGTGCCACCTCATGGAAGTTACAAAGTCATTTTCTTAATAACTTCACATTAATTGCATTTAATGGGAATTTACACATGAAGATAGTGGCCGGCCACATTTTGAATGGGGTGAATTGATTTTCATTCATTCATTCAAGTGATTACTCCTTTCTTCTTCTCTCAAGCTCTCCCTCTCCCTCTCCTCTTTGCTTGGCCGAATCTCACCAAGGTGCTAGCACACCTTTTGTGTGAGGTTTCTCCACCTACGTGTCCGTGTGGATACTTCTAGAGGACCGGCGCTTGACGGTCTTGAGATCCGGCAACTCCTTGGAAGAGCGGGAACGCGAAAGGGCACGCAACAAGGGTAAAGTTCTCAACACATAGATCTAGGAGTAGATCTAAAGATTTTGAAACTCGTATTTGTATTTCGCTCGGTTTTCCTTGCACGGATCTATGGCTTTGGGTGATTCGGGGTTTCCGCGACGCAAAAAGCGGTTTTCGCGGCCCAAAAAACCCAACACTATATCCATGACTTGTGAGATCAAATCATCGAGTTGACCTACATGCTAGTCTCAGCCCATTAACATTGTCCCTGAATGTTAATACTTGACTAGGAATGATTAAGAGTAGTGTTCTCTATATCATCTCACTATCGATTCAACCAATCGATTGATATAGATAAGAACCTTCTACTCAAGAACGCTATTACACTTAGTTATTTGACACCAATACAAGTAAGTATAATAACCATAAAGAAATGTCTTTATAAGTATATAGGAATATGATACATCGAGTCCATATAACAATCATCATATGATTGGCTCTAGGGCTTTAACTAACAATCTCCCACTAGCACTAGTGTCAATCAGTGTAGGTTCTAAGGCCTAATAACCTAGAGTGACCATCATACTTTCTTTGCGCCAAAGCCTTGGTCAAGGGATCAACAACGTTAGCCTCTGTGGGTACTCTGTAATTCTTCACATCTCCTCTATCGATGATCTCTCGAATGATATGAAAGCGCCATAGTATGTGTTTGGTCTGCTGTGTGAGCGAGGTT
The DNA here is from genome assembly GCF_018446385.1 of Zingiber officinale. Classification (NCBI taxonomy): domain Eukaryota; kingdom Viridiplantae; phylum Streptophyta; class Magnoliopsida; order Zingiberales; family Zingiberaceae; genus Zingiber; species Zingiber officinale. The sequence goes on from NC_055998.1 coordinate 37,939,598, forward strand.
CCTTAGCCTGCGCAATTGCTCCATTGTTGTCACAATAGAGCTCTATAAGATCTGCTATGTTAGGAACCACCCCAAGCTCAGTAATGAACTTGCGGATCCAAACTGCCTTCTTTGTTGCTTCTGATGCAGCAATATACTCGGCCTCTGTTGTAGAATCAACAACTGTGACCTGCTTCGAACTCTTCCAGCTCATAGCACCACTATTCAAGCAAAACACGAACTCAGACTGCGATCTATAATCATCCTAGTCAGTTTGGAAGTTAGCATCACTATAACCCTTTACAGCTAGCTCGTCATCGCTTCCAAATATCTAGAAATAGTTTTTTGTCCTTCTCATGTACTTAAGAATATTCTTAACCGCTATCCAGTGACGTTCACCTGGATCTGACTGGTATCTGCTCGTCATGCTCAAAGCATATGAAACATCAAGACGAGTACATAGCATGGCGTACATGATAGATCCTATGGCTGGAGCATAAGGGATCTTATCCATACGGTCTCTCTCCTCCCTAGAAGAGGGACTTTGAGTCTTAGAAATACTCACACCATGTGACATCGGTAGAAATTCTTTCTTGGAATTCTGCATGGCAAACCGTAGTAATATCTTGTCAATATATGTACTCTGACTTAGGCCAAGTAATCTCTTAGATCTATCTCTATACATTTTTATGCCTAGAATACAGGCTGCTTCACCTAAGTCCTTCATTGAGAAACAATTCCCCAGCCAAGTCTTTACAGACTGCAACAAAGGGATGTCATTTCCAATGAGTAGTTTGTCATCCACATACAATACAAGGAAGACAACTGTATTCCCAACAACCTTCTTGTAGACACAGGGCTCATCTTCATTCTTGATGAAATCAAACTGTTTGATCACATCATCGAATCGAAGATTCCAGCCCCGAGAAGCTTGCTTTAGTCCATAAATGGAGTTATACAGCTTGCATACTATTCCAGTATGCTGTGAATCTACAAAACCCTCAGGTTGTGTCATGTACACATCCTCGAGCAAGTTTCACTACAAGAAAAACCCTCATAGACATCGGTGGAACAACATCAGTTTTAAGCAAAAACCGATGTCTTTGAGTATTTTACACCGGTTTTTCCAAAAATCGGTGTCTATGAGCACAGATTTTCGCTCATAGACATCGGTTTTTTAGGCAATATCTATGAGCATCTTTTTTCCGTTAATAGACACCGATTTTAACAGCGATTTTAAAACCCGGTGTCAATGAACCAAAATAAAATTATTTAATTTTTCTACCAATACTTAGCCAAAATTTATAACACTTCACTCTTCCCTCCAAACCTAAACCTAGAGCGTCGTCCACCGTATACACTTCACTCTTCCCTCCGTAACTTTTTCACTCGCCCGACAAACCCTCAATCCCTAATTCTCATCACCCTCCTCCCTCTCCCTCCTCCGCTCCTGGTCAATCCACCACCCACCTCCCTCTCCCTCCTCTGCTTTGCTCGCCTCCGCTACTTCTCCTCCTCCTCATCAAGCCTCTGTTTCTTTTCTCTTCGAGATCCTCACTTCCTCCACCCCTTCCTCAGTCGATCGTGCCCTTGATAACACTGGCGTCCGTGTCTCCTCGCAGGATGTGGAGGTCGTGCTCAAGTTCTCTTACTCCCAGCCAGGTGTTGTCGTCACTTCTTCCATTGGGCAAGATCCCTCTACCTTAGCGACCAACACTCACCCTACGCGTGGAACCTTATGGCCGACCTCCTTGACAAGAACCCCCTTCATCGGCTGCCCCCTCGAAGAAGGATCGACATATCGTAACTTGGATACCTCAGGCCTCAGGTCCCAAATTCCCATCTTTTTGGTTGTTGGTATGCTGATGTCGTTGCAAAATTGAGATTTTGAGCAATTGGATCTTGATTTCTTGTAGGAGGATGATTTACTATGGGAGAATATTTCTCTGCACAGGACTGATAAGTTAGTTTACAATATTGGTTTCTTCTTTTAGATCTTGTTTGAGTTTGATAGAACAATTTCTATACTGACATGCAACAATCCTTGGTTGGCTTTGGCTACAATTGGACAAGTATCGAAGCTTTGTTTAATGACAAGACTAGCAGATAGTATCGGAGAAGGTGAACAAGTTTGTAAATTGTCAAAAAATAAACATTTGAGATTTCAAATGTGTATCATAATTATTTTAGTAGAGGTTACTCCTGGTGAAACTTGATCAGCAATGCCAAGCATTAGAGCTTCATCATCAAAAAGGACTACAAGTTTATTGGTATCCCTTTCAATTTAGTAAAAGTTTGATAATTTTTCAAAAGAGTTACTATAATGCCACATTCTAGTTTCTTTGTGTAGGTGGCAGTAAAATGTAGGCCATTGACTGAAGTAGAACAAAAGCAGTGCATGCATATTATTCAAGTTATGGATGATAAGGTATTAACAACAGATTATTTATATTTTCCCTATTCTTTGTCAAGTAAAATTTTCTCTCTAGAGTCTAGTCGTGAGATGATTGTTTCTTACTTTACAGAGCTTAATTGTCTTAGGTCTTGACATGTCAAAGGACTGTCTTGACCTCATACAAAATCGGACTAAAGAAAGAAGATATAACTTTGATAATGTATTTGGATCTAGTTGTTCCAATACGTGGTATGTGCTTTTTATTTATTTTCCTTGTGTTTTTGGTTTATGTATTCCCCCTTTTTTCCACTTTCTCCTTGTGTTTTTGGTTTATGTTCCATTTTTGTATATGCGCATCATCTTGTGTAAACTTCAACTATTTCTATGTTTCTTTATTCTTCATAATTTCTTCAATCATGTGCATTTTTGAGAAAGAGGAAAGGTGTTTTTTTTTTCTATTTTGATATTATAATTATAAGGATGGTGCGATTCATTATGCTTATGTAATTTCTATGTTTCTGGCTCAAAATCCTTTTTGTTGATCATAAATTAATAATAGTTGTAATTATGAGAAAGGTGCAAGGAGATTAACTTTTGTGTTTCTTGCCCCTTATGCATCTGACCAGTGAGTCACCTTACTTATAATCGTCATACTTAGTTTCTCTTGCAAATTACATTTTTACCTAATTGAAGGGTCCAAGTATATAAAGAATCCACTCAGTGTCTAAGATATACATAAAAGTGTTTGAGTAATTTGAAAAAGGAAAAAATATGTATTTCTGCTTTGCTGTTGGCTCATTCTAGCCATATATGAACCATAATAATTAACTATATTGTAACATATTTGGAAGAAAGAGTTACCTACTGATTTTTGATGATTTGGTTCTCACAACTAATCGAGAGTATGCTGTTGGAAGAAAGACATGAACAACAATGACCTAGGTATGCTGGTGCATGGATGATCGAAATGTTTCATTTAAGTCACTATTAGTCGAATGGAGCTTGCTGAAGAAACCAACAAATATATTCTGCGTTGGCACCCATTTTGAAGCTACTTTGTTTTATAAAACTTAGTGTTGGATCTGCTTAGTTATGCTTGAGCCGTGTAGATTTATGAGTATGAGTTATAGTCCCTTGTTTGGCTAAAATTAAGCAACAATCACACAAAAAGTGGTCATCTACTTATTGTATACACATTGATGTTAGCTTCAGAAATGTTATTCTTGTTGCTAATATTGTATGAAATTCTAGGATGGGGTCTTTGACATGGTTTCTGCACTGTATAAATATTAATTCCTCACATCATGTTAGCAATGTGCTGTGCTTAACAAATTTGTCACTAACCACATAGATTTATGGTAAGTTCTTTATTGATACTTCTTCAAAATTCGTGTGATTCTATGGGCAAAATTGAGTTGCCTGTGAGAGATAACCCTTTTAACACAAATTCAAGCACAGACACTCCGACACTCCAGGTTGACATCCAAAATCCCTCTGCATTGTTCCGGTGTTGTTGTTCCCTTTACATTATTCTAAAAACCCAGTTTGTTTTAATATTGTTGTATCTTATGCAATGCGTTTTTAGTGATGCGGAACCTTGGGCTTGTTCCTTGAAGACCAATGCTCGATATAGAGTTTGAGACAACAAAGTAATGAGTGGATGTCATTCTTTCTAGGCTTTTAGCAACTTTTGTAGTATTTTTTTTCTTCTATATCGCTGGCGTTGGCTCCTGAAGGCAAAGGATAACTTCTATTTAGGAAGACTAGATCAAGCATTTGAATTGTTGAAGAAGCTTGAATAAAGAGCCTTAATTGCTGTGTTCTATGAATAGAAACTGATTATTAGATTCACATGTGTCAAGCTGTTCTAAAAATAATTGACCATCAGTTGCTGTTATTCATTTATTTGATTCTGCCAGGTCAACTTCCATGCAAGGAAAATTACTTCAACACAATTTAGAACCAGAAGTAGTTCATGCTCTGAAAGATCTAAAAAGAAAGCTTTTAGAGAAAGAGTCGATTTGACCATCTCTTTTTGTTTGGTTCAATCAATGGAGTTGTAGACTCAATTTGGGTAATTGCTTCAGCACAATTTTGCCTTTATTGTTGTAGGAGCTATAACTCTGAGCATGATCTTTGCTATCAGGGCAAGCCCTTCAGAGTTTGTCATCCCTCTAGATAAGTATGTCAAAGCAGTATATCACACCCGTGTTTCCATCGGCATGCGTTTTAGAATGCTATTTAAAATTGAGGAGTACAGTGTGCGCAGGTTGGTACTGTAGCATTTCTCATTCCTGAGTTACATTTTTCTTTTTGTTGTTGGAACATCCATTAGCTATCTGATGTGCAATTGAGTATTGCTTTCCCCTATTTACATTAAAAGCATCTATATTAGTTTGTCATAGGCTTTTTAATGCACAGTAGCTTCTAATTGTCTTGTCCTTTTATTATTAGATATATGGGCACTGTCACAGGGATAAGTGATCTAGATCCTGTCCGATGGCCAAATTCATATTGGTGCTCTGTGAAGGCATATATACTGAAGTTTTCTGACTTTCCTCTTCAGCAAACCTACCATGTAATAACCATTTTCTGACTTTTATAGTAACATGTAAAAGTGTTGCAATCCATTAATGTTTCTTGAATGCCACCGCTATGTTCTTAATTTGCCACTTCCTCTTGAAACTGAATCTGGCTTTTCTTGTAGGTTGGCTGGGATGAGTCAACTTCTGGAGAGAGGCAGCCAAGAGTCTCTCTTTGGGAGATTGAGCCTTTAACAACGTTTCCAATGTATCCATCTTCCTTTCCACTTAGGCTCAAGCGCCCTTGGCCTTCTGACTTGCCCTCACTACATGGTACATATCATGTTTGCTTGCAGAATCTTAACTAAACAGGTATGAACTCCTTGTTACTGCCATCTCACTTCTGTCACCTATATGTTTAGGTGGGAGAGATGATCTTATGTGGCTTCGAGATGGAGACAGAGCAATCCAGTCTTTGAATTTCCAGGGATTCTGTAATCAGACGTTTACCGAGTGCTATTTCAAAGCTGGAAATATGAGTGGCTGAAGGGGAAGAGAACACTAGGGAAGATTTAGTTAAATCTCTGCACAGAGCAAGAAGAATAACGTTGGCACCGGTAAGAAGAATATTTGTGTACTATCTATTACCATTTGATGTTGTAAGAAAAATAGTTATGTGTAATTATGGATATTGACTTGATGTGCACAATATCTATTATCTTTTTATGTTGTAAGAAGAATATTTATGTGTTGGTTATATGGATATTGACTTGGTGTGTTTAGATACATCGGTGCATTTTTATTTGTGATTTTCTTAGTGAATTAATAATATTAACTTAATTTTATGATTTGCTTGGTGATAATATTGGTTTTTCACTATTTCGAAAATCGAATTTGTATCGTTAAACAATACTGATATTACATCGGTTTTTCACCGCTGTAAAACCGGTGTCATTAACTAATATTACATCGGTTGTATACCGCTGCCAAAACTGTTGTTATTAACATATAATATTACATTGGTTTTACACCCGATGTCGTTAAGTTATACTACATCGGTTATAACTCGATGTCTAAAATGGCAGACCTTTTACATCGCCTTCATAGACATCGGTCGAAAATGTAATAGACATCGGTGGAAAATCGATGTCTATGAGGGTTTTTGTTGTAGTGTTTCCATTCAGAAACGTGGTTTTGACATCCATCTGCCAGATCTCATAATCGTGGTATGCTGCAATAGCAAGCATAATCTGAATGGACTTAAATATCGCTACTGGAGAAAAGGTTTCATCATAGTCAATACCATGAATTTGCTTGAAACCTTTAGCTACCAAACGACCCTTATAGGTTATAAGTCCATCCATGTCAGTCTTTCTCTTAAAGACCCACTTACACCCAATGGGTTTGACGCCTTCAGGTGGATTAATCAAAGTCCATACTTGGTTGGTGTACATGGATTCCATCTCAGATCCCATGGCCTCTAGCCATGACTCAGAATCTGGTCTCATCACGCTTCCTAATAGGAGGTAGGCTCATTCTCAACGGGCATAACGTCATCATGGTCAGACATGAGAAATGAGCATCTCTCAGGCTGACGACGTACCCTATCAGACCTGCGAAGAGGTAGGTCTACTTGAACTAGTTGTTGTTCTTCAACTCTTTGTGGAACAATCTCATCATCCACAACATTTTATGGTTCCAGTTCAACTTCCATCAAGGCCTCAATGCTATGGTCTATATCTTGAATTTCTTCAAGATCGAACGTACTCCCACTAATTTTTCTACAAACAAAGTCCCTTTCTAGAAATACCCCAGTCTTAGCCACAAATACTTTGTGTTGACTGGGAATGTAGAAGTAATATCCCTTCGTTTCCTTGGGATATCCAATAAAATAGCACTTGTCGAATTTGGGTCCTAGTTTGGTCGAGACTTGACGTCGAACGTAAACCTCACAACCCCGAATTCTCATAAAAGACACCTGAACATCTCTCCCAGTCCATATCCTATATGGTGTCTTTATCACAGCTTTTGGATGGAACACGGTTAAGTGTGAAGGCTGCTGTGTCTAGAGTATATCCCCAAAAGGATATAGGAAGATCTGTGTGACTCATCATAGATCGTACCATATCTAATAGGGTATGATTCCTCCTTTCGGATACACTATTCCACTGTGGTGTTCCAGGAGGAGTGACTTGGGATAGAATCCCACACTCAGCTAGATAGTCACGAAACTCATGGCTAAGGTATTCACCACCTCGATCTGATCGAAGTATTTTAATACTCTTGCCTAGCTAGTTTTGTACTTCATTTTTGAATTCTTTGAACTTTTCAAAGGATTGTGACTTATGTGTCATCAGATACACATAACCATATCTACTGAAATCATCAGTAAATGTAATGAAGTACCTATAACCACCTCTGGCAGTGACATTGAAAGGGCTACATACATCACTATGTATAAGTCCTAACAAGTCAGTTGCTCTTTCGTTGTGTCCACTAAAGGGAGTCTTGGTCATCTTGACCAGTAGGCATGACTCGCATGTCTCATATGATTCAAAATCAAATGAATCCAGCAAACCATCTTTATGGAGTTGGGATAAGCGATTATCATTTATATGACCTAAGCGACAATGCCAGAAATAGGTTCGGTTCAATCCATTTGACTTGAACCTTTTGGTATTTATATTATAGATGGGGTTCTCTAAGTCTAGAATGTAGAGTCCGTTTATCAGAGGTGCACTATAATAGAACATATCATTTAAATTAACAGAACAACATTTGTTCTTTATTATAAATGAAAAGTCTTTCTTGTCTAAACAAGAAACTGAAATGATGTTCTTTGTGAGAGCAAGCACATAACAACATTCATCTAATTCTAGTACAAGCCCCGAGGGCAGAGATAGATAGTAGGTTCCTACAGCAACAACAGCAACCCGTGCTCCATTGCCTACTTGTAGGTCCACCTCGCCCTTCGTCAATGCCCTGCTATTTCTCAGCGCCTTCACATTAGTACAAATATGAGAAACACATCCGATATCCAATACCCACGATGTAGAAATAAATAGATGGACTTCTATAACATATATACCTGAAGTAGAAGTCTCACTCCTCTTCTTCTTAAGATCTTCCAGATATACATTGCAGTTCCTCTTCCTATGCCCGGTCTAACCGCAGTGGAAGCAGGTAGAATCCTTGGCAACCCCTCCTTTAGGTTTCATTACCTTGCCTTTGCCCTTGACTTGGAACTTTCCCTTACCTTTAGGTTTGCCCTTGCCTTTATGTTTTTGCACCATCAAAATGGAGTCGGGCTTTACCTTCTTAAGGTTGAGCTCAGCAGGTCTTAACATGCTTAGCAGCTCAGGCAGTGGCTTGTCAATTTCGTTCATGTTGTAATTCATTACAAATTGACTGTAGCTCTCTGGCAAGGATTGCAAGATCAAGTTAGTGGCCAGTTCTTGGCCAAGTGGAAATCTCAGCCTCTTTAGGTTTTCTATGTACCCAATCATCTTGAGCACATATGGACCTACGGGAGTCTCATCTTGCATCTTGCACTGAAACAGTGCCTTGGAGATCTCGAATCTCTCGTGCCTCGCTTGTCCTTGATATAGTTGACGAATATGTTCAACCATATCATAAGCAGACATCAACTCGTGTTGCTTCTGAAGCTCAGAGTTCATGGTCGCGAGCATGAGGCATGACACATCTAATGCATCATCTTGATGCTTCTTATAAGCATCTCGGTCAGCTCGTGTGGCAGTGGCAGGAGGTGCCTCGGGAATGGGTTGCTCCAGGACGTACAGTTTTCTTTCTTGTGTGAGAACGATTCTCAGATTCTTGTACCAGTCTAGGAAATTAGCTTCATTGAGCTTGTCCTTGTCAAGGACAGAATGCAGGGAGAAGGTGTTCATGTTTGTCGACATGGCAATCTACAACAGAAATAATGCAGAAAGTAAATATCATATTCCATTTATCATTTAATTAGGCCTTTAACTAAATGATGCTCCAACTGAATTATAGAGCTTTTGTAGAATCAAGTTATAGATGTGGTCAAACCACACTACTAGATTCATACTAATGAGATATAATTCACGCGGGACAAGATCCACATCATACTACGCCTTGAGTTAACTTTAGCTAAATTGCCCAAGATTTAGTATAATCGGTAGATAACTAATTATCAATTACATCTCTATGCAACTCTTGTTTATAGAATCAAGATCCTCATTTTTACTAAAGCTTGAGTTAGCTTTGGCTAAATCGCCCAAGATTTAGTATAAATGTGATTTTTATCCTATCTTCCAACCGTTGGAAAATGCTTATAGTTATACCCAATCAAATTGAGTTAACTAGTTATACTCAATCTAATTGAGTTTGTACTCACCCAAGCTTTGATAGGCGAGACCAAGATTATCCCTCCGCACCCTACCAAGATAATATGCGTTACTCTGCTTTGGCAGATTCAACAACAACAAATGATCGAGGTAGTGATGGGTATCAAAACATGGTAGGCATTTCGAGTTGACTCGATTAAGATCTAATCTAATTGGTAATGTGTATCATATACTCATCAAGGCACTAATTACCCTACAATAGCATGCATCACATACACACAGAATATATCACTATTCAAAAATAATGTGACATGGTTATGGCCCTACTACGATCCTCTCTAGCCAAAGAGAAGATCAAATGGTCAACCTAGGGATAGCACCTTCTCTAAGGTCTTCATTTGACCACCTTGTGTTATCGGCTCCCTTCTTGTAACTCAATCTTCAATTGTACATTACAAAAGTGAAACTCGAGTTACATTCGAGTCTAAAACTATTTTACAACAGGAATATTAAAAGAAAGAGGGCACGACACACAGGTCGTGTAACAAAATACAACACGCACAACCAACTGAAGGCTTGCAGGCCGTATTATGAATTACAACACACAATTTTCAATCATATTGGGTCTTTTGGGCCATAACCATGAACACATCACACACATATTCAAAATATGTATTTTCATTAATTTTTATAAATTTACTACCATTCTAATAACCATTTATGAGCCGCAATTTCGTAGCGGTCTAGTTTGTTGATTTTTTGGCCGAGGTCAAGTAACAATTCCCCTGGGGCAGCACCCCTACTCACAAAATTAATTTTGTGAGTGTTACATAGACCTTACAGTACCTAAAATCATTTAGATCGCCGATTTGGTCGAGACCAACTCGTTTGCGAAAATTTTTCTTAGTGGCTGAAACCTCCAAGTGACTATACACTTGTTATTTTGCGCCCAAGAGGAAAATACTCATAAAAATGTTGAAATTTAGTAAATCTACATAAATTTATAGATCTGCAAATATCCAATAAAATGCAAATAAAACTAGTATATGCTTCGCACGTGCTCTGATACCACTGTAGCAACTTTCGAGCCGCAAAAACCGCTTTTTGTATTGCGGAAATCCCGAAGTTCTTGCCACGGATCCGTGCGAAGATAAAAATTAACATATACATAGTTTTCTCCTAGATCTACACTAGATCTACATGGTAGAGATTATACCTTTGTAGCAAAGCCCTTCGCTTATCCCGCTCGTCCAAAAGGTATCGGATCTCGAAAAGTATCAAGTGAACACTCCTCTACAAGTATCCACACGGACAAAAGGTAAAGAAAAACCACTTAGAGTGTGCTAGCACTCTTGGGTGGCTCGGCAATGGAGGAGAGGGAGAGATGAGAAGAGAGGAGGAAGAAGATGATCTCTTGAATGAGCACTTGATTGCTTCACATCACCATTAAGTGGCAGGCCACCTTATGAGAGGTTATATACCTCCATATAATACCAAGAGTCATGGCTCTTGGTCTCCCTCATGAGGTGGCACACAATTATGTGGCCATGATGATGTGGAACACCATCATTGGTCGGCCCCATACCAAGTCACAATGAGGTGGCATTTGGTCAAGTCAAACTTGACCCTTCATCTTCCCTCTCAAGTTAAGTCAAACTTAACCCATTTATCTCTCATGATTGATCAAATCTAACCATTGATTCAAGTCAATTTGATTTAATAAATCTCTATTCATTGAATTAAATTGATTCAATGAGTCATAATCTAAATTAGACTCATTCAACACATGAATCAAATTGAGTTCAACTCAATTAGTCTAATTTGGATTACTCTTAATCAAATATGGTTCATCATATGAACCTAATCCTCTTGGTCTATCATATGAACCTAATCTCCATCTAATTGCCCTTTGTGTGTGACCCTATAGGTTCTTATAACGTTAGCAATGCTCCTAAACTCATTTAGAAACATAAGTAAAGAGCAGTATCTAGCAACACATCATTACTACCCAAGTTACAAGAATGTTAAGATCCAACATCACCTTTGTGACTATTAATTGTGACTCTCACAATATATGATAATATCCTTCTATCCTAGACATCTAAATTAATCAACTGAGGCATAGACCGTGTCATCCTCTAATCAATTTATATCTCGAACTCCAAGTAGACTCACTCTAATCAAATGAGCTCAATATCTCATATTGACTCATTTGGGCATGGCCATGCACTTAGTGGTCTCACTCTATCAAGAATCATGATGTTACTCCCGTCATATAGGAGGGATAGATCTCATCTACATCACTCACATCCCTCCGCATAATTTGTTACATACCCAGTAATCGCTTTTATAGTCCACCCAGTTACGGGTGACGTTTAACGAAGCCAAAGTATGTAACTCCTTATGTAGGGAACCATGGTGACTTCAGGTCCAAGGACTGATAGTTATACTAATAGTCACATGAGAAAGTATATGACACTCGTATAACAATCCATGATACTTTCTCATGGTGGGTCATTCAGTATACATTCTTCAATGCATACTCATGTGTCAACTTGATATCTCTATATCCATGACTTGTGAGATCAAGTCATCGAGTTGACCTACATGCTAGTCTCAGCGCATTAACATTGTCCCTAAATATTAATACTTGACTAGGAATGATTAAGAGTAGTGTTCTCTATATCATCTCACTATCGATTCAACCAATCGATTGATATAGATAAGAACCTTCTACTCAAGGACGCTATTACACTTAGTTATTTGTCACTAATACAAGTAAGTATAATAACCATAAAGAAATGTCTTTATAAGTATATAGGAATATGATACATCGAGTCCATATAACAATCATCATATGATTGGTTCTAGGGCTCTAACTAACAACGTTGTCTTCCCTGAGCCGACGACGGTGACTCGCTTTCCTCACATGTGAGTGGTAGCACCGATGTCGTCCATGTCGAAGTACTCCATCGAGTGCATAGTCATTCCATCGAACACCTAAGCTACACCCCATCGCGCAAAATTGGGGAAATTTGGGGCATTGCTTAACCTTCCGTTGCACACAATCAAGAAATCCACCCAATAGATCTAGGGATTTGATGAGATTGAAGTTCAATTGCTGAAATTGGAGACAGGTATGAGCATCAAGAGAATCGGTTTGGGGATCTTACCTCGGTGGAGGGATCACCCTTATAGCTGCTCGGTGAGGTGCCATTCTCCCTTGGCGACGCCAGTCCAGAGGTCCTATACGGCGATCTCCTCTTCGAACGTCCCAACGAGGTCTATCAATACCACACTAGAGTGGAACTTGATACGGCGGAGTAGGTCGAAGTGGCATGCATAAGATTTGAGGTAGTTCATGAGCTGGTCGTGGCAGGGGAAGATCTCAGTGACGTCTGGTCGTGGTGAGGTAGTTCATGACCTCGATGGAGGAGGCTTGGTCACGGGCAGCGCGGATGCAGGTTTTGCATGGAGTCTAGGTCTTGGACGGAGATGGAGGTTTTCACATGGAAAGTTTTTGAGGAGGGGTTTCAGCGGAGATAGAGGTTTTTGTTGCCATCGCGTGAGAGGGGTTCGGGAGGAGACTGAAGACGCATGAGAGAGGTTCGGGAGGTATTCGAGAGATAAGTGGGTACTGAGTGAAATCTAGGACTTTTCTACTCCTTGATCCAACGGTTCATATCATCCCAAATTTAGATGAGAACTTAACAATAGATAACGCTTGTTAAAAATCATTGTCGTAGACACTAAAAAAATACTAATAGATAACACTTTTCAAAAAAACGTTGTCTGTGACCTATAAAAATTATTAATAGACAACGGGTTTTAAAAAAACGTTGTCTATTAGTAAGAAAATAAAGAGATAAACAACGTTTTTCACTAAAAATATTGTAAAAATAAAAAAGACAACGCTTTTTAAAAAAAAAATGTTGTCTTTTAAGTGTTGTTAAATCTCAATTTTCTTGTAGTGTATTTAAATTGACTTTAATTGAATTTATTACAAAAGATGAATGATATGATAAAAAAATAAAAATAGTAAATTTATTCTAGTTTCTAAAAATAGAAATTTAAGGTAATTTATTTATATAAAATATTTGTGCTTGGGATATTATTTTTAAATTAGTTTATTCCCGATAACTGTTATAAGGATACTCAATTCTGATAATACTAATAATATTATATTATAGCGTATATATTTTATCTCTCGTCAATATTATAATGAAACAGTTATATATTGTAATATATATATATATATATATATATTATAACAGTGACTGCAATTGTATAGCAAAGTTATAATAATAAAATTAAAAATATTTTTAGAATAAAAATGAATTATAATAGAATGGAATGTATTTTAATAATAAATAAAAAAGAAACGTCAGAATTTACCTTTTCATTTTTACCCAACTATATTTTCAAGATAACCTAGCAACTTTTTGCTTCCGTTGGTGGTCACTCATTAATTAATATTACAATTAGAATTCAGAAATAAATAAATAAATACAATATTTTAACAAAAAAAATTAAATAATTTTATATAATAGTCTTTAAAAAATAATATTATTTTATCAATAATATTTAGGTGTTCATCATCCACCATCAGAACAGATATCTTTCTCTATAATTCCTCGCTGATGCTCATCAACCCTGATACATTTAATATGACAAAGCCACATTATAGTGTACCAGGGCTTAACTCTGGGCAAACGACGTAGTTGATCATATTGAGAAGAAGGTCATAGTGACGGGAGAAAGAAGAGATCAGCTCAGTTATAAGATCAGCCTGGTTGGCTCTGTCTTGGGTTACATTAATGCTCCTGCTCTTTCCGTCACCTCCTCTATCTCTATCGTCGCAATGCCGCAAATTCGCAGCGGGAAGTTGAGGACCGCTCGGGCATCATGGATGCGGAAGACACGATCGTATGCAAGCGCGGCCTCCTCTATCGCGACTTACACCCCCAACCATAATCGCGCCCCCTTTCACCCCATATCCTATATCTCTGTCGCATACTTTCCTCATGATTGTTGCCTCACGCCCCATTAATCCTTTAATTTTTTTTTTTTTTTTTTGGTCCCCAGGGCGTAGCACAGATGGGGAGTGCATGGTTCTGTGGTCCCCGGGGTGTCACTGCCTGGGGTTAACGTCTCCGCTATGCACTTTCCACCTGTGTACCTGCATTTACCTCCCTCCATATCCGTGGGACCGGCTCTATGGGGGCCGCTGATGTGGCGGTTCCATATTTTTTTTAAATTTATTTATTTTTATTAGTAAAATCAATGCTTGTTATTTTTTTTACTCTTTTATAATTACATATTAAAAATTGAAGATATTAAAAATCAAGAAAAAATATTTTAATATTTTATTAACCTTTTTTTTATATATTTCAATTTTTTATTAAATTTATAAAATTAAAAATAAATAAATTTAGAGGGTTATTATTAAAGTTTAAATAGTGTTTAAATTAATGTAATTTAGGAGGAAAAAGAAAATAAGAAAGAGAAGTTGAATGCATACAGAAAGAGAGAAAAAAAATCTTCATACAACGGTAAAATTATAATTTGGTGGGCATTTTGGAAATAATGAAATATTGGTGTGCCTTTTGAAATTTCTGAAATTTCATATGCCCCATTCAGAATTTGCCCTTTTTTTAAATAGTTCCATTTAACTATCTTTTGTAGCTCTAATATGTTACGACAGTTGGCCTCCAACCTAATTGAATAGTTTGTTAAAAAAGAGTCAGAGCTGTACCTATGTTCAACGGGGCTTGAAGCGCATACTAAAAGTGACCCTCTTGATGCGGTAAATAATGATAAAATTTAATTTACAAATAATATATATAATAAATACATAAATAAACTAAAAATAAATATACTATATCAATAAAAAGTTAATAAATATTTAAAATAATTATATAAACACTACTCATCAAGCTGTTTTAGAGATATTTAATCAAATTTGCATAATCCAATTGCCAGACTATTTCCTTTTCAATCGATAACATTGATAGTCCATTTAGTGTATCTCGTAACATTGAGACAAATGCGGTAACTGTAGTCAGTAGCAAGGCGACAAACAGTAACCACCATGCAATTAGGTCGTAGTTCGCACAAGCGACCAGGGTAACGTGCGACAGCCACCACGTACGGAATTAGGTCACACGAGCAAAAGTCAACTGGCAGCCCACGTCGCATGAGATAGCCACTGCGAGAATCGACTCGATTAGGCACACAAACAACCGTTGTTGCACGATTAGGATACAATTGGTGTCGCGTGTTGCAAGACGAAGAAGATGGTCGAAGAAAAAGATTATGATTACCTCTTGTTCAATGAATTCGTGCCTTGGTAGAAAGAACGTTAAGAAGAAATCGTGTGCAAAGAAGTGCAACACTAGATAAGAAATTGCATGCAAAGAAGAGTCATGCGTTAGTGTATGCCTCAGAGCCGTGAGAATAGGTCGGTCATTTAGGGTCCATGTCTTTTTTTTTTTGTATAATAAAAAAAATGGGTCCTTCATTGGGCTGGGCCCTCAGGCGATTGCCTCTCTGACCTCATGGAAGTTACGGCTCTGAAAAGAGTGTTAATCTAATAATAATAATAATTATTATTATTATTATTATTATTATTATTATTATTATTAATGGTACCATTAATTTTTAGACTTAAAATGATTATACATCATGAAATGACGGAAAAACATGAAATTTTGGATCATTTGAATGCCTCAATTGGTTTAGATAATTTGTTTCTTAAGAATAAAAGATAGGAATAAAATAAATATTTAAATTGACTTTAACTGAATTTATTACAAAAGATGAATGATTTGATTAAAAAAATTAATTTATTCTATTTTATAAATATAGAAATTTAAGGTAACTTATTTATATAAAATATTTGTATTTGGGAAATTATTTTCAAATTAGTTTATTCTCGATAAAGGGCACTCAATTCTAATTAATAATATGAATATTTTATTTGGGAGGTGCGATCATGTCTTTTGGCACGACTCAATTCTAATTAATAATATGAATATTTTATTTGGGAGGTACGATCATATCTTTTGGCACGACCATGGCTTTACTCTGCTCTGCTTGCCTGACATGGCCATGTGAAAATACACGGATAGAGTCTTTCTCTTCTCTAGACGAATGGCGTGGCCGTGTGAAAACACACGACCAAAGTCTTCCTCTTCTCTGGATGAATGGCACGGTCGTGCCTTTTGGCACGGTCCTGTGTTGCTTGCTCATGGGAGAAGGGACATGGTCATGTAAAATAACACGGCCGAAACTCTGCTCTGTGTCTCTCCGAAGCACATTTCGCACCGTTTTCACTCCAAAAGTGCATCCTATTGACAAAAAACCAAACAAAAACAAATCTCCGACAAAGAGTGTAATTATGCTGAAAATATGACAAATAAGAGTAACAATGCATTGAACAAATACAAAGAAAGCAAGTGAATATGCATTAAAACATATATAAAAATAGATATGTTCTACGCACATCATATCCCCTAGACTTAAACTTTTACTCGTCGTCAAGCAAACTACCGCAATCTAGATACATGTGCTAATATATTGCATTATAATCTCTAGTAAATCAATCAAATTTTATCTACTAGTTTTATTGATGAGAAAAAATTGTAGAGTAATCTAAGAGTGGTCTAACCATGAGTTCTTGTACAAAATGTAATAAGTGATGTAAACTCTTCAAGTTTCAATCCCTAGTCCTAGTCAAGTCATCATCCCAAATGATTTCCTCATGTTCCCAACGATAGACATTTACCTGCCACATACTTGGTTTATATTTCTTAGTCTACCCAAGGTCTTAAAGACGTGCTCGACATCAAGAGAAACATAACATTTATTTCCCCAGTAACCTAACTCGATGTCAAATGGGTAACTTGCTAGTTTCCACTTGCGAAACTATTTTTTTATATCCCTTATTCTTTTTTTTCTCAAAGTGATTGCTTGTGCAACACTTGAATTTTTTTTTTCTCTTTTTTTGGTGCTTTAGATGTAGCACTAATGACCATAGGGATATTTAGATTCTTTTCAAACAAGCTTATATGATATGAGCATCATCCTCTAACCAAAATGTAGTCTAAGAAATCACCAGGAAAACCTAAGTATTAGATAAATAAGATGAATCATAACTATTTCAGAGTTATCTACTATTAAAGCTCAAGCAAAGTGAAAATAAGATTCTTAAAATCAAGCCAACACTCAAATCTATCTCATTACAATACAATGCTCACTTCATGCTACTAGTGATAGAGAAAAGAAGTTCACCAAAATAACTCAAAACTATCTCATTACATTACAATGTTCATTAAAATATGAGTTATTTTGGTCTTTGTAACACATTATGACTTAAAATTAAATCAGATGGATGTAAAAATCGCTTTCCTTAATAGTATGTCTAACGAAGAAATCTATATGGTTCAACCAGGAGGTTTCATTACTAAATACCAAGAGGAAAAAGTATGTAGACTTAAAAAGTCGATACGTGGGCTAAAACAAACGTCAAGATAATGAAACATAAGATTTAATAAAATTATTTTATCTTATGGTTTCAAGATAATTAATGAGCATCATTGTGTTTTCCTGAAAAGAAAAAAAGAAAAGTAAGTTATTTTACTATTATATGTTGATGATATGTTAATAGTTGGAAATGTCATAGGGTATGTCAAGAGTAGTTGTCGTCACAATTTGATATAGCTGATATAGGAGAAGCTGAGTACATCTTATGGGTGAAGATCATTAAAGATCGTTCTAAAAGACTTTTGGGTCTGTCACAAAAGTCTTATATAAATAAGATATTACATCATTTCAGCATGTCTAATTACAATGTAGAACATATGCTTATTGTAAAAGGTATTGCTTTAAGCAAGAGTATGAGTCCCAAAACTCCTAAGGAAATAGACAAGATGAATAAAAAATTATATGTCAGTATTATTGGTAGTTTGATGTACACTATATTGTGTACACATCTTAACATCAGCTATGTTGTTGGCTTAGCCAGTCGCTTCCAGTCAAACCCAGGACCAAGACACTAAAAGGTGGTAAAAAGGATATTCAAATATCTAAAGACGACAACAAATTATTGTATTTGTTTTCAAAGATTATTGTAAAATACCGAAAAAAGGCTAATAACCATAAGGGAATTTTCTAAAATTTTTAAAAAATTTCTGAAATTTTTAGAAATTTTCTGAGAATTTTTCGGAGACCGTATGGTGTAGGTTACGGGGACAAATATTGGGCTCCGGGAAAGCCTGTTTAGGCTACCCTATTTAAACGAGGAAAAGTTGAATTTTTCCTTTTTCTTTTATTCTTTTCCTTCTCCCCCCACGTGCCCGAGCCCTAACCCGGTGCTTCCTCACGCCGAGCCTCCTCTCACGTCGATCTCTACCCTAACCGCACACGGTGGTTTCTTCTTCCCGAGCATACAAAACCCATGCCTGATCACTTCTCGCCTCTTCTTCTTCTCCCGAACTTCTTCCCCTCTTCTGATCTACGCACCGATGCCGACCGTCGTGCCCTAATTTCCTCATCGCCTTCTCCACACAACAGCGTCGACGCCCACAGAAGCCTCGCTCCTCTGCCCTAGGGCTCGAGCCACCGTCGACCAAGATTTCCCTCTGCCCTAACGTCGACAGTTCAGTCCATCTTCTCTGTGAGTCGCTCCACCCGATTCCTCTTCAGTGCCGGAGTAGTTCTTCTCAACCGGTGATGCCCTCGTGAACCAGAAGCAATAGTGCCACTCTCCCTTCTTCCCCCTGTGTTTCCACCAGCTACCACAGCCAACACCGACTTCACTGCGCATTGCCACCCCGTGCCCTAGATTGGGTCCACCTAATCGCCGACGCCAGCCAAGGTGTAGCCGACAGTTGCCACTTTTCCGGCTACAAGAAGGTAGGATGTGTAGTTGTCCTGTTATCCTTCCTATTAACCCCTGCCACAGCTTGTCACTGGTTTAGCACGATCTGGATTTGCAGATCTGTAGATGCGGCGGGGAGGTGTCGGATCATCCTATTGCTGGTTCTTCCCCTGATCAGATTCTTGGCTTCTCTTTCTTTCAGTTGATTGGAGTCTTGGATAAGAGGTGTTGGGAATCAGTAAGGTCTTCTTGGTAGCTGTCAGCAGAGGCTTATAAGGCTGTAAGCTTTGTATCTCGGTTGTATCTTAAGGTAAGAATGTTGTACAGTGAAGTGAAGAATAAATTGTACTAGAATTGATTTAGGTTCGGATTATTAATCTAATGGGTTGATTGGGGATTAGGTAACTAACCCTAATTAACCGTTGGATTTAATTTAGGTAGGTTGAGGTTTATAGTTTAGGATTTTTCCCTAAATTGTTCTTAAGGATTTTTATTTAGCTATTCGTTTGAGTTATAACTAAATAAAAATGTATATATATTGGTGACACAGGACTTTGACGCGAGACGAGTATCTCGACGTCGGATTTGGACCGGATTGGACCTTTCTATTAGAGGCGGGTACTTTGACTTATCTTTTTAGATATGTCATTTAATATGCATAGTAATTTTTAACAAATAGTAATAATTATGTTCCTTATTTGCATCAGTTTGTCACTACCGGATACTTGTTACATGCTTGTTTTTCTTACTTGTTATGCATTCCATGTTAGTACCCACCTGATTTTATATGCTTATAGAAGTAGTGACATAATCATGCCTTATTATGTGAAGGACCTAGTTTTAATACCTTCTCTGACCTGTGTACCTAGATCTGTTTATTTGATCCATTTATATTCGGTACATATTTTATGGAGGTAGATATGGTCAGGATTTGTATGCTTAGTGTCATGCACCATCTCGCATGATTGCATGCTGTGTGATAGTCGGCTCCATTATTGTTAAGCACATCACCAGTTACATGGATCGTCACACACAACCACTCATGGGTTAATGGTTTTTATCAGACAGGGTGTGTTGCAGCAGGTTGCTCTGTCAAGGGCTCCGTTGGTCCACTCATGGGTAGTGTGATGCAGCGTAGTAGCAGGATCGGGATCCCTCCTCTGGACTGGCTCAGGGAGATGAGAGCATTGTGCTCCCCCACTTATGATTTGGGGGTAAGGAGGATAGATGTACTCCGACAGCATCCCGTCCACTCGGTCACTTAGGAGCAGTGATAGCAGAGTGCACGGTTGTCACAGCTTTATCCACTCAATCTCACCATCGTGTGTGAGACGGCTGACTGGCAGTAGGGGTGACTAGGACATGTCATTGGCATCATACGCATTGATGCATTTATTGCTTATGTTTGCTGCACTTATATGCTGCATATTTGGTGGATGCATATGTTTGACAATGCATACAGGATTTCTATACCTCTCGGTCTATTATCCATATTTACCATGTCCTGGTTAGTATAGATACTCTTTATTCCTTTCAGTGTGCATTTATCATTCCTATATCAGGAAACTGTACGCATAATTATTGTTATTGGTTATTTCTTACTATGTATGTCAGTAGTTACCCGCTGAGGAGTTGACTCACCTCGTTGTTATCACTATTTTCAGGTTGATGCTGTCAGGAGAGTTCCAATAGCTAGTCCCCCTGCAGATCGCGAGGATATTTATTTGGTCATTTGGTTTTTCTTATGATGCTATATAGACTACGTTTTAGACTTGTACTAGTTTTGTTCTATGGATTATTGTATGGTCTTTTATTTGTCGATGGGTTTTCTTTTTATATTTATTTGGATATGTTGTGCTACATGCCTGCCTGGACGGCAGAAGAGGTGAGTTGATTTTATTTGCGTCGTTATGATTTGTGTTTTATGGGTGTAGTTGAGTAGGATATAAGTTTTGAGCTTTATGGGTGTAGTTGAGTAGGATTTTTTG
This sequence comes from Zingiber officinale, assembly GCF_018446385.1. Lineage (NCBI taxonomy): Eukaryota > Viridiplantae > Streptophyta > Magnoliopsida > Zingiberales > Zingiberaceae > Zingiber > Zingiber officinale. The sequence continues at coordinate 37,960,693 of NC_055998.1, forward strand.
AGATGGTTTTCCTTATCGATGCATTAGTTTAGTCTACTATTAAACTGCGTGGTATGTTATCAAATATATATTGTTCCGGCCGTGTTGGCCGAGTATGAGTATGTTGTAGGAAGTTTCAGATTGTCACCCGTACAGGGGAGATACTGCCGAAATTTCTTCTGGCATGGACTCCCTCGCGGCGTGACAATTATATATGAGTTTGAAAGGCTATTCAGATGTAAATTGGGTTGAAGACCTGGATGATAGAAAATCTACATCAGGCTATGCGTTCTTGTTGAATGATAGCGTCATCTCATAGAACAACAAGAAACATGCTTGTATAACTTTGTCAATTATGGAAGCTGAATATGTGGCATATTCAACGGTTGTGCAAGAAAAAGTCTTACTAAGAAGGTTCCTGAAGCATCTGAAGGTTGCTAAGAATAGTGGGAGTCCAATAACTTTCTACTGTGACAGTCAAGCTTAGGGGTGTAAATGAGTCAAGCCGCTCGTGAGCTATTCGAAACTCGATTCGATAAAAACTCGTTTAATGAGGCTCGTTAAGATAAACAAACCAAGCTCAAGCTTCACAATATTCGGCTCATTAGCTCGCGAACATGTTCGTTAAGCTCATAAATCAACTTTTAAATAAAAATAATAATAGTTTTGATATTGAATTTATAAATTTTACACTCTACTATGAAAAACATATACAAATATATTAAATTTATTTATTAGAATAAAATTATAAATTTTAACAAGAATATTATAATTTTTTTAAAATATATAATTTAGTTTTTAATGAATATTTAAATTTATAATTTATATTTATTAAGCTCGTTTATGCTCGATAAAAGTTCGAATAAGCTTGTGAGCCATGAATATATTCGTTAAATAAAGCTCGAGCTAGGCTCGATTATAAACGAGCCAAACTCAAACATCCAAGAGTTCGGCTCGGCTCGGCTCGGCTCGGTTCGGCTCGGCTCGATTACACCCCTAGTCGAGTTAAAGTAGCTTTCTCGAAGGATCCCAAATATCACAATAAGGGTAAGCATATAGCTATAAAATATAACTATGTGAGGGATGTTATGGCTAAAAGGAAAGTAATTCTTGAGTATGTCCCTACACATGCTATGTTTGCAGATCTTTTTACTAAGTTATTGACTTAAGAGTCATCATTTCAAGGATATGTGAAGTCTTTGAGACTTCGTAAAATGTAACACTTTGTAAAGACAATTGGATATATAAAATGTAATGAACTACTCAGTGTAAATATCTTTGTTACATTTGGATAAAAGTCTTGGTGAGCATGTGACAGGTTGAGATTGGTCCACTCACGTGAACAATCGTCTCTATTTGTTAAGTATAAATAGAAGTGAGACAGTTAGAGGCATACTCATAAATTAAAGTCGCCTTGATAATTGTGTCAAGATGAAATCATTTATGAATGAATAATGATTGAAGTAAATGTATCTACCATTTACTAAACCTATTGGAAGCTAAATTTAAATTCATGAGTTGAATTCAGGATTAGCCATTAGGTATGTCTAGATCAAAATCTATAGGATGTTAAATTTGAGAACAGCATGCACTCTTTTTAGTAAAGAATATCATTGTAGCATGTGATTCATACTACATATATTACTACGACAATAAAGGTAGTAAAAGAATGGATCCGTGCTTTTTTACTTTGTGAGACCCTTGAGATTTAAGTTAATCTTAGTTTTAACCTAAGTGACTATTTAGCTGTTTACTTCAAGGTCTAATCAATAACTGCTACTTTAGCATGTATCCTATGGCTATGGATGATTCGGTGTATGGAACATAACTAGAAAAACAACTGATTAGAATGAATAGATTCAAGCTAAAAAGATTAAGATATATTTATATCTTTAACATTTATTCACTAATGAACCAGTTATATTTTTTGTTAAGTATATAAAATATGATTGTAAATAATTGTATTATTTGGAAATATAGAACTTGCTCTCGACATAATTATTATTATGAGGGACTAAAGATCTTCATACTAATGTATATAACTTAATCTGGAATAAAGATAAGATATGAATGTCTTTGATTCATTTGGTAGAGTGACAAAGTAAAGTGTAACAATTTGAATAGCATTGATCGCTCTAAGTGACTATGTAAGGTATAATAATCTTCTTCACATCAAACGCTCGGTATACTTACTATCACATTAACTATTTTCCCTAATATATGGAATAAATATTCTTGTATAATTTTTGTAACTTGATTATTATATTGTCTTTATGATTTAATTTTTATTTAATTTTTTGAGTAATTAGTCTTGATAATTTGACTTGCGAATGGAAGATGTAGGTAGTGGATAACGTGTGCAGTGGCATCACACGTTATCGTGGGAGTGGGCGTGTGCAATTGTAAATTGTTGCACACGTTGCCCCCACTCTTTCCCTATCCTCTTTTTTTATAAGCAATATGAAGAGAACAGGTCCCACGGGGTTATCCGAAATGGTTAGGACGTAGAAATTTACCCAATGAGAACATGGGTTCGAATCACGGCGGCAGCAAGGGCATAAATCCCTTATCCTCGTGTCCCTCAGCCTACTACGCCCTTAACCCCTTCGGCTACCATGATTAACCCTCCTCGTGATAGCCTTGGGCAAAGTCCACGGGAGCGCTGGGGGCGAGCGTTATCGCCTTTTTTGCCCAATATGAAGAGAACAGTGTAGGAATTGGTTCGTCCAAGTACAAGAGAGAATATAAGAGAGGAAGGCTCAAATTCTCTTCGAAGGAAGAACATCCAAGAACAAGAATTTGATTTGTAAAATTTGGAGGGCTTTTTTTTCATAATCACTCTATTGACATCAAATAAGAAGAATCAAGATCTCCGAGAGATCGCTACAAGTTTTTTTACTGGCTTCGAATGATGTATAACATACATTTCAATTAACATATATAATATTATGAAATGTGTTATCTTTAACTGGATTAGTCGTTGCAAGAAAAGAATAGTTAGTTTAGTAACCCCATTTAATATTAAAGAATAATTTAAATTACCGTTGATTGATTAATTAAAATTATTTTAAAATAAATAATTAATAATAAATGCTGTCTGAAAATTTAAAATTAACCCATTTAATATACATGCATACATATAGAGAGACATAATTGATATGTTAAGTGACGCTATGTACGTGACCATGAGCGACATCCAACATAGGTGATCTGACGCAACCAAAATTCATTTTTTTTAATCCCGATTTCATCTGCATGCAATAATTTTTCTTTCTTTCCTCTTAAATTAAAATAAAATTTTATCTTCTCTCTTATTATTACATGTAACAATAATTGTAATACTGATGTTACAACGTTGTAGCAGCTACTATGTAGTAGCTGCTACAACTATATAATAGTTGTTACAACTTGTACCAATTACTATGCAATAATTGTTATAACTGTGCAGCAGCTGCTACAACTATACAACAGCTGCTACAACTATGCAGTAGTTGTACAACTTGTAATAGTTACTATACAGTGGATAATACAACTGTACAGTAGCTGCTACAACAATACAATAGCTGCTACAACGATGCAACAGCTACTACAACGATGTAATAACTACTACAACATAATATCTACACAATAACTGTTACACGTTGTTGCAGCTACAACACAATAGCTGCTACAATGCAATAACTATACAATAACTACTACAACATATAACAGTTATTGTGTAGTAGCTGATACGACATATAACAATTATTGTATAGTAGCTGCTACAACTTTTAAAAATCAGCACTACAATGATTATTACATGCAATCATATAAAAAAGAAACGTTTATTTTAATTTAAGAGGAAAGAGAGAAAAGTTGTTATATGCAAATGAGAGAATGATTAAAAAAATTAAATTTGAGCCACGTCAAATAACACACATCGGATTTCGCTCACGGTTGTGGACGAAGCGTCGCTTAACCTATCAGCGCTCTCTCTCTCTCTCTCTCTCTCTCTCTATATATATATATATATATATATATATATATATATATATATAATTTAGAAATTAACCCACACAAAAATAAAGGTTACAGTAGAATAACTAAAGATAAAGTGGCTGGCCCATCCAAAAAAAAAAAAACAGAAGTACAAAATCAAGTTGGTATGTTTACATGCAAATCATGAGATGAAGCTATTTCTTTCTAATTTTCAATCAAAACAAAAGTTTATTAGAAATTACACAATGGACGTGATCCAGATATCGTACAATTTGTAAATCGTATGAATGGCTACTGCTTCCCCTCTTTTAAATAATAAAGCGTATTCGTATGTGGGCAGAGATTTCACCTGTTCGGCTTTGAAAGCACTGTGGAGTTCCAGTGAGTTTGTGGGAGGTAAGCGATCATGTAGTTCACAGCCTCACATGAATGTTCACCACTGTTGGTTGCATGTAAATTTGTTGGATCGAAAGCACGAGAGGCAAGTAGGGATGGAAAAGAAAAGAAGACCGCTTAGCCCTGCCGTCTGCATTGCTGGAATCGACTCCTACATAAAAAGATTTTGTGGAGTAAGTCCATGTTAGAATGATCTCGTTGATTCAGTTTTGCAGGATCCGTACAATGGACTATGGTTTATCACGCCAAGACATGAATGATCACTTTGTTGCACAGAAAAATTCTCAGAGCAGTTTCATGGAGTAATTTGTTGAAAACAAATAACCAGATACATCAAAGGATACATAAGCTATATCGCGTTCCTATATATGTATAACATAGTTTGAAATAGCATAAATCCTAAGAACTAACAAGTTTTGCAGAAAAAGCTTATCAGTATCATGAAGAGTTGTACGCTTGTAGCAGAGACAGTGCAACACAGTCCTAACACTGTAAATCATATATTACTCTAAATTCCGAAGACCAACATATGTATATAGGTAAATATGCAGAAATTGAATCAAGAAATTATACATCAATAAGTATGCACAAACATTATTAGTCCATATTGGAGTTCCCGTGTGTAAATTGTACGTTCTCTTTTATTCTTCATGGTTAAGTTCTTTGAGTACTCTGCGTCCTTGTGAAGCTATATGCTACCTCTCACTATGTCCATTTAGATGTATTTATTTTGTCTATATCTTAATCCTAAGCAAAAAGAAGTTACCACCATTTTATCTTTCAAGTGCCTTTTGAGGTTATTATCTTTTGCAGTAAGGGTAATATTGCTATTGCTGAGTTACATCAAACCGTTTTTAATTAATGTGACAGTTTTTAGCCGATTTCTTCTCCATCTCACCTACATGGCTAACGCACTGGTGTTTAAAACCGAGGTATTTTATCCGTCTTCCGTGAATCTACCCCAGCATCTTCTATTGTATATTTTTTGCCACTCTCTTGCCATAACTCAAGCCTGTTATAACTGCTCCTTAGAATTTCATTGCATTATCAGAACCCTATGTAACACTAGATGCTACCTCCAATTTTGGCATTCTAATTGCCAGAAGAAAAAAAAATACTCTTAAATGAACCATCTCTTCTTTTTCACCACAATATTCTACTACCACTTTTTCTTCGGCTTTATTTAAAGTTCTCCATACTATATCAAAGATTATTTTAATCAAGTTGGAGATGACCTATGATGGATAAAATGGTAATGTTGCACTCAAATGATATACAAGAACTAGTTGGATGCAAATGGGTGTTTACTGTTAAAATTATCCTCTGATGGTTAAGTTGACAGGATCAAAAATTGACTGATGGTAGAAGGATGCATATAATATATGGTGTTTACAGTAGGTATAAATTCTCTCTTATAGCTAAGATTGCTTTCATATTTTTTTCTTTCTAAAACTAGATGTAACATTGCTACTTGTTACATCATTTGGATACCAAGAACACTTTCTTCCATGCTGATGTTAACAAGGTGAGTATGGCAAATCTTTTGGATTTGTTGCTCAAAAGGAAGTAGGAACTTGAATGCAAATTTAACAAGTTTTTGCATGGAATATGGATTGAAATATTTAGACTTGACAAATTCAGTTATGTGCTTATTAAGTTTGGCATGATCAAGAATACAACAAAAATAACAACCGAGCCTCAAGTGGGGTTAGCTATATGGATGCTCATACACCATTGGATTCAATCCCCTACAATATCTTCATCTATATTTAAATAAAAATTATCTTATTTTATCATTGATAATTAAGTCTTCTTTTGTCTCTCTTCCTCTATTACTGTGTGTATTTGATATAGTCTCACATTATCTAACTGGGACATTTATCGGATACCTAAGTGCATGTATATACCATCTTAAATGTGCCTATTAAAGTTTTTTCTCAATAAGAACCTAACTTTCTCTCTACTACTGGTTTCTTATTAGCATTTAAAATTTCTCTTTAAACTTTAGAGGTACCTTAGGATTATAAAACACATCTAATGTCCTTCATTTCAACAATTTTACTTGTATCCTATATAAAATATCTCTATCAACCCTTCTATCCTTTGGCAAAAACGATCTTACATATGTCAGTTGCATGTAATTCGCCATCTCCTAGCTTAATAATTGTCTTGCTACATCTAATACTACTAAATTTAAATTTCATATATTATGTCTTTATTCTACTAAACCTAAAACCTTTTTATTTCTAGCATTTTCTGTCAAAATTCGAGCTTAGCATTTACTTCTTCATGTATCTCATAGACCAAATGAATATCATCTGCAAATAACATACATCATTGCAACGTGTTTTGGATGTGTCCAATAAGTTCATCATGACTAGTGTAAAAAACTATAACCTTAGAGTTAATCCTTATGTACCCGTATCTTTATAGGAAATGATTCAATTAATCCATCTAAAGTCCTCACTCTTGTCATTACATCTTCATACATATCCTTAATTATTTCAATATATGCTACATTAATACTTTTCTTTTTTAAAATTCTCCACATAATTTCCTTAGGGTCTCGATCTCCTTAATATTGTTTCTATCGCTCTTTCCCAAAATCTCATGGTATGACTCATTAGCTTAATGCCCCTAAATTAGCATAATTTTATATGTCTCCTTTGTTTTTATACAAGGAACTAGAGTACTTACCCTCCACTAATCATACATGTTCTTCATTTTCAATATCAGGTTGAATAACTTCATAAGTCATTCAATACCCTATTTCCCTAAGCACTTTCATACCTTTGTTGGAATATCATCCGATACAACCGTTTTCTCATTTTATTGCATCATATTTAATGTTTGTTCTACTTCTGCGATTATTCTTGACATGGTCAAGAATGTATCAAGTTATTCAGTGTTTCATGTTCCCCCGATTTGACAAAGTCGAGAGCTCCTTTTTTACTTTGAATTTATATTCGTTATAGCATATAACAACGAAAATATACACTTGATATACTTGAGATATGTTAGGTAACTAGATTTATTAACACTTGAACGGATCCAAATACCATATTAATACCAGGAAAGGATGAGACGCCATTTGGATCAGGAATATATCATTGATTAGTTGCTGAACTATCTTATATAGCTATTAAACCTAAACTTCTCTTTTGTGGAGAGTATAGAAAGTCAATTACTTGAGCACCTTGTCAAGGAGCCTAGAAGGTGTCTTTGATTACCCCACCATGAGCCTAACGCCTGTTTACCTACATTTACCTCTCTCTATATCAATGGGACCGACACTAGGGGTGTCATTAAGGTAGCAGATATACTTTTTTTTCCCCCTAGAAGGTGCCTTGAGAGTCCTCTAATCCTGTACATAGTAACTTTTATTGTGATTGACGCCATCTCTCAAATTAAATATTACAGTGATGCAAATTGAGCATGTCTCCTGATAAATTTATAATCCACATCAAGTTATTATATTTTTTTTCTACAATTAATATATTGGAAGTATAAAAAAGTATAATTAATGGTGAAACAATTAGAGGTAAAATACAAGACCATGGCTCTAGCCACAGTGAACTTGTTCAGCTGAAAAAATTAATGACTTGATGAGGTGATGCTCCTACTGAACCAATAAGGAAACATTATGATAAACTACCTGCACATTTTCTCCTTTCTAATCTTCCTAGAAGGATAAACTATGCAGTAATAGGATTGCCGCCTTGTTTCAAAAAGATACAATTTCTTAAGATCATTACACATACTGTTGGTTTCAAAGTTAGTCCTTGAATTTGCTAAGTTTTTGAGAGGTAATAGAATAAAGTAGATTTGTAATAAGATGGGGACATCCGATATCAGTCAAAAAATTAACCTACTTGTAAATAAGTAAATGTACAATGACCTATCAGTAAAAGCATCTAATATTGGCTACCTAGGTTATTGATTTATATCAGATTATTCTGCATCAAACATCACATTATTTAAAAGTTGATCCATAAATAATGTACTAGAACGTAGTTTACCTGTCTTTATCTTGAATTTCAGAACATTTGGTTGCCTTCTTGAAATAAACTTTAATGGATGATCAGTAGAGTGTCTATGTCGATCTGTGGCAGAAATTAACTACCAATGGAATTGAAATGCCATGTATGTAAGAAGCATATCAAAATGACAATGATTAAACTGAAAGATATAAATTGTGAGAAAACAAAGATACAATAGAAAAATAAAATGAAATAAATAAAAATTAGATTCTGCGGGTCAACCAAAATGAATTGCTAGCTGTTATATCGAAAAATGTTTCAAGTAAATAAAGGTGCATGCAGTACCAAAGGAACTTAAACCATGGATTCAGAATAGAAGAAAAATCATAGAAACGTAAAGTATCACTACAAACAAATTGCCAGTATGATCAGGATCTGGGTTCAGAAGATCATGGAGGGCATTAGCAAAGAGATCAGCTCATCTGCAAACTACCAGGTTTGTGAAACCAGTAAAATCAAAGTGAAACCCAATTCACAATCAGGCAGGACAAAATCAGAATGTCACTTAAGGTATGACATCATCCTAATGTGCATGGCATACAGACACGTATAATCAGTCCATGTAAAATTATTTTCTTAATTATTTGTAAAAACTCCAATTAAAACAATCATCAATTCAACAACCATTATATAGATGGATTACATCTACCACCCACTTAATTAAAATTGCAACCGAAACTTAAGCCTCTAACATTTGCCAAATTGCAGAAAGACAAGTAATGCGAAGCATAAACTTTAGATATGCAACACCAATAATCAAACACTCAAATGCTGGACATTTTTAACACCTCATTTTTTCAATTTTCAGATTCATTTAAGCATAAATCAGAAACTTATAATTTTGCATTAAATTAAACATAACAAAATCAATGATAGTGTCACATTATTGTAGATATTAATTTAATTCAAACCAGAAACTCTGGCTGGATTTGAATGAGTCGATTAAAGATTATAGCCACATGCAAAAGCATATACTATGTCTGTATTATGACTCAATATTGAGTCTGACTACATAATGCTTGTAGGAAAGCCCAGCACATGTATATGTGGCTACGTGGTACAAAATTTCACTTCATTTATTGTGCATTCAATGTTTCTCTATTTTAAATAAGAAATTGTAGAGCATGCCTCACGCAAAATAAAGATGGTCAATTCCAGGAACGTGTGCAACATGAACATCTCACATGGAATCTGGATGGAGAAAGTACATGTAACTTGAGGTTGTTTTAATTAGTCAAGACTCAAGAGTAGGCTTTTTGATGAGAACAAAATCTGTATATGTTCCTTTTGAAGAGCATATACTGCCAAGCATCTCAATAAAGGAGGACTTCCGCATCAGAAACTTCATATAGGCTAAAGGAATGTGACAGCTAAATTAGCCATTCTAGAATAGAATCTAGAAGAGATCCACAAAAACTTAGAAAGGATTGAAAAGAGTGTGGTCAAAGCACTCAAAATCAATATCAAGATGGCTAAGCCATCTTAAAATTATTCTTTCTTGAGTAGCTATATCTAGGATAGTTTCAATCTTCAATCAGAACCTTAGGTTCAAAACTACAGATTACTTGGTAGATACCATGGTTCTTCTGTTAGTTTTCAGTGCAAATACACATCGTCTAGCCAGTTGCAAGTAAATCCTCACAAATAATAGAAAGTAAAACACACACATAACTTCAGTAGAAAATATACCTTGCTCTGCCATCTACTGGACTCAGAGAGTTGGTACTTTATACAGAAAGTCAATTTTTCTTAAAGAATATAGCTACTGTGAAGAAAATAAAACCAAAATAACAAGCAATGTCACTCTTAGCCAAATTTTAGCATAACTTATGAATACAACATACACTAAGAGGTCAAACCTTTTCATCATATCGAAAGAGTGAGAGATCAAAATATGGTGAAGGGCTTTGTGATTGACAAGTGTATGGTAATGAGCTCAGCATCTTCTTCATGTACTGCAAGAAAATAAGTAAAATGGATTACGAGAGTTAAACTCTTCAACCATTAACAGTACCATGTTTCTGCCCAGCATATCAGTACACAGAATAAATCTTTTCTTCGGTTACAACTTAAGCAAAAATATCAGATTAAGAAGTTTGAGAAAGAAAAAAAAAATAGATTTATAGAACCATGCAAAAATGGCCTCTAATGAACATCATGACTTAGAAATCAATCAATATTCATGCAGGAATATGTAGCTTCTTGTGATAATTGTCTAGGCGAGTAATAAAGATTACTATAGTGAATTAATATAATGATGAAAGCCATAATGCCACAAATTAAGAAAAAAAAATTAAAAAAAGATAGAATATATGAAATAAATAAAGAATGTGCAATCTAAACAAGTCGCATGTCCACAATGGATGCAACCTTTTATCCGGAAAAAAAAAAGATAAAAGATTTGGTTAGATAATTCGCAATATCTCGATTACACATCCTCCTAGGATATCATGTATATGAGTGAACCGTCCCCTCGGGACGGTGCGGTAGTTGAGACATGGGATGTTGCCACATGAGGTCTTGGGGTCGAAACTAGGCACGTTCGAGCATGCCTTCTCCATGCCTTGGCCACCTGCACTAATGGCTGGTAGTCACTCATGATTTACCTCCTCCGTATTAGCCTAAGGACGGGTTGACGGGGGCGCTGGGTGAGCGAATCGTCTTTTGCCACATGTATATAAGTGAACCAACCCACTAACTTGTGGACTCTTAAAGTAGGTAACTTATCGAAACTTATAAAGCTCTTTTATTAGGCTACATCCCACAATGTGGGACTAAATCGAGGGTTACAATTTCCCCACTTAAAGCTTGATATCCTTGTCAAGACCTAAACCCCTAACTCATAGCCTGAAATCCCCCACAATTGGTGACATATGAGACCCAGTAGTAGCTACACCTTGACACAAACAACCCTTTTAAATAGCTCACCATGCCTATGATTAGTTTCATTCTAATTCCAATTATTGCACCTTGCTTAGATGAGAGATCTAACTCATTAATTTATCAAGTCCAACAGCTGATCCAAAATGCTTAAATCACTAACTCATCAAAACTTATAGAGCTCGTCTGTAAGCCCACAACTCAAAGATTAAACTGTGATGTTTATACTACATCTTCTCATTTGCCAACAAACTAGAGTTATCACTTGTTAAGGGGAAAACTAGGTTACATTTTCCTAGGAATTTCTTTCTACTATATTTAATATTCATTACTAGAAATGTATACTCAAGTTGATTCAAAGATATTATAATGACCCTAACTTGTTAAAAAACATTAGATTCAAGTACTCATCTATGTACTTTATCCTCTTGTGGAACATTAGGTTGCTATGTATATGGTTGTTTTGTTGTCACAATATAATCACTCAGGGAGTATATCCCAACTTGATCATCGATTGTTTGACCCACATGTTTCTAGGATCACAACCCTATTAATTAATGATTATAAAAGTGCTTTGTGGTTTAATTTTGTCAATCCTAGATTTGAGATGAGCAGTGGATTGCTAATTAGTTTGAATTGTGATCACCCAAGGTATTAGATCTGGAGGATAATCAACAATATGTATTTGATTGCACTTTGACTTATGATTCTATAATCTCTATTTTGATAGAGAATATGAATCTCAATGATTTTTTATCTTTGTGTGCAAATTTTGTTGATTTAAAATCTATAGATAGTTAATTTTATTAACTAGTGGACAAATGAGTATATCATTTTGATTGACAAAGTAGTGTGTAGGATGATATTGATATGATATTATACACTTGGTGTTAATGTGAAGTATATTTAATTCAAATCATGCACCAAAAGTGGAGATTGTACGTGTTGCTCTATATAAAGTTTGAAATCTCATTTTGAGTTGGGGTTTTAGTTCCAATCAAAACAAGATGTTGGTTGCGTCAAGTGTCTATGATTGTGTTCAGCACCAACCCTAGGTGGGAGGGAACATGGAATTCACTGAAGCCTTGCTGCATCAGGATTGCCTTGAGAAGCCTCATGAAAGTCTCACAAAGTTGTATCGTGTCAAGACTGTCTCATGAAGCCTACAGAATCTTCACTGCTGTAAATTTATCTCTCAAAGACTCGTTATTGCAAGCCTAGGAAAGCCTCTCCTTCATAGAAGATTGGTGGTCATGGCGTCGTTGTCCCACAGTTTTGTGTGTTGATCCATAGGTAAAATAATGTTTCACCCATGTTGATTGACATGAAATGACTCTTCAAACCACACGCCTATACAGAATGAACATAATTGGAGAAATGACTGAATAAATATGAGTTAGATTCTGAGGATCACTCTTCTTTATAGTAGCTTTGAGGATGGAAGAATGTTATGCCCAGCATTAATTAAAACCTAAACAATAGATCAATTGATCTAGATATTTGAAGCTCTAATTAAAGATTATAAGGTGCTAATCAAGTCTATTGGATTTAATTTTAGCTTGATACAAGCTCAATTTAGGCCAAAATTTATGTTGAACTAGTTGACTCAGCTATGAATCACTAACTCATTTGAACTGGACCGGAACTGGTTCGTTGAAAACTTAGGCCTTTAAGTTTGTGTTGAGAAGTGGGGTTCCATTTGCATGCCTACTTAGCCTTACTTCAACCATAATCTCCCCTCCCTCTTTGGGGAACAAGCAACTAGTCTAGATATTTTTTAATTGATAGAGTTATGCACATTCGAGAAAAACAAGGTCTAGAGTAGTGCAGCCCTTTCAACTCCTCTCGATGCCCAATCAATGGATCGAAGAATAAGAAAACTTAGAAATTATCTTACACTATGTTAAGTCGGGATTGCTAAAAACAATAAATTTGTGTTTTCTACTTCTCATATTAGAACTTCAGACAACCCATATAGAAACCAATATTTTGATTGTGAAGACTTACAACAAAACTTCATGGGATGAAATTCACCTGTGAGAGGCTGCTTGCTTTGCTCTTCATGATTTGTAGATGCTCAAGAGCATAGATGTTATTGGAGTGTGAAGAAATGAAATTAGCATGCAAAGGCTCTCTCGATTTTGCATGAAAATAGTCATAGAATCGCTCAAACAAGGAATATAATTCTTCAGATGGATTCTGCAGAAAATAAAATAGTTAAGTTATTGAGAATGATATCTAACAATGACAATAACAAGAGGTCATTACCTGATAAAATGCAACAATCTCAGTAGTTTCCATGTTATAGACAGCAAAGAAAGCTAGATGATGATCAGCCATCCGAACCTAATTATTAGATAATTAGAGCAATTGTTGACCACAGATTCCATGAGAAAAAAAGTAGAATGAGAAAGAACTAAAAATTTTACTCAAAGTATATAACAAGATATAAGTGCGTACCCCACCATCAACGCTGCCGAACTTCAATAGAAGATGCTGACGATCCAAAAATTGAACCTGCTGAGTATCCGAAGATGTTACAGACTGTAAATTGAATGACTGAGGAAAGTAGGATGAAGGTGAGGGAGGGGAGAAGATTGGAACTTGTTAGTATCCAGAAGTTGGAACGAGAAAGATAAGCAGGTAATGCACAGACTAAATATTTTGCTTGATGTCATAGAAGTCTGATGAAAGGCCAAAAGAAGTAGCATTCAGATGAAAGATCCAGAATCTCCATACATGGTGGCATTCAGATGAAAGGTCTAAACATGACAGTGCTCAAATGAAAGATCCATAGAAAATTTAAAGAAGACTTAAAGTGGGTCACCTTCGACATCATGAGATCTAGATAATCTTGGAAGTGATAATAGAATTTCTTCTTAAGATGTTGAACCCTCTGAGAAAAAAATTCACATTTTAGTTTCTTTTCACGAGAACTTCAGTATAAAATACATGCCAGAATAAATTACAGATCAAAAGGCAAGGATTTGAGATTTCAAAAATATCTTAATCAGAACAAAAAATGCAAGTAAAAGAGTTAGAAAATCAAACCATACTGCATTATGTTACTTCCAATCAGTAAAGCCAATACAAATTGACAAGCTACCATTCATGACATATTAACCAGTGTCAATTTTTCTTTTTATATGAAGAACACCATATGGAGACTTCGTTAAAACAATGCTTATCAAGATTCATCTTTATAAGACTTCTCAGACTTTAGCATACTATAGTGGGTTTATGACTGATGCAAATTATATCTCAAGATCTGGAAAATATTATCAGAAAAGAAAACCAAATTATGAAGGCCAATAATAGTATAATTTAACAAAGAGCAATGATATGCTCAAGGAAAAAAACTCAAGGAAAAGCTCAAGGATAGACACATAAAGTCATGGCCCACCATTTCACTTTTTGTGGGTCCCAAGACTTTATGTGTCTATCCTTGAGCTTTTCCTTGAGTTTTTTTCCTTGAGCATATCATTTTTCTTTAACAAAATTCCCATTTTCATCTAGCTTAAAGTTTAAACACGGTTCTTTTCTGTGTTTTAGGTTTAAGTATTTTGGATACTGAATTATGCAATAGATTAGCAACAGTAACTTAGTTAATAGTAGCCAAATTGCAAGCTTGTAATTTCTTAGTTATTTAGTCTTTTAGCTCTTAAGTTTTACAACCTCCAAGTTTACCAAGTTCCTAAACAGATTTTTCCACTAAGGATGCTATATATTGAGCTTCTACCAAACTTTCATTCAATGCACGGTGTTGCCAAGTTTTTCAGCTTATGTTCTCTTAATTATGATTGTTTAGGAAACTCCATCTGTGATTGCCTAGGTTCTCTTTTTCTCTCCTTCACTCTTCTTCCTTTACGAACACTCAACCTTCACTCCTAAGCTATACAATTAAACTGCACTGCAGTAAAAGATCCTGCACCAAACAATCAATTAAATATATTATGGGCACTTCTAAACTAATGTTCCTATTCAGCTACCTCAAGAAAAGATTTCAAGCTGATGCTTTTCTGGCATTAGTTACTGATTGCACCAATGTTCCTATAATATAGAAGATGCAAACCACTAGGTTTTGTAGGCCCAAAACTGATGACATTTTTATCCGCCACCAATCTTCTGCATGAGAGAACCATGTTGCATCACAAAAATTCTGCATGCAAGGCTGCACATGTGCGGCACTGCATGCAAGCAGACAACCTGTAGCTACACATGCTACAATGAGCAGTGAAAAAGGGGAGGGCATCCATAATTTGCAACCTCTTTGGTTCCTGAAACTTAATTCGGGTTGCAGAAACTCTCCTATCTCTCCCTCACATGCCACTTGATGTTGCGTTGCCGCTCAAATTTGTGTGCAGAGCTACTATACTAACGAGTGGTGACCTCATTCTCCTTTGATAAGGTGAAACCCTAGCCTAGGTGTTTCCCGTTCATGATCTTCCTCTTCCATTTCCTTCACTTTAGCTGTGCCTACATAGGCAGATTGGTTGGCTTCTATTGGCCCCATGTGGCCAGTTTGCTTTGACAAATAGTGGTGCTACCATCCTCTCTAGCTCTCTCCCACTCCTTTGTGCATCTGCTTCTCTAAAATTGATGGTTGTGTTGGGTGAGGATAGTCGACATCAATCAACCTTCGATAAGCTCTTTTAGTTTATTTGTCACTTTTAATTCCAATTATATCTCTCTTTTGAATCATCTTGAGTTGCTGGGCACATTAATGGTCTATTCCTTTGAATTTCATGATCAGTGGTCAACTAGAACGAATCAAGCATTGGTAAAGGGTTTTGGCGCTCTTCCTTGTTTATGATCTTATTTGGTCATTAAAATTTAGATTTTGTACCTTCTTTTGGTTGTGGTTAGTTTGGAGTACTCTAGGTTCCATTCTTTGTCCATGATTGAGGGAGTTATGAGGTAAGAACTTGGTCTTATTATATTTCTCATTTGGATATGTTTTAATATTTATGTTGGTGTATCTTGTTTAGGAAGGGATATTAATGATTGTTTGTTAGTAATGAAAGCTGAGTTTTTTAATTTGGGTTGAATTGTCGTAATTGGATCTATTGATTTTTGAGTTTTAATTAATTTTAGTTTATGTATTATTACAGCATTTAATTTTTCTTTTTTTTTCTTTGGATAAGAAAAAAATATCATATCATAGATCAAGAGTATAGAAAATGATCTATAGTGGATACTTATGTCTGATACAACATTAAATCAGAGTACACCCCTAAAGATCTGTATATACGTATACTCACACTCTTGAATATCCGCTCCATTCAATTGCTCATTCTTAAAAATATATTTATTTTTAGTTCTCCATACACTGTATTAACGAAGATAAAGTCAAGTGTTGAGCATTCATTAATACAATATGCCCATAGTAATATCTCCCAAAACACCCTTAGAGCCCGTCTGAAAGTCGACATCTCTGGCCACATATAAAGCTAGTTTCTGACCCTCCTCTATAACTTCGCAATAGGGGGCACCCAAAAAACAACACCAAAATGCACAGTGCTATCCTCCGAGTACTCCTACATGTCTTTAGTGTGAAGATGCCCCAAGGCAGCAAATGGTAGTATGACTAGGCTAAAATAAGTCTTCCACACCGTTCGTGTTCATACCTTTTTTGAACGGGATGTCTAAAGAAGTTATATGCCCAAGCCACTCTGCCGTCCTGTGCGAACCAAGCTGCCGGTCTTTGTCCAGTAAGAGTCGGCGAGCCCGCATCCGAAAAAATTCAGTCCCATATTAGCAATAACATTTTAATTAAGAGAGAGTTTGTAGAGGCTACTTCTTGGGACCACACATTTGCACACCTCAATCCACTAAAGTACCTTAGCTAGTAGTGCTAAGTTCCAACTCTTTAACTCCCGGAATCACAAGCATCCTTCCTCCTTCGGTTTACACATATCAGCCCAAGAAATCGGAGGATGCTTAGATGTCCACATGAAAGACTACAAATTCTATAGATACAATCTATGACTCCCAAATCCCTAAGGAAGACGGACACCCAGAAACATTCCACACCTTGAATTACCGAGAAAAGAAGTTGTGCCTTGCCCACATAAGATGAGTGTGCCTCAGCCATTCATTAACACATCGGGCTAAGGAGTCAAGGAGGTGGCTATAGTCCGAGATATCTAAACAGTATAGCTCCCTCTTATACTCCCTCCTGAAAGTCTATGATAGGCAGCAACCTCATGCGGACCCTATCCTCAACTCAAGCCAAATAGATGCAAGATTTTAGTCTGTTAATTCAAAGACTAGCTATTTCTCCCAATTCATGCAAATAGGCACCTAATGCAGCAACCGAATTCTCATCACCTTTATTGAATAGAAAGAGATCATCACCATAAGCTAGGTGAGTTAGTCCTAGAGACGCATACTGAGGGTGAAATCTGAAGGCCGAACCAACTGTGCAGGAGATTGGATAGGGTCGGGATAAGAAGATTTCTTTATCTACGATCAATTATATTTGTTTAATATAACATTGACAATATAAATATGACTAGAATGGTGATAAAACGAATAAAAAACTGAAGTAAATCAAATAAATATTTTTGTTGGATTGGCACAAACAAAAAAATATAAATAAATCAGAAATTTTTATAAAATAAGGAAGAGATAAAGACAGACAGGTTTATTCAATCAATAAAGGATAAACAAGATTAATTCCTTGTTTGTTGCTGGATTCCTATAACAGGAAAAGGACAAATTATAGATAATAAATTGTAGGTAAATGTAAATAATTACACTATATATATTTATTCCTCCCCCTTTTTTCTTTATTTTGGTTTTTTTTCTTTTAATTAACTTTTCATTTTAACTAATTAACTTTTTATTTTAACTAATAAAAAAAATTTTTGTGATTGTTCTAGAAGAAATGAAACAAAAGATAGGGTAGAACTAGGACAGTTATTGTATGAGGTCTACCCAATGCTAGATGCAGAGGCGCATAATAGATCGATATGAACATCAAGAGTTGTCCCATAATAAAACCAGTTGTTGTTGCTACCTCCTCCAACTGAGGGTGAAATCTGAAGGCCGAACCAACTGTGCACTGTTGGATTTGTCTCTTAAAGATTTCTAAACATATTCCAAGTAGATATGGTGACAATGGATCTCCTTGTCGCAACCCCCTAGCTCCCGGTATTTAATTTTTCTTAAGTCTTTTTAATTTATTCATATATCTGTATTTGTAGATACTCATTAATCTTATAGGGCTTTTGGTTCTTCCCTTGTTATATATTTGAGGTGGGTAAATGTATTCTTAAACTCACTTATACAATTCATTGGCATGAATTAAGTGTGTGTGTATATGTTGTCATGCTTGTTTTGAAATGTGGAAAAAATCATAGTTATTTAAGGCGTAAGGCCCCTAAAAGCGCATAGATGCTATAAGGTTTGAAGCACAATGCACAAGGTGAGGCGCACACCTTTCCAAAGTAAAGTGCTCTAGGTATAAATTTTTATAATTTAAACATATATAGAAAATTTCTACTGAAGTATTTCACTAACAAAACTATAGATAGTAAAATATTAACAATAATATAAATATAAAATTCACTAGCAAATAAATAAGTTATACACATAATTTAAATAAAAAATTCAAATATCTAAATCATCAAAATCTTCATCATTCTCCTCAATCATATCATTATCATCATCACCACATGTTTCAGATTTGTATAGCTGAATCATTCCTCAAGACCAAGCGACTCAAGATAAGCTTGTTGCCTATCACAAAGCGCACACATAAGGCAACTATGCACAAGAGGGTGACTTGGCTGCGCCTAGGCACAACGAGACGAGCGTCTTTAATAACTATGAATATAATGGCATTGAACTAGCAAAATAAATTCTAAAAAAAATAGATTTGGGGGTTAAATAAATAATATTATTTTCTTACCATATTACCATGTGGGCATGTGGGTGATCTTGTATAATTAACATAGGGTTGTTTTCAAATATAATAATGATACTCTTGTTACTCCATATTTGATGCTTATCTTTAAATTATTTTAGTAAACCTGTTAAAGCCGGTCCTAAGCCCGGTAGAAAAACGGCAAGAGTTGCATGTTAGGTTGTGAGCTAGCATGGACTTAAAGTAAATGTTCAATGAATGGATCCATGAAACTAATGTGTTAATGCTAAGATGTTCTAAGGAACACGTTACACAATAAGGACCACTACATCTCTATGAGAATTCAGGTGTAGTGTTAAATATGCAAGAATTCGCGTTGCAGGGTTCGACTATAACGCTATGGCAAGAACTACTGCACCTCCATGAAAACTTGGGTATAGTATTAAATATGCAAGAGTTATCACATCATAAGTTGGGTAAGAACAAACATTATAAGAAAACTAATTGTCGGCAGCCCGATGCACGAAACTCCCACCCTGCGAGGTCCCGGGAAGGATCCATTGTACGCAGCCTTACCCTGCTTTTTACAAGGGTCTGCTTCCAGGATTCAAACTCGTGACCTTTTGGTCACAAAGCAACAACTTTACCGTTGCGACAAGACTCCCCTTCAAGAAAACTAATTGTCTAAGATTTGGAATATGGAATCTAGGAATATTGACTAGTAAAATAATGGAGGTAGTAGATACGATTATTAGAAGATAAATTAATATTTTGTGTGTACAAGAGAAAAAATAGGTAGAGCATATGGCAAAGGTGATAGAGAAATCGAGTTTTAAATTATAGTACACAGAAATGAGTAAAACAAGAAATAGAGTAGGTATTGTTGTTGATAGTTTGCTAAAGGATGAAGTAGTAGTAGTTAAAAAGGAGGATAGGATTATATCTCTTAAGATAGTGGTGGCGAAAGAAACTATTAATATAATTAGCATATATGCACCTCAAATAGGATTAGATGAACACACCAAATCTAGAATTTGGGGAGGCCTAGATAAGGTATTACAAAGCATTCAGCCAACTAAAATAATTTGAATAGGAGAAGATTTAAGTGGACAAGTAGGAGTGGAAAATGAGAAATATGATAGGGTGCATGGGGTTATGGGTTAGGAACAAGAAATGAAGAAGAGAAAACTATATGGATTTTGTAATAACATATGACCTTATATTAGCTAAACGTTTTTTAATAAAAGAGAAAAACATTTGGTTACATTCAAAAGTGGAAATAGAAAATCGCAAATAGACTTTCTAATGATTATGAAAATGATAGAAAGATTTGTAAAGATTACAAGGTTAGAAAATTTAATTATCCAACATAGGTTAGTAGTATTGGCAAGATTTAAAATCTCGACCCGTGCCGAGGTTTCAATCCTAAACCGGAACAATATGGTTTAAGTATCATGTCGTGCCAATACGATTTCGATATTTTTTTATTTATATATTTAATTATTAGACAAATATGTTTCTGGTGTATAATTTAAAAATAAGTTGTATATTTATTTTATATAAATTCTCCATTATTGAATAACTTAATATTGTTAAAAAAAATAATTAAATATAGTTTTCTTTAAAGAAAATTAATCTATCAATAACTCAAAATAAAATTGACACAACATAATATATTATCTTACTATACCAAACGAGATGGTGTGAATCCGATAGAAGCATTGGTTCTCCATATTAAATAATAAAAATTATATAAATTAATACAAAGATACTATTTTATAAATAATAATTATATAAATTAACTATTTATTCATTTGATTAATTAATAATTTAAATAATATATTTAAAATGGTAAAAAATATCAAAATATCAAATAAACAATAAAAAATAAATTTAACAAATTATCAAAATATAAATTTGATTTAATAAATTTTTTTAGAATTTTTAAATAAAATTTAAAACAATCAAATTATTAATTAATAAAATTTATTTTTTAAAAAAATAAATATATTTTTATATATTTTATTGGGATAATTTAATTAGGGTTTATGAAAGCCCCTTCGAAATATCACACTTAAGTTAAGAAATTGTTTTATTTAATTAAATATAATTTTAATTTTCTTCAACAAACAGAAGCATCGCGCTCGCGAGACGCCCTCCAACGGCATCACCTATCGCGGGACGTTGCGGGTAGCGCCGAAGGCATACCGCGACGCCTCCGATAGCGTCGAAGGTATCCTGTAACGCCTTCGGTGGCGCCAGAGACGTCCTGCGATGCCTCCAGGACGCCAACGACCTGTCTTCTGGCGCGTAACACCCGCGTGTGGCGCACGCAAAATCGTTCATCTGTCGGTGCCAATTTCCCTCCGAAGTCGGAACGATAAAAATCGTCTACGCCGTCCAACACAAAACGATATTTCAATCACTGAGTGTTAGTAGGAATAGCAATTTCTTCCTAACCCGATGAAGAATCTGATATCCAACCCTAATGGAGAAGTGTATAGAGGGATTTTTGGACCCAATTAAATAATTGGATAATTGAGTATGGGTATTCAGGTATGGAGGCAAGTCTAGTAGAATCCTACTAATACCCGACTTGAATACCCTATTAAATTATGTGTGTGTGTCAGCTATATATATATATATATATATATATATATATATATATATATATATATATGGCTGACTTTTTAAAATTAACACTATAGTGGTGTGACACCACTATGGTGGTTAAATTTCGATTTAACCGAATTAAGAATTTTAAAACCGAAATTGAACTGAATTACCCAAAATAACTGAATCAAATTTTTAAATTCAGTCGGTTAATTCGATTTAATCGAAATTTACCCCAAATAAAGGATATCTGATACTCTGATGGATATCTAATCCTCCGATGAGTATGTGGATAGAAGAAAGTTGAATACCCGATAGGGATAGGGATGAAAACAGAGGATATGAAATCTAACCCAAATCCGACCAATTGTCATCCCTAAGTGTTGGATTAGGCCTCAAGCATAGTATCAATAAAAAAAAATATGCACGACTTCTAAAATTAAGTGGTGGAAGTTAAAGGATGGGAAGCAAAACATATTTTTGGAGAGAATAAGAGTACAAGTATTAGGAGAAATATACGATGACTCAAATACGATATGGGATAAGATGGTATCAAAATTGAAAATCATAGCCAAGAGTGTATTCGGTAAGTCAAAAAGACGTGTATCACTAAGTAAAAAATCTTAGTAGTGGAATGAGAAAGTATATAAAAAAATGAAGGAAAAAACGAACAGCCTGTAAGTAATTATATATTTGTAAGAACAAGGAAAACTTAAAAAACTATACAATAGCCAAGAAAGAGACTAAGAAAGCAGTGAATGAAACTATGAATGAAACTTTTGAACACTTATATCAAAAATTGGATACAAAAGAAAGGGAAAGAGACATTTACAGAATAACTAAAGCGAGATAGAAGAAGACAAAAGATCTTATCCAAATAAAATGTATTTAAGATGAATGTAATAGAGTACTAGTAAACAATGAGGAAATCAAAGAGCGATGGAAGAAGTATTTTCATCAACTTTTTAATAAAGGTTTAAATGATCAATTTAACTTAGGTAACTTAAGTAGGTCAAATAAGTATAGAAAGTTAAATTTTTATCGTAAAATTCAAACTTCAAGTTTTAAATGGGATGCAAAATGAAAAAGCAGTTGAACCAGATGATACTTAGATAAAGGTATGGAAGTATCTTAGGAAACAAGTTATTTAATGACTTACAAAGTTATTCAACTTAATATTGAAAACTAAAAAAAAGACGGATAAGAGGATAAGTACTCTAATTCCTTATATAAGAATAAAGAAACATATAAAATTGTGTAAACTATAGGAGTATTATACTAATGAGTCATACCTTGAAACTTTGAAAAAGAGTAATAAAAAAAAAAGACTAAAGAAGGAGACCACAGTTATTGAAAATCAATTTAGATTTATGCAAAGAAGGTCGACAATATAAGTTATACATCTTATGAGACAATTAATTGAAAAACATTGAGAGTAGAAGACTTACACATGGTATTCATCGACTTAGAAAAATAAAGTCTTAAAAGAAATTATATGAAGAATTTTAGAAAAGAGAAGTGTCTGCATAGCGTATATTGAACTAATTAAAGATATGTAGGACGTAATGACAAGAGTGAAGACTTTAAGCTGATTAACCGAAGCGTTTCTCATAAAGATAGGATTACATCAAGGATTAACTCTAAGTCCCTATCTTTTACACTAATTATAGATGAACTCATTGGACACATCAAAGATACAATACCACATTCCATGTTATTTGTAGATACCCAGGATCGAGTTTACCTGACCTGATTGATCTTTTTTTTAGATAATATTGTTTTAGTAGATGAGACACGTAAAAAAGTAAATGCTAAATTTGAATCTCGACGGGAAACGCTAGAAGTGAAAGGTTTTAAATGTTGGTGCAATATCCCTCAGGTCAAGTTTGACCTAGTTGACCAAGCTTGAGTCTTGGTTTGGGTTTCGATGTTTGACAATGCAGTTGTTCATTTGAGGAGATTGTTTTGGTGCAATTCCCCTCTGATCAGAGTCTGATCAGTGTTGGTTGAAGAAGAGTCAAGTAGGTCAAGGTTGACCAGATACTTGATTGGGAAGTCCTAACTGGGATGTTAGGCAGTGAGAAAATCCTGGTGAGTGAAGCTAGGTGAAAGTCCTGGTGAGTGAAGCTAGGCAGAAGAGAAGTCCTGGTGAGTGAAGCCAGGCACAGGGAAATCCAGATGGGTCAAGGTTGACCAGACATCTGGTGAAAGTTCAAGTAGGTCAAAGGGATTGACCGGATACTTGGCATGATGAAGAAAAGTCCAAGTGGGTCAAAGGGATTGACCGGACACTTGGTGAAGGAGTTCTAGCAGGTCAAGGGTGACCGGATGCTAGGCATGATGAACCAACAGGTCATGGATTGACCGGATGTTGGTTTAGGGGCTTTGGGACTTGGTTTTGGGCAAAAACCAGCAGTTGGATCGATCATCCGATCGATTGGCTGGAGCCCAATCGATCGGCCGATCGATTGGGGTGTCCCCGCAAGAAGCCTTCGTCCCAATCGATCAGTGGATCAATTGGGAGGAAGTCGCGAGCGCACAGAACGTCTTTGGATCGATCAGCTAATTGATCCAGAGGTCCCAATCGATCAGTGGATCGATTGGGAAGGTGCGTTTTGTTGCGGTAAGCCCTGGATCGATCAGCCGATCGATCCAGGCAAATTTCTAGAGCACATAGGCGCTCTGGATCGATCCGTGGATCGATCCAAAGCCTCCCCGATCGATTGGGAGCAATCCAATCGATCGGGATCCGACCGTTGGCGTCGATTTAAGCCGCAGGCGTTCATTTCCTTCGGAAGTACTTCACGATCAATCTCCGATCTTCACCAGCAACTCCACAGCTCTCTCTCAAGTTCAGATCGCCAGTTCTTGAAGATTCTTGGAGGTTCTTCCAAGTCAAGAGGCGGATCAAAAGCAAGAAGAGAAGTTAGGGTTACGGTTTATTATAAGCTTTTGCTTGTATTTGATATCTTTTCCTTTCTTCTTGTATTGAGAGATTGTAAAGGCTTCTCCACCTTCGGTAGTTACCGTAGAGGAGTGTTTTTCATAGTGGAGGGTGCGTGAGTGTGTGGATCCTTGGATTAGTCACCTCTTGTGAGGTGGATACCAAGTAAATTCTTAGTGTTAGCGTTGAGTGTTGTTTTCTTGTATATTTCCGCTGCATCTTGGAAGAAACAAACAACGCCAAGCACACGAAGATCGCAACGAGCTATTCACCCCCCCCCTCTAGCTACTTTTCGGTCCCAACATTAAATAGTAAAGTAAGATAGGATCAAGGTTCTAAAATTCACTAGGCGCTAGTCAGGCGGCAGACCAGCGCCTAACGCCTAGGCCGACTAGACGGGGACTAGGCGCCGCTAGGCGGATTCCTCAGTATCCCTTATTTCATGTGAACTGTGGACAATGTCATATGCAAATCTAAATGTTGTCTTAAACAATTTCATAGCAATGGAGATCTAACTATGTATGCTGAAATAACTGCATACTTTCCAATACCAAAAAATGAAAAACTGTAAAAGAAAACTAAGGGTGCGTTTGGTTTGCCCCATTTTCATTTTCATTTTCTGAAAAACGCGCGTTTTTCGTTTTTTAGAAAATGACTTTTCCGCATTTTTCGTTTTCTTAGAAAACGCTCTCTCATTTTCTTAAAAATGAACGTGGAAAACGCAAACCAAACGCGTTTTTCATTTTCTCAGAAAATGAAAACAGAAAACAACGTGGAAAACACAAACCAAACGCCCCCTAATAGTTTTGTGCAAAGGAAATATAATAGACTCAGTCAATATGAGTAAAACAGACAGTTGAACAGTAGAACATGGAGTAAGTTATAATAATCATGTAGTAAACAGTAGAACATATATCCAACTCGAATTTTAAAACCTTGCTATAAGCTAAAACAACTTTAGTGGTGAAAAACATTAGAAAATAGTAGCAATAGTTCAATTCAAGATTACAATGCATTGTGAACCAGTAACCACTAACAAAATATAATTGTTGAATAACATAAATCATATCTTAACAAAATGAGTTCAAAATTACACAACTAATAATATCTCATAAACTCATATTTATTCTACTTCTTCTTCTCCATAATTTTCAATAACTTGTTCTTCATCAGACACAAACTCAATATCATTATTGTGATCCTCGTCTTCTTCTTCGGATTCAAAATCATCTTCATGAAGTTCTCTCACTCTAGAGCTTCTTCGGGGTTGTAGATTTTCATCTGCTCCAGTTACTTCATCAACCATTTGCCAAGTGAGCCCGGAACCTAGTTCAACTTCATCATCTTCCCCACCATCCACAATCCAACCTTGTGTATTTGAAACATCTTTTGCAAGAAGGACATCGACATTCCTTTCTTTTTCTCTTTTTTGTTTGTTCAACAATCTAGCATTAAATTGGACAAATACTAGATTGTTCAACCTGTTGGCATCCAATATATTTCTTTTCTTTGTATGAATCTAAAAAAACAGAGAAAGTAAATATTATAGTTAATATCTGAATATAGAGTATAGACGTTAAAAATTATAACTAATTTAATTAAAGACTGAAAGTTTAAAACTTACTCCTTCAAATATACTCCAATTTCTTTCACACCCAAATGAACTTGTAGTTAATGAAAGTATCCTCAATGCCACCCTTAGCAAGTTAAGTGTGTGAGCAACTGTATGTACTCCACCATGCACATGGATCAAGTGTATCATCATTTTTTTCACATGCTTTTGCTGCCAATGTTTTTCCAAATAACCCTGTCTTATCTCTATATTTTGGAAATTCTTTGTTAATAATTGTATCTTGTAGATCTAACTCATTGGCATGCAAAGTTTCCATGCATTCAAAAATCCCCGTCGTGACCTCCTCATAAAGAGTAATAGAACTATCTTTATAGTAAAAATAAGGATTCAACAAAAAAGCAGTGGTATGCAATGATGTATCAAGTCTATCCTTCATTTTTGACTCAATAATGGCTATGATAGACTGATAATTTGATTCCACGTTGTTCAGAGCCACCTTGATATCTTCTTTAGCTTGAAGAAGCTCCCCATATAGAAACCCCATCGATGGCTTTCTATCTCCATCTATCAATCGAAGAACTCTTACCAAAGGAGTAAATATTTTCAAATAAAGTGTCACACCATTCCAAAAACTCATGCTCATCACCGTAGAGTAAGTCAATTTTCCTTTGTTTGTTTTTGACCATTTACATTTCTCCCACATATCACTTGTAAACATGGCCCTTAAACTAGTTTTTTTTTCAATCAAACTTTGCAATGTGAGGAAATTTGATGCAAATCTGGTAACTCCTGGTCGGATTATGTCTCTCTTCTTTGTGAAACTTCTCATCAATAACAAAGTCTTATGGTGAGCATAGATGAAAATGGTAAAAGACTTGGATTGCTCAATAACCTTTTTATATCGTAGAAGTTTGCCAATATTTTCAAGCATGAGATTAACCGTATGAGTTGCACATGAACTCCAAAAAATCCCAGGTCGCTTTTCTCTCATCAATTTAGCTGCAGCCATATTGTTGGTGGCATTGTCTGTTACAATCTGAACAATATTCTGAGCTCCTACTTGTTCAACACACTTGTCAACATACTCAAAAATAAGTTCAGCTGTATGTGCCTCGTCTGAAGACTCCTTAAACTCTAAAAATGTAGTACCCTCCTTGCAATTAACACACAAATTTAAGATGTTTCTTCTTTTTTTATCACTACATGCATCTGTCATGATCGAGCATCCATTCTTTGCTCATTCTTCTTCATGTTTCTTCAGCAATTATTTTGTTCTTTCAACTTCGGCTTCCGATAGTGGCTCCCTAAGTTGATATTGAGTTGGAGGCTTGAATCCTGATACAAATTGACCCTATGCCTCCATTAGTTGCTTGAAGTCATCATTATCAACAACATTGAATGAGATTCCATTTTCATAAACTCATCTCCCAACATATTGTTAAACTTGTTGAGTTCTCTCTTTGAAAAGAGCCTCATTTATATTTTTTTGGCGAAGCACTTTACTTCCACTGGAGCCTGCATTTTCTGGAGCAATTGCCGATACATATCTATCCATGGGGTCAAGTGGAAGAGGTTTTTTAATTCCATCCATCCCTTCAATTTCAAGACCTTCGTCTAGAGAAATAGCCACCTCTGCTCTACAACTTTGTTCTTCCATTATTTTGTTCTTCTTTTTGTTCCTCCCTTCTAAAATAGCTTGTTTGCACTTATTTTTGTCTTCTTGAGATGCTTTTCGACAACCAGATACATTTCCAGGTATATTTCCAATGTGCTCTTTTATCCTATACACTCCCCTTGACATTGCTTTTCCACATAACTTACATTTAATTTTGTCGAGGTTCTTAGGATCAATCAATATCCCAAACTCCCATCCGATGTCATTTAACTTTCTTCTAAGAATCCCGGATTCGGGTTGAGTGACATATGCTGTCGAAGATGGATTGCTTGCCATTGATACCAGATAATCTGAAAAAAATTATATATAGCAAGACATAACATGATAATAAAATTTAATTATACCATATAGGCATACAATACAAAATAATGAAATATAACATTAAGTCATTAACAAGTCAGAAAATATTTTTTATATATCTTAATCTAATTAATAAAATTTATTAGATATTTGGTTAAATAAATTAAATTTTAAATATATTTTTTATATTTTTAAATCTGTTTTATATAAAATTTATAAATATGATTTATATAAATTAATAATATGTATTATATTTTTTAAAATTTTAAATATTTTTTATATTTTTAAATCTGATAAATGATAATATTTATTATAATTTTTTAAATCTGTTAACATATAAATTAATATTTAATATTATTTATTTTAAAAAACTAAATATATTATTTATATATTTAAATCTGATTATATAAATTATAAAATTAATAATGGTTATTAGAATTTTATATATAATTTTATATATTTAAATTTGTTTTATATAAATTAATAATATTTATTATAAAAAAAATAAATTTTAAATATATTTAATTGGGATCGTAATTTTATTAGGCTTTATGAATCAACCCTATTATTGAAATTATCCCCCTTAGGAATTGTTTTAATTTATTAAATCTAAAAAAAATTTTAAAAAAAAATGCCGTCTCTCTGTCGCGACGGCGCGGACGCCACCGGCGCCTTGCGCGAGGCCTCCGGTGCCGCCGGGAGCTTCGCCGGACGAGTCCGGTGCGTCCGGCGAAGTCCGGCGTTGCTTCCAGCGGCGCCAGTAGCGTCGCGCAAAGCTTTTGGCACAGCCAGAGGCATCACGACTCTACCGTCGTTGCTCGAAGTAACGTCGAGCGCGTACGGCACGTACGGCGCATCCGACGATGCTTCAGGCGGCATCTGACGCCCTGCAATGCGTCCGGCGTTGCCACGACGAAGAATCGAGAAACAAAAAACATAAATTAACAGAAACAAAAAAAAACTTACCGGAAGGCGCGATCAGAGAAGACGAAGAGTCGGCAAAGAGTCTACGATGAAAGAAACGAAGTGCCTCGGACCCTCGGCAAATACCTAAAAACCGGTTTTAATATGCCTAAAATACCTAGCCCGTGGAGCCCGCCGAAGCCCGCGGAGCCCGCCGAAGCCCGCCTAGGCAGCCCAGCCGCCTAGGTCTTCCGCCACGCTGGTTTCCAGCGCGGCCTGCCGCCGCACAACGCCTAGGCAGGCAAGATTTCGAACACTGGATAAATATATGAAATTTAAGTTTAGTAATATTAGACGTGATGAGGCAATTATTAAGATAGAAAATGACGAGTTGTCTATAGCAGTTTTAAGTACTTAAGATCTTTTTTGCAAAACGATTGAGGGATTGAGAGAAATGTCTTACATAGAATACAAGCGGTATGGTTGAAATAGAGAAGAGTGTAAATTAGCTCAATATTTATTAAAGATGAGATCCTCAAAATTACTATAACTTGAGAATGATACAACTAATGATTTGTAAAACCAAAGAGAAATAATTATCGCGTGTGAAGTCCCAAACAGAAAGAACATTTATTATAAATGGTGACAATGCTAAAAAGTGAAAAGTACCAAGCTAACTTTTCATAAGAGAATTTGATCACCCATAGAGACATGGGTCACCCATAGTGTGTGTTTATTTTGCATGTGGAAGATATATGAAAAAAATCCCTTTCCTAGAATGCACAAGAAAGGGATTGTCGTTTAAACACTATTCACACTCAAGACATACAACAATGTCAAAAATGCAGCAGTCAAGCCAACAAGTTGGATGAGACAAATACCAGTAGAGAATGGTTGTTTGAGCAAGTAGACCGATGATCATATTTGAAGGAAAGAGGGCGCTCGATCAATGCAGTCTATTAGGTGGGGTTCAGGTTCTTACCATGTTCCCAACCTACCCCAAAACTATCACCCCAACTAATAGACTTATCTGATCGAGGGACCTCTAAGAGCTATCAACCCCTACTCGAATAAGTTGGGCACATGAATGGAAGGGGTTAATAGCTCTTGGAGGTACCCTCCTTCCTTCAAATCTAATCATCAGTCTGCTCGCTAGGACAACCATCCCATATTAGTGTTTGCCTCACCTTTATTAATGGTATTGTATTTTATTATAATATCCAACTTGACTGTTCCATTACTGACATTAGTGACCCCTTTTCCATGCATTTTGGTGAGGGTCATAGCCCACATGTCAAATACACTATCTATATTCTAAGGACTTGGTTTGAAGGTTGATAATGAAAAGAAAATTTATTTATGGTAAATAAAAGTGGATTTATTTGTGTTTAAAAAAATATATTGACAATTAAGTGGATTTACTTGTGATAATAAATGGTGATAATCAAGTAGATAGATCTATCTGTATAGTTAATGGCGATAATTGAGTGATTTATAAAAAAAAATGGTGATAAGTAGCATAAAGATAAGAGTTGACTTATGTTAAAATAAACCACATAACTTGAAACTCCAATGTTGTGATAAGAATTATGACTCATTTGAATTCTTAAAACTATTAAGATTAAAAATCATGCATATCATTTTTGTTTACCCAAGGAGCAATTAGTACTTCGTTACGCTATTTTTCTTGACCTCAAGTTTTGTGAGCAAGGGCTGATTTTGAAGACTTAGTCGGTTTCAACTAGTGTACAAAGTTGCTCAAAGATTTTCCAACACAGTGAAAACCAAGTTTTGTTTACATTATTTCCCTTTTGTTCCTCTCATTTAACATTTTGCTACTATATATGTCTTTAACTTTATTTTAACAAAAGGAAAAAATGTATATTTTTGTTAAACACTTCTTGTTTATGTTGAGTTATTTATTGTCTTTATAGGTAGGGTATTGAGTCGTGCTTCGTGAGTTGTGACATATGTTGTATATGGGACAAGCATTCTTTTTTCCCTTTTTTCCTTTCCTTTCTTAACCTTAGTATTTTCGCCCATTAATACTATTTTATTAAACATTTCTGGTTTTTGTAGCTTTATCTTCTTATTCAAAAGATTGTCTTGCTCAAATGTCTACCATTGCTGCAGATATTAAGTTAGCTCAGACTTATAAAATTGGTTTGGCCTTGATGAGCCAATTTAATATTAAACCATAAGCATGGTTTGAAATCTAGTACCGTGTCGGTTCAAAATCTCAAAAGAAAATGTTCCAATATCATGTTGACACTCTGATGCATGGTGCCGATGACAGATTAGAGATTGAGAGATAAAGGAGATGAAGCAAAGGAAGGAAGCATTGTCATGTTGAGTGGTATTGAATTTTAGTAATTTAGCGGAATGATATATTTGATTGTTTCTCCGGACATGATACAAAATTTAAAACTATATTTGGCACAGACAATGTTTCCTTCCTATGTGTTGTCTCTTTCCTTCTTCAACTTCAATACATTATCGACATCATGCATCGAAACATCGGTATGATACCGCAATAGTATGTCAAATACCAAAACTTCAACACGGTTCGAGATTTTGAACCTTGACCATAAGTGACTTAAAATAGGATCAAAGTGAAGAAACAAGATAGATTTGAGATGAGCTTGAGATAGCTAAATTCATTATGCAGCTTGCCTCTTAATTTGACTGGAATGTAGTGCTGATTGAACAATTGCAGCTCATGTGCATTAATGCGTGGTCGTTGATCACTACCTACAATGGCATGGAACGTTCTTCAATTTTATCATTTGGATAAGTCAAGATCTCTTTTGCATCATTCTATTTTGAATTTACAAGTAAATATGCTGGTTTTGATCAGTAAGAACAAGTAAATGTTAGCAAGTCTAATCATAGCAAGCAATTGCAATATAAAAAAAATTGATAGATTCCCACAAAATGAAAGTGAAGTTTAACAGGGGTTTCAACTGTACCAAGGATGGATCTGATTCTTCATTCCATGCTTTTCGAAAAATAAAGGAAAGAAGACGTTGCTTGATACCAGAAAGAAATGAGTTTGCTTGTGTAACCTGCTGGTGATGAATGTTATTAGTTGACAGATGAACAGATTCCTCAGACCTGCTTTTATTGACAACTTCACTGCACTGAAGAAAATATATGACACTAGCGTCACTACATGCCAGAATAACATCAAAATAGAAGAAACCAATGATACTTGGAGTTAAATTTTTAATGTCTATCACCAACTTATTATGATGTTATCAGCTGTGGAATGAAAAAGGACATATGGGTTTCCATGACTGCAAGTATGCTAAAGGTGTAAATGATTCCAAAGGGTCTTCCCCATACTCATAGGCAAGTCACATGAGTTGGCATTCTCGTAGTCAGGCAAGCCTTGGACGAATATATACAACATAAGCCACCTTAGTGGATAATAATAGATTGGGAATTGATGAAACTTGAGGCCTGAGTTTCAGGGTCTGAAGAAAATGTGCAGCGATAACTTCCCATCCTAATAGAAACCATGCTTCATAGTTCTTATTTCTAGGAACTTTATATTCAAGAAACATCTCTACAACAGAAGCAGGGAACACGTGTCCGTCAATAATCTCACATAGTTGGTAAAAGGGATAAATCAGTTTGCATCAGATGGCCATTCCCTGGTGCTCAGATTCAGTGTAAAAGAAACTAAATTTCTAGAAATAATAGAACTAAAAAGCAAAACTATTATAGTTTCATAGTCCAGACCATATACCAATTTATTTTGTCACACTGATATTTTTAAAATAGCAAGAAAAATTAACTTTATATTTTGGCATCATTCTCCCTCCACTGAGAACACAAACTAATGGCAAGTTGTTGTCATCTACTGGTCATCCCTTATAATGGGTAAAGAATAATTATATTGTCGTCTTCTTTTATAGTCTTCAAGGAACCAAACATTAGCTTTATCATCTTCTTTGAGGTTTCCTTTTCAATTAATGAAGAAACATTTCAAGTGAAAACTTTGTTTGCATCTCAACTATGCCTGCAGCAATCAGAAATGATAGTGCTAAAATGAAGGTGTTAGTACTATGAATGAACAAGTGCCTGTACGGTGATGCAAACCGAACTGAGAGTAAGGCTGCCCAGATGTCTATATACTAAAATTGTCACACTTCCAAATTATTAAAAATTGGTGAGAAGTTGTACCTATGAGGCTCCCTTATTATTTATCTTTAAAAATCAGTTTTGCATCAGACCCAAATCATTATGCATTGGGTCTAAAACGATATTGCACCAAATCGGAAATATAATTGTTAAGGACCAAAATGTAGATAGTTAGGAGTGAGGTATAGGTTTTAACATACAAATTGCAAAGGTGTATGTTCAAATG
Organism: Zingiber officinale; assembly: GCF_018446385.1. Taxonomy (NCBI): domain Eukaryota; kingdom Viridiplantae; phylum Streptophyta; class Magnoliopsida; order Zingiberales; family Zingiberaceae; genus Zingiber; species Zingiber officinale. Next base: position 37,994,216 of record NC_055998.1, read on the forward strand.
ACAAATAGCCCTAATAATTTTTCCGAAATGTCATGCTATCAGAGCTGCCAATTTCAAGACCTCCTCTCCCTTCATTGACTGTTCCTAAGTTATTGCCTTTATAAATTTTTATTGTTCTGTTTTTGTTTTTCCTGCCGATGCTGCATCCTACACTAGTGAGCTTCTGCCTCAATGATTCCCAGCACAGAGCCATGTCCAACACAATGATAATGCAGATAGACTTAGACCTGAGCGCGGTGAGCATGGAATCTAATCTGCAGATCTTCTTCAAGCACAACAACTATAGCCAACGGTATTGACTTCTGTTCCTCTTCCTAGAAATCTGCAGAATTCACATTCTTCAAAGTACGTGGGTGTTTACTTTGAAGGCATCACTCTAAGAGCATTGGCTAGTTGACAGGTGTATGTAGTATGTGCAAGGTTAACTTGAAAGCCAAATGTTTGCTTGTTGCATTGTTCTTTGTGGTTAGATTCACTACACTGGCTTAGGTGTGTATATTCATTTTTCGCTTCCTTTCTTTAATAAAATGATAGGCCAGCTTTAAAATGTTGTAACCGTCATCAAGCCATGTTTGTTCCAACTATTTGGGGTTAGCTAGGCTTAACAATGTACAAAGCAATTTTAACATTAAAAAATGTGTCTTTGAGGTTATGAAAAGGATAAACAGGCAATAATCACTGAAGTCTACAATTAAGCAATGGGTAGATCAAGACATCCACATACTAATTTCAGTATAAAATGATATAAGAATATATGCCTATACGGGTCGCTATAAGGCAAGACCTAATCTAATAAAAAACTAAGTGATTAATTAACTAACAAAAAGAATGAACGCCATTTGGGTATTCTTAAAAGCAGATACAAACATGATATAGTCCTAACTAATGCAATTATTCCTAGATTATATAACTTCAAAGTAAATATTTTAAAAGAATCTACAAAGAATATAACCATGTTCATTTTAATGAACACGAGATGCCAAACTCTTGCAAAGCCAAGCACACTGATTTTAAAGATGTAGAAAAAAAAAAGACAACACACCTGAGAATGAGATTTAAGAAATAGCTCATCATCCTCTAGGCAGAATGGACCAATACTTCGTACATCAACTAGATTTCCTGATTCTTGAACTTGGAGGATATGAATTGTCTGGTATCTCAGGGAGAATACACACAACAAATTGTCATGCAAGAAAACCCCCATGTTGTGAATTAAGCTGACATAGTCATTACGAAAAGACTTCTCATCCATTACCACCCCATCATTCAGTCTGTCAAGAATATTATCAAACTAAAAGATCAGATATTGAGCCGCTTGAGAAACTAAGAGATGAGCATTGCAAAGAGAAAGTATTCCCTGAGTAGCTAACCTTACAAGGTGAAAAGTTATTTTCTCTATTGAAGGAAATCCAAGAACTGTCCCATCAATAGAAGCAAGCTCATGAATTTGAGTTTGAGTGGTTGTTGCAAACAAGGCAAACTGATGGTTCTCCAAATAAAGAAAAAAATCCTTGCAAATGGATTCATTACTGGATCCTAGTGATATACTGTATAGATGGGTAAAGAAGCTGTCAAACTTCTTCGCTTTTTGGGCCAAAGTTTGGTGATCACAATTTTCTCCCTTGAATGAATATGACAGCCATTTGGGTCTGAAAACTATGATATCCTGCATGTTCATGCTGAAACTGACAAGGTACTGCCCATCATCTGTGAACTTCCGAAATGAATGATCTGGACAATCAATATCACATATAGTACAGCCAGGAACAAGATTCTCGTAAAATTGTCTAACAAAATTAATCTGCAAAAAGTGTGAAATTTGTACAGAAACATTGTTAATCTAAAAACATCAAACCAGCATATAAGTCTGTTGAATCTAGTAGTTCATATGAGCAACACTGGCCGAAAAAAGCTAGCCAAGATTTTATTTATTTCTCTCAGAATAACAAATGTTCATTTTGTCCCTTTGTTGGTAATCAGCATAGCATAACATATGTAAGTGTGATTATGAAACGGAAATAACTTCTACAATCTGAATTTAACTTGGAAAAACAGACTGCAAAGAATATCCATCATGAAGAAGACAAATTCAATAAAAAAGATCTCAATGACAAAGCTACAAGATCAGCAGTTACCAGAAATTATGCTTGATGCTTAAAATACTAAAATGGGAAATCCAAAACAAAGCAAATAAAATTTCTAAAGGTGACAGAGACCATCAAAGAACAAAAGTCCGTTTAGCATTAAATGGTAATTCTATAAGGCGATTAAAGCTCCACTTTTGATGCCAAAAAATTTTCAAAAAAAAAATGAAAGTGTCAACTTCCGACAATGGCGCACAAAGGTACTAATCATCCTCAAACGTTTTGTATAGAATGGCATGAAAGCATACACTGGCACCAGGACGAGGAGCGAGGATTTGGCGTTTGAAGACCCTAGCTGCGACGTTGGGGCTCTTAAACATCAGAACTAGGTGGGAGGATGAGGAAGATTGGAAGATGACGTCGCCTGATTCGAGAGAGGGAAGGCCCGGCTGTAGCAAACGCGCATTCCTCCACGAAATCGCGCTCGCTAGATCGATTGGAACTTGACGCCAACGAAGGACCGAAGTAGAGGGCGACTGAGAGCCCTTAACACTGCGGTGGGCGACGCGGTACCGTGGCTAGCTTGGATGTCTGCTCGCCAGGGAATGATTGTGAGGACGGCGGCGTTACACGGTGAAACTCGAGAAAGAGAGTTGATTGGACTGACGAGGGTTTACTCGAATAGGATCGAGCTTTTTAGATGAAGGACGGTCAGTGCTGGACAATTTATAGGCGAAATGAGTCGGGAAAAATGAAGGAAGTAAGTGTATCGATAAAAGCCAAAACGCTCTTCATTTCCCAAAACGATAATTTACCAAAATGCTACTACAGTTAATATATTTATCAAAAAGTGCATCATAGTTTTGTATTTATCAAAAAACACAAGTAAATAATATTTATTACCGAATATAATCCTACCGTCAACTCCTCTGATCAGTCATCATTTCCCAGGCATCCGAACCACATTTTTAAAAAACTTAGATATTAAAAAAAAACGATCATTAGGGTACCTCCCTCCTTCGTGACATGCGAGTGCAGCTCGGTCTTGTGAAACCCTAGTTTAGTGTTCGTGAGCCATCAGTTCGAGTTTTTCTCAAGCGGCATCTAGCTAGCATTTCAGTTTAATTAAAAACCAGGAGTGTTCGTGAGCCATCAGTGAAGGATTCTAAGATTTACATTACATTAATCAGCTAGTATCATAATGGCGCAAAGACGTCGATTGGGTGAATCATCATCCTCTCCATATCAATTAGCTGTAAAGGTTATCATTTTACAAACTCTGTGATATTGAGAAGCTGAACTAGTATGATTTAAATTTTTTTATTTTTATAAAGTATAGGGTTCAGTTGATGTTGGACAGAAACTGCATTGGAACAGTGTCCTCGGTCACTTTAAAAGTTTTTTTCAACCATCCACGAAGAAAGGAACGCATGGAGGCTGTGTTATTTTACATGACCGACACATAGTGCTGATCAAACAGTCACCCTTTCGTATTTTTTTGGACATAGAAGATATGCAGCACATCCGTGGGATTTTGGTAAATATATTTGAAAATTGGGATTCAAGTAGTCAAACCTTAAGATTCTCAGGTACAATTTATAAATTTGTATTTTAATTACAAAGTAGTTGTATGGTAAAATTTAAGCTTTTTCTAAACGTGGGGCTGATACGATGCCGTATCAGGCCCAACGTGGGCCTGATACGATGCCGTATCAGGCCCAACGTGGGCCTGATACGATGGAGTATCAGTGCTTGATATGACATTGTATCATGTCCACGGTGTTCCTAATACTTTTGTATGTGTTGGTAGAAGTCTAATAATAATTTAACTTGGTCAGGTGTTTCGGTTTGCTTCACAAGAGGAGACGTTTCATTGCTGCTCGGTATTGCAGACCGAGGAGCTTCAATTCCGATTGATTCAGCTAAAGCATCCAGTGACCTTTTTCTAACTTACTTCTCAAACAAAAAAGAAGCTACTAGATCAAGAATTGAGGAGTTGCTTAAATTTTATGGCAATCGCGTTGAAGGCGAAGATGATGTTTTATTATTTTGCAAATTCTATATTTTGTATATATTTGTTTGTGTCTTATTTTCTTCTAGTACATATAAGGTCCCATTAAGTCTTATAGATATAGTAGATGATTTTGAGAATCTTGATAGATTCAACTGGGTTGAAGCAATCCATGAATTTATGGCTCCACAATTACCTAAGATTGGGGACATATTTTCATCAACTGAGACAAAACATGCTAACACCAACCTCCCTTACCGAAAGGGATTTGCTGGTCTTTTGGCAGTAAGTGTTTAATTTGTGTGAAAATTTTTAATATTTTGCGAACAATTATAAAATAGTTAACCCTTGTCATGGTGAATCAGGCATGGTTTTTGGAGCATGTTCCAATCCAAAAACCATACAAAATAAAAGGAGTCAGAATAAATAAGTGGAGGAATATTCCTTCACATATTAGTAAGGTGAGAGAAATGATTAACCAAGTTTCATCTGAAGAGGTAAATTTAGAATACTTTGACTATAGTTTGGTTAAAAAGTATGGTTTTAACATGTGGTTTAATATTCTTACAGGTTGTGATTGACCTAATCCCTAACCAAGATGAAAGATCATTGGTTGAGAACCTTGCTAGCGTTGATGACAGTCCACATGCAATGGAGGCATCACAAATTGAAGTCAGTGTAGGAGGAAGGCAGATTAATAAGGATTGTTGTAATTGTATTATTCAAGCAAACATAAATAAAGAGCTAACAATGGAGAACATGCAATTGAAGGAGAGGGTGAAAGAGTTACTTAAAATAGTTGAAAAAAAGGCATGGAATCTCAATATAGCGAGCCTGTAGACGATCCTCAAATTGAACCTGTAGGTGTTACAACAAGAAGTAGGAGAGGACGTGACAGAAGTCGCTATGATTACAGGGATACTCCAATTGATAGTCCATTGTGGCTCAAAACTTTACCTAAGAGGCAGCATAGAAATATACATATAAGTGAGCCTGCGGAAAAAGTTACAAGTATAGGAGAAGAAAAAAATTTGTCAAAGAATATGTTGTTGTGGGCAAGGGGAAAGGAAAAATAGGTTTGGATGAAATGGAAGAAGAAATTAATATTGTACAATTAATGGAAGACAAATCTGATAAAGAGGCAGACAAGGATGTAGAAATGTTTGCCAAATATGACAAAATGAGGAAACAAGCAATTGCTGTAAGATGATATATGCAAATTTCTTTGCAATTTGTTAGATATAACGGATTATCTAATTGCCTTTTTTGTTTGTATGCATAGTATGTGAAGAAGCAATTTAAGTCTTCCAAGAAAAAAAAACAAGACGAAGAGGTGGCATACTTGTTAAAAGCCTTGGAGGAAATAAAGTATGTAAATTAAATAGTTGAATAGTTGAATAGTAAAGTATAATATATGCTTATCTGATTACATATTTGGGCTAAGGTTATCAAAAAGAAATTTGTAAAAATAATCTGTGATTTGTTTACTTTGTAGGTTTACAAATGATATAGTTTGGGAGGAACCACCCTTTTGTTTAAATTTGTATTCCCTTTTATCTGGTGTGAATGGAGAAATGTTGACAAGAGGGGATGTAATCGACACGTATTGTAAAATTTTATTTATGGGGGCATTCCCGTCTGGAAGCACATACAACAAGTCAATATATTGTTCAACATTCTTCACAGTAAGGAATTGATTTGATTATAGTAAAAAATAGAATTCTTTTTATTAGTTGGTTATGTATGTATGACTTTGCATATTTGTAGTTATTAATGAAATCGTCAAGTAAGTTTGCCTTCCAACACATGATAAAGACGGATAGACGAGATGAAGAGGTAAGGTATATATTTATACCTTTGTGCAGTGATAATGCACACTTCCACTTGCTGGTGGTTGACACCAAATCAATGACGTTCAATCAGTACAATTCTCTTGCAAGTGGAAGTAAATATAAATATGAATTTGAAGCAGCGGTGAGCATCTAATAATAATGTGTAGGTTTGTATTTTAATATAAATGCTAGTTGATGGAAAATGGAAATTTCCTCTTCAATCTTCAGGTATCATATTTTAAATTATATAGTCTTGAGCACGTTGCTGCTATTCAACCAAACTTGGAAAGACATTATCCGTTTGATAGATGGGTCTCTCACACAATTGAATGCCCACAACAACAAGCAAGGTAAATCGAGCACAACGTGTGAATATAAATAATTGATAAAAAAATATTGACAATTAAAATGCTGTTGTTCTTTACAGCGTTGACTGTGGCTTCTTTGTGATGCAATACATTCGATGTCTCCTATATGATATGAAGATGGACTTCAAATAAGGAGACATGAAAAAGATTAGAATTGATGTAATGGTAGCAATTTTGAGGGATAAGTATTTTAAAACATTGGATTAAATATCCAGTCTTGTAAGGCAAAAACTTGTATAGAATGTAAATGCACTTATTACGTAGTGTAGACTTTTAATATCTTTGTATGTAGTCTTTGTTGTATAATACGGTGGTATGTAGTGTATGAGAAGATTAGAAACTGTCACTGAAATATTAATAATATTGCATAGTGATTAGTCAAATATAAATCATAATATACAAAATGCAATGCTGGTGCTTATCAGTGGAAAGAGACAATGTATATAAGTTGTAATGCACACCATTTCTATCTTCTCAAAACTGAAAACATGGTAACGGTTGGGATTGTTTAAAAAATCAAATAGGCTCGGACCAACAGTCGGTTTCAAGAGCACGTCACTAGGTTCCGTGCCAACTGCCACGGAGCAATACCTTATTAGAAATGTGGTATAAATACGTTTTGACACCAGATATATCATCTTCCCAGTTAGAAATTCACAGGGAACATGATTTCAGGTAGAACCAAGTAGGGGGAGGGCCATCAGTGGGTTTTGGTCAAAACCCACTGATGGACCTTGACACCTCTGATTGGACTCATTTCAGCTCTAATGGTATTCTGGAGTTACAAGGACTCAGAAGATGGTGGCAAATCATTATTTATATATATATATATATGTGCTGGGAAAAAATAATATAAAATCAGCCTTCGTTGGGCCTGATATGCTTGGATATCAGGCCCAACGTGGGCCTGATATGAGTATCAATTAATAAAGCATTATTCTTTCTCCCCCTAATATAAACTCCAAGCATGCTAACAGGGGCCTGATCAAAATAATAAAATAACATCAATTTTAAAAGTCACTTTCCATACGGTAGAAAAGAAAAGCTGTGCAGTGTTCCGTGCCAACTGGCACGGAGCCATACCTTCTAATCCATGGTGTATAAATTATGTTTTACACCATATATACCATATCCCCACCAAGACCTTCACAGGGGAATTGATTTCATTTATATCCAAGTAGGGGAGGGGCATCAGTGGGTTTTGATCAAAACCCACTGATGGACCTAGACACCTCGGATTGAACCGATTTTAGTTCTAGTGGTATTCTGGAGTTTCAAGGACTCCATATCTAGTAGCAAATCATTATTTAAATTTCTAAAGGTGCTGGGAGAAAATTAAAATACAATCAGCCTCCGTTGGGCCTGATATGCTTGGATATCAGGCCCAACGTAGGCTTGATATGAGTGCATATCAGGCCCAACGTGGGCCTGATATCAAAGCATATCAGGCCCAAAGTGGCCCTGATATCCAAGCATATCAGGCCCAAAGTGGCCTTGGCACTGTTCCGTGCCAACTAGCACGGAGCCATACTTCCTAATCCATGGTGTATAAATTATGTTTGACACCATAAATACCATCTCCCCAGCAAGACCTTCACTAGGGACTTGATTTCATGAAAATCCAAGTAGGGGAGGCCCATCAGTGGGTTTTGGTCAAAACCCATTGATGGACCTAGACATCTGTGATTGGACCCATTTCAGTTCTAGTGGTTTTATGGAGTTGCAAGGACTCAGAATCTAGTGGCAAATAATTATTTAAATATCTATAGGTGCTGGGAAAAATTTAAAATATAATCAGCCTCCGTTGGGCCTGATATGAGTGGATATCAGGCCCAACGTGGGCCTGATATCCAAGCATATCAGGCCCAAAGTGGCCTTGGTATGGTATCCTTTCTTATAAATTTATACTATCTCCCCTTTTCTATAAACTCAAAATGTGCTACCATGCTCCTTATAAAAAAATAATGACAACTTTCACGGAGTCATACTTCCTAATCCATGGTGTATAAATTATGTTTGACACCATAAATACCATCTCCCCACCAAGACCTTCACAGGGGACTTGATTTCATGAAAATCCAAGTAGGGGAGGGCCATAAGTGGGTTTTGGTCAAAACCCACTGATGGACCTAGACACCTCTGATTGGACCCATTTCAGTTCTAGTGGTTTTATGGAGTTGTAAGGACTCAGAATCTGGTGGCAAATAATTATTTAAATATTTATAAATGCTGGGAAAAATTTAAAATACAATCAGCCTCCGTTGGGCCTGATATGCTTGGATATCAGGCCCAACGTGGGCCTGATATGAATATCATTTAATAAAGCAGTATTCTATCTCCCCCTAATATAAACTCCAAGCATTCTTACAGGGGCCTGATCAAAATAATAAAATAACATCAATTTTAATAGTCACCTTCCATAGGGTAGAAAAGAAAAGGTGTGCACTGTTCCGTGCCAACTGGCACGGAGCCATACTTCCTAATCCATGGTGTATAAATTATGTTTGACACCATAAATATCATCTCCCCACCAAGACCTTCACAGGGGACTTGATTTCATGAAAATCCAAGTAGGGGAGGGCCATAAGTGGGTTTTGGTCAAAACCCACTGATGGACCTAGACACCTCTGATTGGACCCATTTCAGCTCTAGTGGTATTCTGGAGTTGCAAGGACTCAGAATTTGGTGGCAAATAATTATTTAAATATCTATAGTTGCTGGGAAAAATTTAAAATACAATCAGCCTCCGTTGGACCTGATATGATTGGATATCAGGCCCAACGTGGGCCTAATATGAGTGCATATCAAGCCTAACGTGGGCCTGATATCCAAGCATATCAGGCCCAAAGTGGACTTGGTATGGTATCCTTTCTTATAAATTTATACTATCTCCCCTTTTCTATAAACTCAAAATGTGCTACCATGCTCCTTATGAAAAAATAAATGGCAAATGGCACGGAGCCATACTTCCTAATCCATGGTGTATAAATTATGTTTGACACCATAAATACCATCTCCCCACCAAGACCTTCACAGGGGACTTGATTTCATGAAAATCCAAGTAGGGGAGGGCCATCAGTGGGTTTTGGTCAAAACCCACTGATGGACCTAGACACATCGGATTGGACACATTTCAGCTCTAGTGGTATTCTGGAGTTGCAAGGACTCAGAATCTGATGACAAATAATTATTTAAATATCTATAGTTGCTGGGAAAAATTTAAAATACAATCAGCCTCCGTTGGGCCTGATATGCTTGGATATCAGGCCCAACGTGGGCCTGATATGAGTGCATATCAGGCCCAACGTGGGCCTGATATCCAAGCATATCAGGCCCAAAGTGGACTTGGTATGGTATCCTTTCTTATAAATTTATACTATCTCCCCTTTTCTATAAACTCAAAATGTGCTACCATGCTCCTTATGAAAAAATAAATGGCAACTGGCACGGAGCCATACTTCCTAATCCATGGTGTATAAATTATGTTTGACACCATAAATACCATCTCCCCAGCAAGACCTTCACTGAGGACTTGATTTCATGAAAATCCAAGTAGGGGAGGGCCATCAGTGGGTTTTGGTCAAAACCCACTGATGGACCTAGACACCTCTGATTGGACTCATTTCAGTTCTAGTGGTTTTATGGAGTTTCAAGGACTCAGAATTTGTTGGCAAATAATTATTTAAATATTTATAGGTGCTGTGAAAAATTTAAAATACAATCAGCCTCCGTTGGGCCTGATATGCTTGGATATCAGGCCCAACGTGGGCCTGATATCCAAGCATATCAGGCCCAAAGTGGCCTGATGATCCTATTCGTGCCAACTGGCACGGAGCCATACTTCCTAAGTCATGGTGTATAAATTATGTTTGACACCATATATACCATCTCTCCACCAAGAACTTCACGGGGGACTTGATTTCATGTATATCCAAGTAGGGGAGGGGCATCAGTGGGTTTTGGTCAAAACCCACTGATGGACCTAGACACCTCCGATTGGACCCATTTCAGTTCTAGTCGTAATCTGGAGTTGCAAGGACTCCAAATCTGGTGGCAAATAATTACTATCTCCCCCTTTCTATAAACTCCAAATGTGCTACCATGCTCCTTATAAAAAAAAATAAAATAAAATAAGATCATTTTTTAAATTCACTTCCCATAGGGTGGAAAAGAAAAGCGGTGCACTGTTCCGTGCCAACTGCCACGAAGCAATACCTTATTAGAAAAGGGATTTAAAGAAGGTATTTAGTAACCATAAATTTAATTTACAATAATTTTATTCACCATAAATTTAAGTTACACAAACAGTAAATCATTACTAGAATAAATTATTACAATTGTTCACTATTTCTATAGTTTAAAGTTTTTGTCAGACATGATTTTGTGTCCAAGTCTAAATCTATAAGCTCTCATATCAGCTTGTACAAAGTATGTAGATCTCCAGAACATCAAACTCTCTGCATAGAGCATTATAAAAAAAGCACAATCCAACCTACAAAACAAATGCACAATCCATCATAAAAAAGGCAAATAGAATTATTATGGAACATACACTAATACTTACGATTTGCTTTGTGTGGGGCCAATAACTTGCATCGTTTTATACTCTCTCCCGGAGAATGGTTCTAAACCTTTATGCCATATGTGATAGTATGACCAGTTCAGCTCCTTAAAAAACAACACCTACAAATATCAAACCATAGTAATTAATACATAAACAATGATTATTGGATATAAGAAATTTGTTACTTACAGTTTGATTAAAAACAAAAGTGTAATTTTCTGTGGTGCCAAGAGAGTTATAATGAATTATTTGACGTTCCTCCATGTCCATGACCATTAGATGCCAATGATCATCTTGGTTATGTAGAGGACAAAAAATATATCTAATGTCCTTGTCGTCATCAGTTTTTGCAGTTTGTTTCAATGCATCCACGTGCATCATTCCAAACAAGTCCTATGCAAATAATAGAGCTATTATGGTGACTGCATCCAATATATAATGTAAACAATTTACAATGAGATAAGGGACATACTGGGAATTCAACCCCACAAAATATGGATGGGTGGTATGGTGAGTTAGAGTGTTTGACTTCATTAGCAAGAATATTCCAATAAACATTTATGCAATCCCCATTGGTATATTGTGTCCAATCAAATATTGTCATAAAAGATTGCATATATAAGGAGAAATTATCATTTGCCCATATTGGTTGCACCGTCACCCTACACACAAGTATACAGTCAATGGTATTTAATAAATTAAAAATAAAAAAAATATCATTAAACTCCAATAATAATCCTTTGTTGACATGTGGGTTAAGAATTTAGGTTGGCAACTACGTTACCTTAACTGACTGAGCTTCAACAATGCATCAGCTATCACATCATCTTTGCTCTTTTTAAAAAATATTTTCGCTTGCTGAGATAATTAAAATAATACTATGTCATTAAGGATTATAAAATAACAACTTACCTACTCTCGACCGTACCTTCAATATTTTGGTTTTGACCTTGTTAATTTCATGACATTGTGTTTCTATCTGTGATGAACTTGTATTTTCTGTCTTTGATGGTGCAGGAGCATCTGGTTCGACACTAAGAACAAACTATTTGCCTTTTTTTTTGGTGCATTGGGATATCAACCTTCTCTGGGTTCTCTTTCTTTTGGGGCCTACCCGAAAATTAGTTGGAATTATAGGCAGATTAGGGTCTATGCCTTCTGATGTTGGGTCTATGCCTTCTGATGCTCTTGGCTCCCCTGATATGCTTTGTATGACTTGTTGGAGCTCTTTAATCTTATTTTCGGCATCAGCTATGATTTTGTCTTTTACAGTTAAAATTCTGTTATCCACGTCAGAATTTATAGTGTGAGCCTTGTTGCCACTCGTATCCCATTCTTTACGCAGTTCACTTATTTGTTGATCCTTTTCTTTAAGCATAGCTTCCATATCAGCAATCACAATATCCTTTGCTGCTACTAGACTATCCTTTTCTTCTATCACCGTTGCCAGGTTTTTATTAGCTTTCTCCAAACTTTGAGAACCTTTATGTAATTCTTGCTTTAAACTCTCAATTTTGTTATCCTTTTCCTTGCACAAACTACAATCTACGGTATCGTCACACTGGAGTTGGCCTTCTTCGGCTTGATGTAAAGATCCTTGGCCAACCAACTCAAGATACTCAGATGGCTGAGGCCGGTTTGATAGTAAATTCAACTCTGATTCTGTCGGAATTAAATCTACTAAAATTTTATCTGCAGTTACACGGTCTATCATTTTTTTTACTGTGTCAACATGATAGTTAGGCCACCTCCATCGTAGTATTCTTGGCAATTTTTCTGGATGGTCTGGATCAATAATGCTGATGTGCTCACACACCCATACCTACAATATGATTATAAAAATAATTCATAATCTTTACACATATCTTGCTATATATGTAATCGGACTTACAGCTAAAATATTTGGAAATCCCTTTAGCAAGGGGGCCTTGGGTGTTGCATCAGCAACCTGTGGTTTTGGTCTTAATGTAAGCTCTAATCCAATGGAGTCTAATTGTTGAGCCATGAAACTGTATACTGCATTGCACCAGTTAAACCTAGCTAAGTTGTCAAAATCATCTACACAGTCAATTAGGGAGAGCACAGGTATTCTGAGAACACTGCTACTCCCACAAAATACAAGATAAAAAGCTGATAGTACAGCTTGTCGTTTGATCTAGACTTCCTAATCAGTTTCTCTAAATGTTTGGCAGAACAATCCGATTCTCGGAAAAACTCCATGTACAGTGCGCTTGAAGCCTCATTTAAATCGAGACGAACTATATCTCCATTGTCGGGTAGGCTAAGAATCAGTCCCACATCTACCTTTGTAAAATTGAGCTTCTTCCCATGGAAGATAAATTTTTTTTCCTCATGATCCCAGTTATCAAACATATTTTGTACCTGAGCTCTTACAAAAGAACTATCAGGGAGGTCGAGGATCCAGGAAAAAGGTGTGCCTCGAATCATCTGTTCTTGTTCTGCAGTCGGGTTAACAGAAGAGATAAACTTTTTGAAGTGGCAAATGGTACTTTTCCAGTTCATTCTTTTAGTTCTTCCTCTGTTGACGTAACTTTGATAATTTGGTCGATCAGCACACACACTTGTCGAGACTTCTTTTGTTGCCATTGCGAACCTAGGTACTGTATAACCGCACCCAGAAAAACAACTCTTAGTTCCCGTAATAACGACTACGCTCTTATTCTAACACACCCACACAAACCCTAGGTTAACCGGTTATAGAAAGCTTAACTAAATGAGCAACCGACCTACATACGGAAATGATTCTTGAACGCCGGTGAAGGAAGAGTCACACCTGGACCGGAGCTGCGTAGAATGGCTTCAAGAAGAAGATGAAGACCGAAGCAGGAGAGTGTGCGCTTTTGCAGATTGAAACTTGGGCCTGATATCTCATTATTTTATTTTATTTAATCGCCTCGATTTATGTGTAAGATTATTTATTATAATTTTGAAATAATACTTTTTATAATATCAGCCCCCACGTTGGGCCTGATATGCACTCATATCAGGCCCACGTTGGGCCTGATATCCAAGGATATCAGGCCCAACGGAGGCTGATTGTGTTGGTGCAACATCCCTCAGGTCAAGGTTGACCTGGGTGACCAAGCTGAGTCTTGGTTTGAGTTTAGATGTTTGACAATAAGAAATTGATTGAAGAAGAGTCAAGTAGGTCAAGGTTGACCGGATACTTGACAAGGAAGTCCTGGTGAGTGAAGCCAGGCAGAAGGAAAACCCTAGTGAGTGAAGCTAGGTGAAAGTCCTAGTGAGTGAAACTAGGTGAAAGTCCTGGTGAGTGAAACCAGGTGAAAACCCTAGTGAGTGAAGCTAGGTGAAAGACCCGGTGAGTGAAGCCAGGCAGAAGGAAAACCCTAGTGAGTGAAGCTAGGTGAAAGTCCTGGTGAGTGAAGCCAGGTGAAAGCCCTAGTGAGTGAAGCTAGGCAGAAGGAAAACCCTAGTGAGTGAAGCTAGGTGAAAGTCCTGGTGAGTGAAGCCAGGTGAAAGCCCTAGTGAGTGAAGCTAGGCAGATGGAAAACCCTAGTGAGTGAAGCTAGGTGAAAGTCCTGGTGAGTGAAGCCAGGCAAGGGAAAATCCAGATGGATCAAGGATGATCGGACATCTGGTGTTGGGAAGTCCAAGTAGGTCAAAGGATTGACTGGATACTTGGCACGAGGAAATACAGATAGGTCAAAGGGATTGACCAGACATCTGATGGAAGTCCAAGTAGGTCAAGGGAGTGACCAGATACTTGGCATGAATAGAAAAGTCTAAGTGGGTCAAAGGGATTGACCAAACACTTGGTGGGAAGTCCTAGCAGGTCAAAGGAGTGACCAGATGCTAGGCATGATGTACCAACAGGTTAAGGTTGACCGGATGTTGGTGTGAGAGGCTTGGAACTTGGTTTTGGGCAAAAACCAAGTGTTGGATCGATCAGTGGATCGATCTGAATCGATCGGTGGATCGATTCAGAGCTGGATCGATCGGTGGATCGATCCAAGCTTCTCTAAGCGAAATGTCGGATCGATCCGTGGATCGATCCAGATGTTCCAATCGATCAGTGGATCGATTGGGGCGCGGCTGCTTCGCGCGATAAGCGCTGGATCGATTCGTGGATCGATCCAGGCGCTTTTCCAGAGCATAGAGGCGCTCTGGATCGATCCGTGGATCGACCCAAAGCCTCCCCGATCGATTGGGAACATTCGAATCGATCGGGATCCGACCGTTGGCGTCGATAAAGGCCACAGGCGTTCATTTCCTTCGACATCTCTTCTCCGATTCACTCCAGATTTCTCGCCAGCTCCTCCACAGCACTCACAAAGCTCAGATCGCCAGTTCTTGAAGGATCTTGGAAGTTTTCCAAGTCAAGAGGCGGATCAAAGCCAAGAAGAGAAGCTAGGGTTAGGGTTTATACTCATTGTAAGCTTGTAAGCTTGTATTTCTTGTATCCTTTCCCTCTCTTCTTGTATTGAGTCTTGTAGGGCTTCTCCGCCCTTGGTAGTTACCATAAAGGAGAGTTTTATTTAGTGGAGGGTGTGTGTGTTGGTGTGGATCCTTGGATTAGTCACCTCTTGTGAGGTGGATACCAAGTAAACCAACCGTGTTAGCGTTGTGTGATTGTTTCTGTATTTTCCGCTGCACATCTTTGAAGAAACAAGCAACGAAGCACACCGAGCAAGCGACGAGCTATTCACCCCCCCTCTAGCTACTTTTGGTCCTAACAAGTGGTATCAGAGCGAGGCCGCTCTTCACCGGAATTATCGCCGGAAGGGTCAAGCATAACAAGAAAAGCTAGAGGGTGAAGAAGTTGGAGCAAATTCTTCAAGTTCAAGATTTTATCAAGCTCAACTTCAAGATGCAATTCCAAGATGGACTTGGATTTGACACAAGGGTGGCTCCACCATATTCATCTACAAGCTTCGATTCTTGGAAATCAAGAATCAAAAATTTTCTTATGATGGAGATAGAGCAATGGTTTGCTCTTATGGAAGGCTTCAAGACTCCAACAAACTCAAAGGGCAAAGTTCTCAAGAGGAGCAAGTGGAGCCAAGAGCAAGTCCAAAGGTGCGAGGCCAATGACAAAGTGACCAAGCTTTTGGTCAATTTATTGCCAAGCACCATCCTTTGCAAAATTGGAGAATTTGAAGATGCAAAGGAACTATGGAGCAAATTGGCCAAGCTTCATGAAGAGATCCCCTCCACTGTACAAGATCATGAAGAATCCGGAGAGGGTGACTCTTTGGAGCAAGATCAAGAGGAGGACTCCAAGGTTGAGAGATGCTCAACCTCCGAAGAAGAGGAAATCCAAGAAGCTTCATCCTCAAGGGAATGTACCGAAGGGAACAAGGAGGGAGCATACTCCTTGTTTCATGTTCAAGATGATGAAGCCTCCACCTCTAGGATTGAGGGGGAGCAATTTTTGGTGACGTCGGATCAAGAAGAAGGAGAAGCTTCTACATCCGGGTCAAGTGAAGAAGAAGAAGATGGTGCCACCTCCGAAATTCAAGAAATATCAAATGGAGGAGCAAGTACCATCCCTATACAAGAAGGTATAAATGTTTCAATTAAAAATAAAAATCATATAATATGTTTTGAGTGTAGGGAAAGTGGGCACTACAAGAGCAAATGCCCTAAATTGGCCAAGAAGAAGGGCCAAGTGGCACAAAAGGGCAAGGAGAAGCCCAAGGAGACCATCCCCGGAACAAAGAAGAGCAAGGAGCACATCGTGTGCTTCTCTTGCAATCAAAAGGGGCATTACCGAAGTCAATGCCCTAAGGGGAAGAAGGTGGTCAAGGCTCATGGAGGAAGCTCTAGTCAAGGGGGAGTCTCTAAGGTAAAGAAGAAGGTAACATTTATTGAGCCTACTCCTTTACATTATGGTAAAAAGCATGATAGTTCTAAATTTTATCATTTTAATGTAATTTACCATAAGAATAGAAAGCATGAGGGCTTTAAGGAAAAACATGTGGCCCTACATGCCAAAACTACCCAACCTAAGGTTAGGAAGGTAGATAGACACTTGGGCAATAACTCTAAAGATTTTAGATACAAGCCCAAGAACAAATATGCTCATGAATCAAATGAAAAATCTAAAACTAAGGACTTAGTGATAGAAAATCAAGTCTTGAGGTCAAGGCTTGATAAAATGGAAAGGACCCTAAAAAGGATGGAAAATATCCTAAAAGGGCAAAATGAGCATAGCCTAGGTCTAGGAGCACAAAGGTCATCTAATGGCCATAGAGGTTTGGGATACAAACCAAAGGCTAAGAAGGATGTGCCCTCTTACCATAGAGTTCCATATAGTTATGGAACAAACCCTAGGTCTAGTGGTCAAGCCAAAAATACTAGGGAAGTCATCCCTAAGAGTATTTTTGCAATAAATGTGACTAAGACTTCTAAGAAGTCTAAGAAAGTCACAAAGAAGGTTACAAGGGAAGCTATCCCTAGAGTTGACCTAGAAAATGTGACCAAGGCTCCTAAGAAGCCCAACAAGGTCACTAGGAAGGTATCTAGGGAAGTTATCCCTAGTGAGTACCTAGAGCATCCAAGGAGCACCAATAGGTGTTGGGTTCCTAGGAGCATCTTCTCTACCCCATAGATGGGTTAGAGAGTGTCAACTCCGATTAGAAGGGTAGTTAACCCAACTTTGAGGAAATTGACACTCAAGGAGCATTTTCAAGGTTTTAGTTAACCTTTGAAAATGAAATGGAATTATTGATTACTTCTTGAAAGAGTAAAATGTGTCTAATGGTGAAAAATTGATTTTATCTTAAAATGGCACAAATTGGGAAAACCTTGAGAAATACCAAGTTGGGATTTTGGTATTCTCTTGGAAATTTAAGGCAATCCGGGCCTTGATTTATGTAATCACTCTTGAGGAAAAATGGAATATGCCAACATTTGAGGACATGTTTATTTTCAATTGGCATACATTAAATCAAGGAAATTAGAAATGCCAATTTAGGCTTTGGCATTCTCTTGTAGCACTTTAGGGCAATCTAGGTTTAAGGTGTAAGTTTAGCTAAGACTTTAAGGATACTTAGATAGTTAATCTAGGTATATTTTATTTATGCTAAATCTTGCCATGATTGTTTGCCCATCATATGCCATGACATCATGTCTAGTTTTGCATTCATGTTTTATTATGAAAAATCCAAAAAATACCATGTCATGACATTCATACATCATGTAGTAATAGGATATTTTCTTTTGAAAATTATTTTCTTTTGATGTATGCCATAACATAATCATGAATTAAGTTTAATTCCTTGTAATTAAGGACGAATGGCATTTAACGACACTTATTGACAAGTGACATCCTAGGTGGATGTCTAATATCTCTAGAATGCCTAGATAGATATGCATGATCCCTAGATTAGGGAAAAATCAAAATCCCACATCTCACAAGGACTATAAGGTGACTTGTCCGTGTTTTAGTGTACATTAGATACAAGTGAGATGTTAGGAAGATGAACAAAACTCAAGATGTTGATTTA
This sequence comes from Zingiber officinale, assembly GCF_018446385.1. NCBI lineage: Eukaryota > Viridiplantae > Streptophyta > Magnoliopsida > Zingiberales > Zingiberaceae > Zingiber > Zingiber officinale. The sequence continues at coordinate 38,012,565 of NC_055998.1, forward strand.
GTGCATTCTTTTGAGTTTTAGGTTCATCAAAACACATAGTTATGTGTTTTCCCATCATTGGGAAAGCTAATGTACAAGTCATGTGCATTATGCCCAAGGAACATGATGGGATATTGGTTTTGAAAATGTTTTTAAAATGTTTTTGGAAAACCTTGGTGAAGGCTATCTTTTGATAGTAATCACCATTGAATAGTTAGACACAAACTTGAAGAAAAACACTAAAGTTTTTGCAAGTTTTCAAGTTTGTGTCAATCTTTGAAAATATGATGTATTTTCATAGAAAACTATTTTTCTTTGATAGTATATGCCCTAAATAATGTCTACACGAAATTTCATGATTTTTGGATTTTTGTAGAATTTTCTAGGGGTTTCTGAAGTTGACTGAAATGGAATTTCAGCAACTATCAGAGCTCCGATCGATCCATGGATCGATTGGAGTGCCCGAATCGATCCGTGGATCGATTCAGAAGGCAAGTCTCCCGCGAGCAGAAGCTCGCTGGATCGATCAGCCGATCGATCCAGGTAGTCTGAATCGATCCGTGGATCGATTCAGAAAGGTTCAATCGATTGGAACCCAACTCCAATCGATCCAAGTTGCTGATTTTGGCTGGGAAGGCTTGATTTCAGCATCTTTGAACCTCTTTGAGTCTAGGTAACCATTCCAAACCCCTAAAATACATTTGTATACATACAAAGGGTGTTTTCATGTGAAAACAAGGATGGATTGGTTAAGGAAGGCTTCATTGAAGTTTAGGTTGAGGTTTGTTTCAAATTTTGAGTATTTGAACCTCAAAACTTCTAAATTTGGGTTTCCTAAAGGTTTAGGGATTCCAAGTCATTGTTGGTGCAATGACAGAAGTCACCACCATGTCTTTAGGGGGAGGGACTCTTTAAAGACATGAAAAATTACTTTTCATGAACCTTGGAAGGTGGTTAACCTTCTTTAAAGAAAATGCTCATGTATGAGCTTTTGAACTTGAAATGGGGAGTGAATATCCTCATTATTTCAAGTGGGAACTCAAGTGGTTAGATAATGCTCAAGGTTGGGTATTTGTCTACATTGAGGGAGAAGTTAAGGATAAAAGAAGGGTATGGGACCTTCATTATCGTGTTGATCACAACGAGTGATGTTGTGAACAATGATGAGTAACTCTTCAGGGGGAGAATCGTCAACAAATGGATTTGTTGATGTGTACCCAAAATTGGGGCATGGGTTGATGTGTGCCCAAAGATGGGTTGATGTGTGCCAATAGGGGGAGAATGAAAGGACCTATGAATGGGTGTAAGTTAGGCTTTCATTACCTAGAGGGAGTGTGCCTTCGTAGGGGGAGAATGAAGAGCTTAATTTATATGTTCATTACCTAGTGGCATGAAGATTGAGGCTATAGGATTAGCCTAACTTACATGTGGTATTGTAAGTGTTATTGTGGTATTGTCAAACATCAAAAAGGGGGAGATTGTTGGTGCAACATCCCTCAGGTCAAGGTTGACCTGGATGACCAAGCTGAGTCTTGGTTTGAGTTTAGATGTTTGACAATAAGAAATTGATTGAAAAAGAGTCAAGTAGGTCAAGGTTGACCGGATACTTGACAAGGAAGTCCTGGTGAGTGAAGCCAGGCAGAAGGAAAACCCTAGTGAGTGAAGCTAGGTGAAAGTCCTAGTGAGTGAAGCTAGGTGAAAGTCCTGGTGAGTGAAACCAGGTGAAAACCCTAGTGAGTGAAGTTAGGTGAAAGTCCCGGTGAGTGAAGCCAGGCAGAAGGAAAACCCTAGTGAGTGAAGCTAGGTGAAAGTCCTGGTGAGTGAAGCCAGGTGAAAGCCCTAGTGAGTGAAGCTAGGCAGAAGGAAAACCCTAGTGAGTGAAGCTAGGTGAAAGTCCCAGTGAGTGAAGCCGGTGAAAGCCTAGTGAGTGAAGCTAGGCGGATGGAAAACCCTAGTGAGTGAAGCTGGGTGAAAGTCCCGTGAGTGAAGCCGGGCAGGGAAAATCGAGATGGATCAAGGATGATCGGACATCGGTGTTGGGAAGTCCAAGTAGGTCAAGGATGATTGGATACTTGCACGAGGAAATACAGATAGGTCAAAGGGATTGACCGGATATCCGATGGAAGTCCAAGTAGGTCAAGGGATGACCGGATACTTTGCATGAATAGAAAAGTCTAAGTGGGTCAAAGGATTGACGGACACTTGGTGGGAAGTCCTAGCGGTCGAAGGAGTGACCGGATGCTAGGCATGATGTACCAACAGGTCAAGGTTGGCCGGATGTTGGTGTGAGGCTTGGAACTTGGTTTTGGGCAAAAACCAAGTGTTGGATCGATCGATGGATCGATCCGGCTTCTTCTGCGAGATGGTCGGATCGATCCGTGGATCGATCAGATGTTTCAATCGATCGATGGATCGATTGGGACGCTGCTGCAAGCGCCGGATCGATCCGTGGATCGATCGAGCGCTTTCCAGAGCAGGCGCTCCGGATCGATCCGTGGATCGATCCAAAGCCTCCCCGATCGATTGGGAACATTCGAATCGATCGGGATCCGACCGTTGGCGTCGATAAAGGCCGCAGGCGTTCATTTCCTTCGGTATCTCTTCTCCGATTCACTCCAGATTTCTCGCCAGCTCCTCCACAGCACTCACAAAGCTCAGATCGCCAGTTCTTGAAGGATCTTGGAAGTTTTCCAAGTCAAGAGGCGGATCAAAGCCAAGAAGAGAAGCTAGGATTAGGGTTTATACTCATTGTAAGCTTGTAAGCTTGTATTTCTTGTATCCTTTCCCTCTCTTCTTGTATTGAGTCTTGTAGGGCTTCTCCGCCCTTGGTAGTTACCATAAAGGAGAGTTTTATTTAGTGGAGGGTGTGTGTGTTGGTGTGGATCCTTGGATTAGTCACCTCTTGTGAGGTGGATACCAAGTAAACCAACCGTGTTAGCGTTGTGTGATTGTTTCTGTATTTTCCGCTGCACATCTTTGAAGAAACAAGCAACGCCGAGCAACGAGCGAACGCGACGAGCTATTCACCCCCCTCTAGCTACTTTTGGTCCTAACAGATTGTATTTTAAATTTTTCCCAGCAACTATAGATATTTAAATAATTATTTGCCACCAGATTCTGAGTCCTTGCAACTCCAGAATACCACTAGAGCTGAAATGGGTCCAATCCGATGTGTCTAGCTCCATCAGTGGGTTTTGACCAAAACCCACTGATGGCCCTCCCCTACTTGGATTTTCATGAAATCAAGTCCCCTGTGAAGGTCTTGGTGGGGAGATGGTATTTATGGTGTCAAACATAATTTATACACCATGGATTAGGAAGTATGGCTCCGTGACAGTTGCCATTTATTTTTTCATAAGGAGCATGGTAGCACATTTTGAGTTTATAGAAAAGGGGAGATAGTATAAATTTATAAGAAAGGATACCATACCAAGGCCACTTTGGGCCTGATATGCTTGGATATCAGGCCCACGTTGGGCCTGATATGCACTCATATCAGGCCCACGTTGGGCCTGATATCCAAGCATATCAGGCCCAACGGAGGCTGATTGTATTTTAAATTTTTCCTAGCACCTATAAATATTTAAATAATTATTTGCCACCAGATTATGAGTCCTTGAAACTCTATAAAACCACTAGAACTGAAATGGGTCCAATCAGAGGTGTCTAGGTCCATCAGTGGGTTTTGACCAAAATCCACTGATGGCCCTCCCCTACTTGGATTTTCATGAAATCAAGTCCCCAGTGAAGGTCTTGCTGGGGAGATGGTATTTATGGTGTCAAACATAATTTATACACCATGGATTAGGAAATATGGCTCCGTGCCAGTTGCCATTTATTTTTTCATAAGGAGCATGGTAGCACATTTTGAGTTTATAGAAAGGCGAGATAGTATAAATTTATAAGAAAGGATACCATACCAAGGCCACTTTGGACCTGATATGCTTGGATATCAGGCCCACGTTGGGCCTGATATGCACTCATATCAGGCCCACGTTGGGCCTGATATCCAAGCATATCAGGTCCAACGGAGGCTGATTGTATTTTAAATTTTTCCCAGCACCTATAAATATTTAAATAATTATTTGCCACCAGATTATGAGTCCTTGAAACTCGATAAAACCACTAGAACTGAAATGGGTCCAATCAGAGGTGTCTAGGTCCATCAGTGAGTTTTGACCAAAACCCACTGATGGCCCTCCCCTACTTGGATTTTCATGAAATCAAGTCCTCAGTGAAGGTCTTGCTGGGGAGATGGTATTTATGGTGTCAAACATAATTTATACACCATGGATTAGGAAGTATAGCTCCGTGCCAGTTGCCATTTATTTTTTCATAAGGAGCATGGTAGCACATTTTGAGTTTATAGAAAAGGGGAGATAGTATAAATTTATAAGAAAGGATACCATACCAAGGCCACTTTGGGCCTGATATGCTTGGATATCAGGCCCACGTTGGGCCTGATATCCAAGCATATCAGGCCCAACGGAGCCTGATTGTATTTTAAATTTTTCCCAGCACCTATAGATATTTAAATAATTATTTGCCACCAAATTCTGAGTCCTTGCAACTCCAGAATACCACTAGAGCTGAAATGGGTCTAATCCGATGTGTCTAGGTCCATCAGTGGGTTTTGACCAAAACCCACTGATGGCCCTCCCCTACTTGGATTTTCATGAAATCAAGTCCCCTGTGAAGGTCTTGGTGGGGAGATGGTATTTATGGTGTCAAACATAATTTATACACCATGGATTAGGAAGTATGGCTCCGTGCCAGTAGGCACGGAACAGTGCACACCTTTTCTTTTCTACCCTATGGAAGGTGACTATTAAAATTGATGTTATTTTATTATTTTGATCAGGCCCCTGTAAGAATGCTTGGAGTTTATATTAGGGGGAGATAGAATAATGCTTTATTAAATGATAGTCATATCAGGCCCACGTTGGGCCTGATATCCAAGCATATCAGGCCTAACGAAGCATGATTTTATATTATTTTTTCCCACCACCTATAGATATATAAATAATGATTTGCCAGCAGATTTGGAGTCCTTGCAACTCCAGAATACCACTATAGCTGAAATGGGTCCAATCAGAGGTGGCAAGGTCCATCAGTGGGTTTTGACCTAAACCCACTGATGACCTTCCCCTATTTGGATCTACATGAAATCAAGTCCCCTGTGAAGGTCTACCTGGGAAGATGGTATATCTGGTGTCAAAACATATATATACCCCATTTCAATGACCTAGAACTGCTGACCTATCTTATTTTGCAAGGATTACTACACTCCCTTTGTGCATGCTTTAACACATCTATATTTCACTACATATTAATGTGACTTTGAAATTACGAACCCCTTCCTGTTGAATTGAAATGTATCGCATTTTTATTTGACACAATGGAGATTTGGTGTGAAGTATTATTTCTGCCTTGCAGGTGATGGTTTACACTTCTCATACCTACCATAAAACTGTAACACAAACTAAATACTCCATAAACGTATATAACAGAAACATCACTTTTAACAACTGTTTGTCTTACAAACCTATTTATGTACTTCATACAAAACATATGCCTCAACTCCTCCAATTTACAATTCAGTCAAGATCCAGGGGCTGGCGGCATTCTACAGGTCCTCCGATTATGGCCCAGTTGTTTGCACCTGCTGCATTTGATTTTTACCTTCCCATTATGTTTTGACTCGATCCTTGCCTTCTTTCGCCTACCAGGCTGCACAAGGCTACGGGGGACATATCACTATAATGTTGTTGACACCCCTAGGCCAAAATTCTTTGCTTCAACAGGGGTAAATACGATCCATGTATGTCGTTTTCCAATTATGTGAATGAAAGTAATGCTCACAATATGGGAGTGTATCCATGTTCCGGTGAATTATGACAGCATTTGCATGTGAGCAAGGCAATCCTGAAATTTGAAACTCCCCACAGTTACAATATTTCCTCTCCAAATCAACAATGTATGAAGCACCCCATGTCTCTACTTCTATTTCGGATTGAGAGTAGGGGTGGACTTTATATCGTCTAGCTTTCTCCCTCCATGATTGTATTTCTTTGGTAGCATGAGGTGTCAACGCTACATACCATTTCGACGCTTCCTCCTTACGGTTACAGAACCATTGAGCTACCTTTCTTCTGGTATTATCAATTAACCTGTTTATCGGAAGTTCACGCGTCTCCTTGAACAAAGCATTTAAACTCTCTACACAATTGGTGGTTAGCATTGTGTACCTTCTCCCACTAAAGTGTGCATTAGCCCATCTTTTAGGGCCAATGTTCTGAAGCCACTTATGAGCATCTGGATGTTTTTTAAGCATGGACTGCATTATGAGATCATATTGTAGTGTTGTGTTTGCTCGAGCAGCTGCCCAAAACAACCCTAAACCTGACCTACTGCCAGTATCTGTTACCATATTGCAAGACATGTGGTGGCAACAAAAAGCATGATGGGCAGTAGGGTAGACTTTCCTAACTGCTGCTATAATGCCACGATGTCTATCTGATACTATACTCATTGACTCTGGATCAACATTAAAGAATCTCTTCGTATGATCCAGAAACCACTCACATGCAGACCCACATTCAACTTCAGCGATTCCAAAGGCTACTGGGAGGACATTGTCATTAGCATCTATTGATGTAGCCATCAACAACACACCCGGATATTTGCCTCTTAGGTGTGTGGCATCAATTCCAATTAATTTACGCAGATAAGACCTGAATACTCTCCTACAAGCTCCAAAACTCCAAAAACATCGTTGGAACTGATTATCCCCATTCCTGTATAGTGCAACATAGGTTTCAGGATCCCTTACTCTTAACTCACGCAGATATAGTGGAATATCTCTATATGCTTGATCATAATCTCCAACAACTTTCTTCATCGCTTTCTCTCGAGCTATGTAAGCTTTTCTGTAGGATATGGTCACTCCGAACCTGGCTTTTATATCTGCTATAATCATACTTGGCTTGTATTGTTCATTAGCAAGAAATTGCTCTTCAACAAAAGAAGCTACAAAGGATGAAGAGTATGCTTGATGATCAGCACTTTCCCTAATGGTGCCACATTGGTGTTTCTTTATATATTTCGTAACAATGAACTCGACATCCCCCCTGGCAACTACTCTCCACTTACACGGTTGATTGAAGCAGACAGCTTTTACTTTATTTTTCCTAGTATCAACTGGGTTATATCTCATATGTTTAACCATGGCATGCTTCACAAGTTGATTCTTGAACTCTTGTCGAGACTGAAATATCTGTCCTACAAAAAATTCATGTTGATCTGTTGCCTCTTCAATTGGCCTTTGGAGCAATCGAGAATTTAGAATATATGGATCATCGGCTATTGGGAACTCCTCCTCTAAGTAACTATACTACTCTTGAGATATTTCATATTGTTCAATCTGCATATCATCAGCAAAGAATTCTTGTACATCTGTATTGCATTGCATTTCCTCTCCATTTCGGTTATAATACCCTTCCTCCTCACCCCAACTAGGCTCATAGTAATCAACAAGTGTTGCACACGGGTTCAGAACCTCATCTTCTTGAATACTAGCTTCTTCATTTAGATCAAATGTGAAATTACTGCTTGTATTTCTATTTGTGTTATGCACACAACTATACTGTGAAGATGATGGAATATTTGTTCTGGATACTTCTCCTACATTATCTGCATGTCCAATGCTAGAAGTTGCATCAAGAGTATTCCATATCTCAGATAGAATTTCGTCAGTTATATGATCATCCCTGATAAATAAATTACAAACTATTTTAGTAAATTTGCAACTACATAATCTTTTTCTGTAGTTAAATTGTAATTTTGCTCAAACTAGGAAGGGTCTGATGTAAAAGCAAAGTTTTAACCACATAACACATTATCGATATCAGGCCCAAGGTGGGCCTGATATCATATATATCAGGCCCACGTTGGGCCTGATATCATATATATCAGGCAACGTTTGAAGCAGATACTTCTTGTAAACTAGGCCCACCACTGACTAAATCTTAAACCATAAATAAATAATTTTTAGCCAAACTTAACTATCTACGTCAAAAACTAACATGAATTAAATCGATTAAGTCTTCTATTACATCATAATTCAGGTGTTATTGAATATTATTCCCCACATAACCAAAATTAACCATAAAACCACTTTTTGCTGCCACCCTTCACACACAAATGGTGTACTTTTTATTTACCTTCACTACCCTATTTTACAGTAAAAAAATCCATACATACATGTCTAAATATTTAAATGTGTACTTCTAATAATTTCCCTCTTGCAAGAAGTTTGTCATTCTCAGCTGACCTTCTTAACTTAATTTGTCTTTGGTCTCCTCTAGCAACTCTTACGCAATTATGCCATATACCTAACTGGTCTATTGCAATCGCCAACCACCACGAGCAGTAATGGCAAGCGCAGGGTTCATATTTTTTTTTCTTTTAAGTTTATAACACCACACAGAGGGATGAAGGGAGAGAGACGGTGAGAAGACGTGTATCCGAACCACAAATTATTTTTCTATCCTACTTTCGGCTTGGATGCTTGGAAAAATGTGTTTGAAAAAGGCGGTTGCCAGGTTAGTCAGAGGGGTAATCTGGGAATTAATTTTGGTAAACTCCGCCTTTTGGTGAATACAAAACCGTGATGCGCTTTTTGGTAAATACATTAACCGTAGTACGCCTTTTGGTAAATTGTCGTTCCCAAAAAGTCTAAATAGGTTTTCGCTTTAAAATACTAAATATATTAAGAGGAATGATTCTCGCAGCGAACTCAGTCAGCGAAAACTCATCGCGACTGAGTTTGCTGCTTGCGTGGTAATGCCCACCTCAGCGAATCGGGGATAACACCCGTGCCCTAACTTTTTCTCCTCCCCCTTTCTCTTGCGCGAAGCCCGTCGCATCCTCTCCTGCCCTAACTCAGCTCCTCCTCCTTCCTCTTTCGCGATTCTCCTTCGCGAAGCTCCCGAACCGCTTCTGAGTTCCCTTTCGAGAAGAGAGAAGCGAAGCCCGTCGCTTCCTCCCCTGCCCTAACTCAGTTCCTCCTCCTCCTTCCTCTTTCGCGAGCGTTTCTGAGTTCCCCTTCGAGAAGAGAGAAGCGAAGCCCGTCCCCTTCGCGCCCTAACTTCTTTGGCCGCAGCCTCGCGTTCTCCTTCCTCTTACTCCTAGTGAGTTTTCTTTCTTTTTTTTCACAGTTCCATCTTCTTCTTCCCTCCCTGACCTAGCTACGGGGTGAAGTAATAGCACCAGCAGACAAGGAGCAGTGAGCACTCTTTGAGGTAATCAACTTCTATTCCATTTGTTGTTCTTCTTCTTCGGCGCTTCATGGTTCTTACAATGTTCAGGTTCTTAAATTGGTCAGGTTCTTAAATTGTTCTTACAATGTTCAAGTTCTTACAATGTTCAGGTTCTTAAATTGTTTAGGGTCATGCTCTTAAAGTTCTTACAATAATGTTCAGGTTCTTAAATTGTTTAGGGTCATGTTCTTAAAATGTTCAGTTCAAGTTCTTAAAATGCTTAGGTTCTTGAAGAATGCTATAGATTTATCAATAACAAAGAAAGAAAATATATTTGCAGTAGTAATGTGAAATGAAAGTTTTTTCTTCAATATAAACTCATAATCATGTTTAGAATTGACCATAGTATTTGAATATGTGGATTTACCTTCGAATTCACCTCTCCTTTTGATTGCTAATATCCAAAAGGTATTATTGATTTGCCCTTTTATTAGGTTGCTATTTCATGGCTGAATCAAGTTACAGCAACATCGACAATACAAGATTTCAACATGTAACATGTAGGAAATGCGGAGAAAGAACAATGGTGTGTGTTTCTAAATCAAGCAAAAATCCTGGAAGATACTATTACAGATGTGGGCAACATGGATGGCAAAAGTGGGTGACGACTGATACTACTTCATCTTGCAAAATTGAAAGTGAACACCATGCTTCTCATGGGCATAATCAAAGAATAATCAATGTACCAAAATTCATTTGGATATTAGTGACAGTGAACTTGATTCTCTGTGCCGTAATCCAGATTGGGTTGTTAGTTCATCTGTTTAGTTAGTGTTAAGTAATGTTTGCATTGTAATATACAAGTTGTTAAGTAATGTTTGTGTTGTAATATTTTGGCTGTTAATTCATTTGGATATTGTAATGTTTGTGTTAAGTAATGTTTGTGTTCTATGTGATGCCATTGATTTGAGAATCATTTCTCTTGTATAATTTATGTGATGGTTATGCTAATACTGTGGTAATAATTTATGTGATGCCATTGATTTAGTAATGTCTCTGTACTATCCATTCATGCTTCTTGATTCTAATTAGTGTGTTTTGCCCAACCTAGCTTAACTCTATCAGCATGGTGGGATGCTTCTATATGGTTGTTCATTGACTCTGAAGAAAGACCAATATTAAAATTTTAGCTTTTCAATTCTCAATATTTTTGTTACGTACAATACTTTTTCCAACATACCTTAAAATATTAGGCGACTAAAATTTCCTAGTTATGACGTACCATAGGTGAGCCTTTCTATGATCTCCATTCTCTACTTTTTTTTCCTTGACCCAATATTGTTATTAGCAGTTAGTTATTGTCTTTACCATAGTAGAATTCCATAGCTTGTAGTGTGCATGCTCATATCTGAGACTCCCCAAAGACTATCCACCTTCTGTACCAATCACTTTTGTGAACCACTTATGTACAAAATGCAAATGATTTGTCTCAGCATGGATGTCACGTTGTCTAATTTCCACAGGCTTCCTTTCCTTGCTGCTGTCAGAACTGGTGCCTTAGTTCTTCTTGTTTTTGTTTCTTTGGTTACTTAGCCCCTTAATTCTACATTGCTTGTTTTGAAATAATAGTTTCTAAGATGAGATTTCGATGACAGAACAAAGGAAACAAGAAACAATGAGTTTTGCTTCTGCAGTGATTATGTGAATTAGTATTATGATATGGTTAAATTTGTATTTAACCTCATGTAATCATGTTATATTTTCCTTTCCAGTTCTCCCATCTGGCATGGGTTCAAACAGACAGGAAACCTCATGTAATCATGTTATATATTTCAAAAAAGAAACTTTTGAATGAGTCTTAGAAATATTCTAGCAATCTTTCTCGTGAATCAGTGATGGAGCAACTCATCCATGCAAATCAGGGGCTGAATTTTCAACAGCAGAATAAAGATTTATTTAATGTAACTCCAAATTAAGCTAGAATAATACTTCCATAGACTCCGGATAGAAGCTAGAATAACACTTTCACATTACAAGTAAGCTATGCCAATTCCATCAAAGTAACTCCAAATCTAAAAAGACTCCAGATACATATACATACGAGCTCAACAATTATGCCAAATGATCCGGCGGTTAGAACACGGGACCCCATAGCGAGGGGTCAACGCCACGTGGAAGTCAAAGGGCCAGGTGGTCCATCGGAGAAGGGTGAGCCGACCGGACTCATGAGAGAAGGGCAGACCGACCGACCGACCAGAGAAGGATGAGTCGGCCTCCCGACCGGCCGACCGATGAACATCCGATAATAAAAAGACGCCCTGACAGGGATCGGGGTTCCGACGCTCGATTGAACAGTAACGAAGGGCCGAGCGGACGTCATGATCGTCCAAAGGCAATGTAACATACTGCTAGTAGTCCCTACATAACATCTTACCGAAGATCTCCCCAGCATGCCGATGGAGAGAGAAGGTCGGACGTGAAGTAAGTGTCGTCCGGCCAAGCGTAAGAAGAATGCCAGCCGGACGGACGCCCCGTCCCGCCGGGCGGACGGACGCCCCGTCCCGCCGGGCGGACGGACGCCCCGGCCTGTGGTCGGTAGAGGAGGACCAGAACATCTTATGACAGCTGTCAAGTCCTATGGCTAGGCCATACTCCAAGTCTGACAACGAGGTGTTCTGTTGTCCCATCGAAGACATACTTGGACTGTAGCAGTATGGCGTCAGGTAAGCTTTCTGACAGACACATACCGAGGTATGGGCTGCGGACACGTATGCGCCTCGGTGGACGTGCAGGAGCTCTTTCACCGCTCTATATAAAGAGCCTTATACTTCGCCGGAGGTACGCGTGAGACACCTTTGGAGCCACTTTTTTCATTACTTGCTTGCCTGACTTGAGCGTCGAAGGGTCGCCGCCGGGAACCCCTTCCCGGCCCGACTTCTGTGCAAGTTCGCCGGAGGTCCGTACGCCCAGTAGGGGATCTACGTCAGCGACGCGGAGAGCTCCACGTGCCCAGCGTCCGTTGATTCAGCGTTCGGACAGGATCACCAAAAAAACAACAATGAACTAGGCTCCAGTTACATATGCAGGTCAGACAACAACTTCAGAAAAAGCTTCAGACCCAGTAACTCCCTGCAGCAGGTTCAACCCTCATATATCATAGAAGCTCCGGCAGAATTTTACTCAGGACAGCAAGCTGCAAATTGAAAGAGTCGGCTAATAGGATAGCAATTATGCAAAAGGAAAACAGAAACCAAAATATGCAAATTGATATTGACTTAGACTACAAGCAATCAGCCACCAATCAACTCCCTGCAGTGATTTCAGAACAGCAGGTCATACAATAGTTTCAGAACAAGCTTCAGAACCAGCAACTCCCTGCAGTGATTTCAACCCATCATATATCATAGAAAAAAAAATTTAACTAGCTAAAACAAGACCACACAATTATTTTAGGTATCTATTATATGTATCATTTACCTTCTTTCGGGCCTTTGCAATTGATTTCTTCATAATTTGTTCAACCTTAGATTGTTTCCTCTTTGTAGGTGGACGACCTCGAGATCTTACTTTTAATGGAGAATGTATCGCTTTTGCACCGGATGTAGATACTTCTTTCAATTGTTCAGCCCTTGAATGCTCAAAATCAATAGCAATCAATTTTTTCCTTCGTGTCTTTCAACATTTCCACCAAAACTGAACAACTGTTGTCATTTTTTGTGCCAAGTTGTTGAACCTCTTATATCAATGGAGTGAGAATATTATACCGATGTCTTTCTTCATCACAACCATAATCATCATAGATGTTACTAATACTTTGATAACCACGCTTAATATCTTTGCGCCATCGGTCCATAATATAATTCATAGGAACCTCAATCACCTTCATTCTTATCAACACATTGATCACATGCCTACATAAAATTCCCCGAAACTCAAATAGACGGCACACACACTTCAATTGGCAATGTAACTCCGTGTAATGTACCCTAAAGGAAACTTCTCTTACAGGTTCTCCATTCTTTCCCAACATAGTTTCTACTACTTCAAATACTAAAGTTGTCCCTTCTTCTTTCAACAAAGAGGCATTGCAAAACATCAACCCCCTAATTTCATCTTGGAACAACTTAAATAAGTTGTTTGTGTAAGCATTTTGAAATTGTCTTTCAATAGGATGACCAAGAATAACTGGCATTATAGAATTAAAAGAAACAAAATCCATATGTTTTTCATTCTCAATCTTCTTCTTCAAAGCACTATCATACTGCTCAACAAATTGCTTCAAGGATGTTTTAGAATGAATGTAGTTATCAAAAAATGCATTCATACTTTCACTTCTTTGAGATGTGGACATACTTGCCCAAAACTTATCTTTAACATATACAGGTATCCATCTATTCCGTTCTTTATGCAAATATTTCAACCAATCATTGTTCTCCAAACTAAACTCCTCAATCATTTTCAACCAATTTTCATCACACTCATCAATTGTAAGTGAGTTATAAACAATGTTCTTCAATTGTTTCTTTATCGTTTTGTATTGAGCATGACCACCTAATTTTGCTGGAAGTTTTTTCTGTTAGGACCAAAAGTAGCTAGAGGGGGGGGGGGTGAATAGCTCGTCGCGTTCGCTCGGTGCTCGGCGTTGCTTGTTCCTTCAAAGATGTGCAGCGGAAAATACAGAAACAAATACAACAACGCTAACACGGTTGGTTTACTTGGTATCCACCTCACAAGAGGTGACTAGTCCAAGGATCCACACCACGCACGCACCCTCCACTATGAAAACACTCCTTTTCGGTAACTACCGAGGGCGGAGAAGCCCTACAAGACTCTCCGTACAAGAAGAAAGGAAAGGGAAACAAAATACAAGCGCAAAGCTTACAATGAGTACAGAAAACCCTAACCCTAGCTTCTCTTCTTGCCTTTGATCCGCCTCTTGACTTGGAAAGCTTCCAAGATCCTTCAAGAACTGGCGATCTGATCTTTGAGAGCGCTGTGGAGGAGCTGGCGAAGATCTGAGATGAAATCATGAAGAGATACCGCAGCCATCACACGCCTGCAGCTATAAACGACGCCAACGGTCGGATCCCGATCGATTCGAATGTTCCCAATCGATCGGGGAGGCTTTGGATCGATCCAGAGCGCCTCTGTGCTCTGGGAAAACGCCTGGATCGATCCACGGATCGATCCAGCGCTTATCGCGTGAAGCAGCCGCGTCCCAATCGATCCACTGATCGATTGGGACCTCTGGATCGATCCACGGATCGATCCAGAGGCTCTCTGTTCGCTGGGACAGGTCTGGATCGATCCACTGATCGATCCAGAGCCTGGATCGATCCACTGATCGATCCAGCACTTGATATTTGTCCAAAACTAAGTCTCAAACCTCCCAAATCAACATCCGGTCAACCTTGACCTGTTGGTATGTCATGCCTAGCATCTAGTCACTCCCTTGACCTGCTAGGACTCCCTTACCAAGTGTTCGGTCAATCCCTTTGACCCACTTGGACTTTTCTCTGTGCCAAGTATCCGGTCAATCCCTTTGACCTACTTGGACTTTTCTTTCATGCCAAGTATCCAGTCAATCCTTTGACATACTTGGACTTCCCAGCACCAGATGTCCGATCATCCTTGATCCATCTGGATTTTCCCTTGCCTGGCTTCACTCACCAGGACTTTCACCTAGCTTCACTCACTAGGGTTTTCCATCTGCCTAGCTTCACTCACTAGGACTTTCACCTGGCTTCACTCGCCCGGATTTCCTTGATCCATCTAGATTTTCCCTTGCCTGGCTTCACTCACCAGGACTTTCACCTAGCTTCACTCACTAGGGTTTTCCATCTGCCTAGCTTCACTCACTAGGACTTTCACCTGGCTTCACTCACCAGGATTTCCTTGATCCATCTAGATTTTCCCTTGCCTGGCTTCACTCACCAGGACTTTCACCTAGCTTCACTCACTAGGATTTTCCATCTGCCTAGCTTCACTCACTAGGACTTTCACCTGGCTTCACTCACCAGGATTTCCATCTGCCTAGCTTCACTCACTAGGACTTTCACCTGGCTTCACTCACCAGGATTTCCATCTGCCTAGCTTCACTCACTAGGACTTCCTTCTGCCTGGCTTCACTCACCAGGACTTTTCTTCTGCCTGGCTTCACTCACTAGGTCTTTCATTTTGCCTAACATCCCAGTTAGGACTTCCCAGTCAAGTATCCAGTCAACCTTGACCTACTTGACTCTTCTTCAATCAATATCTTATTGTCAAACATCTAAACCCAAACCAAGACTCAACTTGGTTACCCAGGTCAACCTTGACCTGAGGGATATTGCACCAACAATCTCCCCCTTTTTGATGTTTGACAATACCACAATAACACTTACAATCCCATATGTAAGTTAGGCTAATCCCATAGCCTCCTTCTCCATGCCACTAGGTAATGAAAGCATAAATTAAGCTCTTCATTCTCCCCCTAAGAGGGCAAACTCCCTCTAGGTAATGAAAGCCTAACTTACTCCCTTTCATGAGTCCTTTCATTCTCCCCCTATGACCTTCCTATAGGTAATGAAAGCCTAAACTTAATCATACATTCTCCCCCTATTGGCACACATCAACCCATCGTTGGACACACATCAACCTATGCTCCAATTCTGGGCACACTTCAACAAATCCATTTGTTGAAGACTCTCCCCCTGCAGAGTTGCTCATCGTTGTTCACAACATCACTCGTTGTGATCAACACGATAATGAAGGTCTCATACCCTTCATTTATCCTTAACTTCTCCCTCAATGTAGACAACTACCCAACCTTGAGCATTATCTACCACTTGAGTGTTGGAGTGTATACTGAAAGCCTAAGCTTTGTAAACATTCATTATGAATAAAGAATCACATTTGGTCTAATTATCTACATTTGTTTGTAGTTGTTCATTTAATTTATATTGTAGATAACATAGTATGTGGTGTCACATACAGAAGATGATGTTATCAGTACCTTATAAATTATAAACAGTAGCTCACGACCAGAATGGAAAGGAACAAACCATTAGAAGGTCGTAGTGTAATTAGGTATTAGTTTATCTTGACTATATAATTACACTAGTACACTCAGAGTGTATTAAGTAGGACCATTTGAGGTCGTTCCTTTTATACTGACTTTATAAAGGAACAAAGACCTCAGTTATTATGGAAGTGTGTGCTCTTAATCCTAATATAATAACAAGCACATATATTTGATATTTATTTCTTTAATTTATCAATGGGTGAGATTTAGTTCGGTGAATCAATAAGCCCGATAAGTTGGGAAATAGTATCACTCATAGTGTGTGTTGTTGATTATAGAAGGAAACTGTGTCCTAGAGATACTAGGTTGAGAATGTCCCCAAGAGGAGCTCATAAGGATTGTCATGTTAAACCCTGCAGGTGGACTTAGTCCGACATGATAATAAGGTTGAGTGGTACTACTCTTGGACTTAGATATTAATTAAATGAGTTGTCAGTAACTCACTTAATTAGTGGACATTCGATATCTTAAACACAGGGAGACTAACACACTCATAATAAGAAGGAGCCCAAAAATGTAATTTGGGATTGGTGCGGTAGTTCAATGATAGTTCTCTAGTGGAATGAATTATCATTGATAAAATTAAGTTGTGTGTTCGGGGCGAACATGGGATGCTTAATTTTATCGGGAGACCAAAACCAATTCCTCCTCTCGGTCCCTATCGTAGCCTCTTATTTATAGAGTACTATACCCACATATACCCACCTTCTATACCCACCTAAAGGGGGCCGGCCAAGCTAGCTTGGGAACCAAGCTAGGGCCGGCCTAAGCTTGGGTTTAAGGTGGCCGGCCCTAGCTTGAACCCAAGCTAGTAGGGCCGGCCATAATTAATTAAAAAGAAAATTTAATTTTAATGTTTATTATTATGTGGAAGATTTAATTTAAAAGAGAATTAAAATTAAAATATCTCTCTTGTAAAAGATTTACAAAAGATTAAAGAAAGAGATTAGATCTCTTTCCTTATTTGTAGATTGGAGAGATGTTTTATTTTCTCTTTAAAATTATTCACATGTTAATAAAATCAAAAATTTTAGATATTTCCTTTTATTAACCATAAAGAGATTTTAAAGAGAAATTTTATTTTTTAAAATTTCCGGAAACAAATAAGGAAAGTTTTAATTGTTGATTGAAACTTGTCCAATTTGCTTCCTATTGATTTGGCCGGCCATCATTGTTTAATTGGGGAAATATTATTTTATTTTTCTCAATTAAATCATGTCAAGGAAATTAAGGAAAATTTATTGTAATTAAATTTCCTAATTTACCTAGGCCAAGGAATATAAAAGAAGGGGTGAGGGTGCCTTCACAAGACACAACATCTATTATTCCTCTCCCTCTTTTGTTCCTTGGTGTGGCCGGCCATCATCTCCTTCTCTTCCTCTTGTGGTGGCCGAACCTCTCCCTCTCCCTTGGAGTTCTTGTGGTGGCCGGATACTACTCGGAGAAGAAGAAGAAGAAGGAGAAAGCTAGCATCTCTTGGAGCTTGGTTAGTATTTTGGTTTTCTCCTTGGTAAAGCTTTTCTTTTGTGGCGAACCTTGCTTGGAGGAGAAGAAGGTGGTTGGTGGTTTCTCATCTTGGAAGATCGTTGCCCACACAACGTCCGAGGTTAGAAGAGGAATACGGTAGAAGATCAAGAGGTTTTTTCTACAAGGTATAACTAGTAATTTCTATTTCCGCATCATGCTAGTTATTTATGGAAATAATACCAAATACAAGAGGCTTACGTTCTAGTATTTCGAATATGTTTTTTCGAAGTTGTGTTCTTTTGTTTCTTTCTTTTCCTTGTGATTTGATTGTTCTCTTTGGTTAACCTAAAGTTATTTTAGGAAATTAAATATTAGCTTTCTATTAAAGGTTTTGTCTAGTCGGTGGTGGTTGCTCCCATATCCAAGAAGGCCATGTGCCTCGCCACGTCAGTACTGGGAACCTTTTATGGAAATTAATATTTAATGGAATTAATAACTTAAGGAGACTTGGGTCGAACGTGTTAAGTTCCGCAGGAGATCCAAGTCAAAACCTAAAAGAACAAATAGATTAAGTTTTGGATCAAACGTGTTAAGTTCCGCAGGCGATCCAAAATTTAATTTAAAAGAACACATGGTAGCTAGGAAAAGGTTCAGACCTTTGTACAAAATTTTTGTACAGTGGAACCTATAGGTTTTCCGAGTAGCAACCAACATTAAGTGTCCACTTGAAATAATGAGGATATCCACTCCCCATTTCTCCCCATTTCAAGTTTAAATGCTCAACCTTGAGCAAGTTCACAACAGAAGGTTAACCACCTTCCAAGGTTCATGAAAAATAATTTTCATGTCTTTAAAGAGTCCCTCCCCCTAAAGACATGGTGGTAACTTCTGTCATTGCACCAACAATGACTTGGAATCCCTAAAACATTAGGAAACCCAAATTTAGAAGTTTTGAGGTTCAAATATTCAAAATTTGAAACAACCTCAACCTAAACTTCTACTTAGTCTTCGTTAACCAATCCATCCTTGTTTTCAATATGAAAACACCCTTTGTATGTATACAAATGTATTTAAGGGTTTGGAATGGTTACCTAGACTCAAAGAGGTTCAAAGATGCTGAAATCAAGCCTTCCCCAATCATCAACTTGGATCGATTGGAGTTGGGTTCCAATCGATTGAACCTTCTGAATCGATCCACCGATCGATTCAGACTACCGAATCGATCGGATGATCGATCCAGCGAGCTTCTGCTCGCGAATTGCCGTTGAATCGATCCATGGATCGATTCAAGAACTCCAATCGATCCATGGATCGATCGAGCTCCGATAGTTGCTGAAATTCCATTTCGGTCAACTTGAAACCCTAGAAAATTCTACAAAATCCAAAATTATGAAATTTCGTGTAGACATTATTTAGGCATACTTAATCATGGAAAAATAGCTTTCTATGAAAATACATCATATTTTCAAAGATTGACACAAACTTGAAAACTTGCAAAAACTTTAGTGTTTTTCTTCAAGTTTGTGTCTAACTATTCAATGGTGATTACTATCAAAAGATAGCCTTCACCAAGGTTTTCCAAAAACATTTTAAAACATTTTCAAAACCAATATCCCATCACATTCCTTGGGCTTAATGCACATGACTTGTACATTAGCTTTCCCAATGATGGGAAAACACATAACTATGTGTTTTGATGAATTTAAAACTCAAAGGAATGCACTAAATCAACATCTTGAGCTTTGTTCATCATCCTAACATCTCACTTATATCTATTGTGGACAAAACACATACAAGTCATCTTAGAGGTCTTTGTGAGATGTAAAATTTGGTTTTGCCCTATTCTAGGGATCATGCATATTTATCTAGGCATTTTAGAAATGTTAGACATCCACCTAGGATGTCACTTGTCAATAAGTGTCGTTAAATGCCATCTGTCCTTAATTACAAGGAATTAAACTTAATGCATGATTATGTTATGGCATACATCAAAAGAAAATAATTTTCAAAAGAAAATATCCTATTTCTACATGATGTATGAATGTCATGACATGGTATTTTTTTTGGATTTTTCATAATAAAACATGAATGCAAAACTAGACATGATGTCATGGCATATTATGGGCAAACAATCATGGCAAGATTTAGCATAAATAAAATATACCTAGATTAACTATCTAAGTATCCTTAAAGTCTTAGCTAAACTTACAACTTAAACCTAGATTGCCCTAAAGTGCTTCAAGAGAATGCCAAAGCCTAAATTTGGCATTTCTAATTTCCTTGATTTAATGTATGCCAATTGAAAATAAACATGTCCTCAAATGTTGGCATATTCCATTTTTCCTCAAGAGTAGCACTTTTAAATTAAGGCCCGGATTGCCTTAAATTGCCTAAAAACATACCAAAATCCCAACTTGATAGTTCTTATGAATTTCCCAATATGTGTCATTTAAGATTAAAATCAATTCTTCCACCATTAGGCACATTTTACTCTTTCAAGGAGTAATCAATAATTCCATTTCATTTTCAAAGGTTAACTAAAACCTTGAAAATGCTCCTTGAGTGTCAATTTCCTCAAAGTTGGGTTAACTACCCTTCTAATCGGAGTTGACACTCTCTAACCCATCTATGGGGTAGAGAAGATGCTCCTAGGAACCCAACACCTATTGGTGCTCCTTGGATGCTCTAGGTACTCACTAGGGATAACTTCCCTAGATACCTTCCTAGTGACCTTGTTGAGCTTCTTAGAAGCCTTGGTCACACTTTCTAGGTCAACTCTAGGGATAGCCTCTCTTGTGACCTTGTTTGTAACTTTCTTAGACTTCTTAGAAGCCTTAGTCACATTTATTGCAAAAATACTCTTAGGGATGACTTCCTTAGTATTTTTGGCTTGACCACTAGACCTAGGGTTTGTTCCATAACTATATGGAACTCTATGGTAAGAGGGCACATCCTTCTTAGCCTTTGGCTTGTATCCCAAACCTCTATGGCCATTGGATGGCTTTTGTACCCCTAGACCTAGGTTATGCTCATTTTACCCTAATAGGATATTTTCCATCCTTTTTAGGGTCTTTTCAATTTTATCAAGTCTTGACCTCAAGACTTGATTTTCCATCACTAAGTCCTTAGTTTTTGGTTTTCCATTAAGTTCAAGAGCATTTTTGTTTCTAGGCTTGTATCTTACATCCTTAGAGTTATCGCCTAGTTTTTTACCTACATTCCTAGCCTTAGGGATAGTAGTTTTGGCATGTAGGGCCACATGCTTTTCCTTAAAGCCCTCATGCTTCCTATTCTTATGGTAAATCGCATTAAAATGATAAAAATTTGACCTAGCATCCTTTTTACCATTTTGCAAGGGAATAGGCTCAATGAAAGTTACCTTCCTTTTTACCTTGGAGGCTCCCCCTTGACTAGTGCCTCCTTGAGCCTTGACCATCTTCTTCCCCTTGGGGCATTGACTTCGGTAATGCCCTTTTTGTTGACACAAGAAGCACACAATGTGCTCCTTGCTCTTCTTTGTCCCGGGGGTGGTCTCCTTGAGCTTCTCCTTGCCCTTTTTTGCCATTTGGCCCTTCTTCTTGGCCAATTTAGGGCACTTGCTCTTGTAGTGCCCATGTTCCCTACATTCAAAGCATATAATATGATTTTTATTATTAATTGAAATATTTATACCTTTGCTTGTAGGGGTGGCATCTTTTTCTTTGGATCCAGAGGTAGAAACTTCCTTTTGATAGGACCTTGATTCTCCTCCATTTGATTTTTCTTGACTTATGGAGGTAGAAGCTTCTTCCTCCTCTTCTTCTCTTGACCCGGATGTAGAAGCTTCTCCTTCTTCTTGATCCGGTGTCACCAAGGATTGCTCCCTCTCAATCCTAGAGGTGGAGGCTTCATCATCTTGAATATGAAACAAGGAGTATGCTCCCTCCTTGTTCCCTTCGTTGCATTCCCTTGAGGATGAAGCTTCTTGGATTTCCTCTTCTTCGGAGGTTGAGCATCTCTCAACCTCGGAGTCCTCCTCTTGGTCTTGATCCAATGAGTCGCCCTCTTTGGATTCTCCTTGATTTGATACAGTGGAGGGGATCTCATGAATTCTTGCCAATTTGCTCCAAAGCTCCTTGGCATCTTCAAACTCTCCAATTTGTTCCAAGATGTTGCTTGGCAATAAATTGACCAAAAGCTTGGTCACTTTGTCATTTGCCTCGCACCTTTGGACTTGTTCCGGGCTCCATTTGCTTTTCTTTAGAACTTTGCCCTTTGAATTTCTTGGAGCCTTGAAGCCTTCCATTAGAGCAAACCATTGCTCTATCTCCATCATAAGAAAATTTTCGATTCTTGATTTCCAAGAATCGAAACTCGTAGAAGTGTATGGTGGAGCCACCCTTGTGTCAAATCCAAGCCCATCTTGGAATTGCATCTTGAAGTTGAGCTTGATAAAGTCTTGAACTTGAAGAATTTGCTCCAACTTCTTCACCCTCTAGCTTTTCTTGTTATGCTTGACCCTTCCGGCGATGATTCCGGTGAAGAGCGGCCTTGCTCTGATACCACTTGTTAGGACCAAAAGTAGCTAGAGGGGGGGGGGGGGTGAATAGCTCGTCGCGTTCGCTCGGTGCTCGGCGTTGCTTGTTCCTTCAAAGATGTGCAGCGGAAAATACGGAAACAAATACAACAACGCTAACACGGTTGGTTTACTTGGTATCCACCTCACAAGAGGTGATTAGTCCAAGGATCCACACCACGCACGCACCCTCCACTATGAAAACACTCCTTTTCGGTAACTACCGAGGGCGGAGAAGCCCTACAAGACTCTCCGTACAAGAAGAAAGGAAAGAGAAACAAAATACAAGCGCAAAGCTTACAATGAGTACAGAAAACCCTAACCCTAGCTTCTCTTCTTGCCTTTGATCCGCCTCTTGACTTGGAAAGCTTCCAAGATCCTTCAAGAACTGGCGATCTGATCTTTGAGAGCGCTGTGGAGGAGCTGGCGAAGATCTGAGATGAAATCGTGAAGAGATACCGCAGCCATCACACGCCTGCAGCTATAAACGACGCCAACGGTCGGATCCCGATCGATTCGAATGTTCCCAATCGATCGGGGAGGCTTTGGATCGATCCACGGATCGATCCAGAGCGCCTCTGTGCTCTGGGAAAACGCCTGGATCGATCCACGGATCGATCCAGCGCTTATCGCGCGAAGCAGCCGCGTCCCAATCGATCCACTGATCGATTGGGACCTCTGGATCGATCCACGGATCGATCCAGAGGCTCTCTGTTCGCTGGGACAGGTCTGGATCGATCCACTGATCGATCCAGCACTTGATTTTTGTCCAAAACCAAGTCCCAAACCTCCCAAACCAACATCCGGTCAACCTTGACCTGTTGGTATGTCATGCCTAGCATCTAGTCACTCCCTTGACCTGCTAGGACTCCCTTACCAAGTGTCCGGTCAATCCCTTTGACCCACTTAGACTTTTCTCTGTGCCAAGTATCCGGTCAATCCCTTTGACCTACTTGGACTTTTCTTTCATGCCAAGTATCTGATCAATCCTTTGACCTGGCTTCACTCACCAGGACTTCCGATCATCCTCGATCCACTCACTAGGATTTTCACCTGGCTTCACTCACCAGGACTTTCACCTAGCTTCACTCACTAGGATTTTCCATCTGCCTAGCTTCACTCACTAGGACTTTCACCTGGCTTCACTCACCAGGATTTCCATCTGCCTAGCTTCACTCACTAGGACTTTCACCTGGCTTCACTCACCAGGATTTCCATCTGCCTAGCTTCACTCACTAGGACTTCCTTCTGCCTGGCTTCACTCACCAGGACTTTTCTTCTGCCTGGCTTCACTCACTAGGTCTTTCATTTTGCCTAACATCCCAGTTAGGACTTCCCAGTCAAGTATCCAGTCAACCTTGACCTACTTGACTCTTCTTCAATCAATATCTTATTGTCAAACATCTAAACCCAAACCAAGACTCAGCTTGGTTACCCAGGTCAACCTTGACCTGAGGGATATTGCACCAACATTTTCATGATATGTCAAAGACACAGACGATGATGCGAATTCGGAAATACCTCTTCAATTGCAATTGCCATGGCGCAACATTGGTCTGTGATTATAGCCTTTGGAGCACGTCCGAGCATACATGACAACCAAGATTTGAACAACCATATGAAAGTTGCTGAGTCTTCACTTGATAATAATCCACATCCTAGCAAAATAGATTGACCATGATGATTCACCCCAACAAATGGAGCAAATGGCATGTCATAACTATTAGTCAAATATATTGTATCAAAAGTCACGACATCAGAAAAGTATTCATATATATGCAGCCCTACATCTTGCATCTGCCCAAAAAATATTTCTTATTCGAGATTCCCCATCTAAATCAAGCACATAAAAAAAGTTTGAGTTCCTACTTTGCATGCGACAAAAATAATTACTCAAAGCTTCAGCATCTCCATCCCCTAACCTCAACCTTCTAACTTCTGAAATATAATTTCTACACTTTCTCTCATCAAATGCTAAATTCTCATAGCCTCCAGCCTCAACTACAAATGATTGAAAACTTTTACTTAAAGTTATTCCAGCTTGATCATTTAACTCTAATTTTCTTTTTGTAGCTGAATCCAATACTTTATTACATCTAAAATGTCGTGACTTTCCAGGGCTCAAGATATGATTATGATCAAGGCATACACTAGTTATCACAAAGTTTCCATCATTGTGAATAACAACATTAATCTTAGCTTTGCAATTCGTCTTAGTAGAAGGTCGAGGGTATAAAACATTTTTTGCTTGAGATACTTTTCTACCATTTTTGGCACATCTAATAGAGAAATATTTTTGCTTTCCATCATCTCCATTTCTACCACCTAATTTGCAAATACCGAAACCAACATTCTGAGCATAGGAATTATAAAAAGTAAGAACTTCTTCAGATAAAAAAGTCATTCCAATCTCAGGGAGCTTGACTTCATTTACACTAGATGGAGATGAGTCTTGATCCATATGGTCATTGTTATCCGTTATCTCATTTGAATCAATTTTTCCTTCTTCCATGATACTTTCTTCACCTACATTTATTTAAAAAATACAGGGCCAAAAATAAATAGAAAACATAGACAGGATCAAAAAACATGAAACAAAGTGGAGAAAAACAAAACAAAGCTAAAAAAAAAAATATAGACATTTAATTCTTCACCTAGTTCATATAATTTGTAAACAGTAGACTAATTTGCAAGCATACAACTATGAGCATGAATAAAATTCAAGCAAACAGTACACTAACTTATTAAAATCATAAACAAAATTCAACAAAAAATCTCATTTATGAGCATAAACAAAAAAAGAGTATATAGTTGACTATTTTGGTTGGAAATCTAGCAATCAACGGATGTATAAATCAAATACCCTTTAACTCAGTCAATTTTTAATCAAGCACGAAATTGATTGTTGAAATCGAATCGGAGAGGTGCAGAGATGAAAAGAAAAAAGTGGGTTACCAAAGTTGCGACCGACAAAGTAGAGCGAAGCCTGATTTCACACAAAACTTGATGTGCTATAACTTGCTGGTTGGTGCTCAAACTCAAATTGCTCCTTGTCTGCTGGTGCTAAGGGAGAGGGAAGAAGAAGGAGGAGTTAGGGCATGCAAATGGAGCAAAAACGTGAACTGTGAAAAAAAAGAAAGAAAACTCACTAGGAGTAAGAGGAAGGAGAACGCGAGGCTGTGGCCGAAGAAGTTAGGGCGCGAAGGGGACGGGCTTCGCTTCTCTCTTCTCGAAGGGGAACTCAAAAACGCTCGCGAAAGAGGAAGGAGGAGGAGGAACTGAGTTAGGGCAGGGGAGGAAGCGACGGGCTTCGCTTCTCTCTTCTCGAAAGGGAACTCAGAAGCGGCTCGGGAGCTTCGCGAAAGAGGAAGGAGGAGGAGCTGAGTTAGGGCAGGAGAGGATGCGACGGGCTTCGCGCAAGAGAAAGGGGAGGAGAAAAAGTTAGGCACGGGTGTTATCCCCGATTCGCTGAGATGGGCATTGTCACGCAAGCAGCCAACTCAATCGCGATGAGTTTTCGCTGACTGAGTTCGCTGCGAGAATCATTCCTCATATATTAATATATGATTCTGTACCATAAACATAAAGCTTTCATTATAATATGCACATTATTTTATATTGTAAAGGTGTCTAATATTTTTAAATTTTTTTATAAAATAATATAAAGCGAGTGCACTGTTATTTGATTCAAAATAGATTTTTTTTTTTGTTTCTTTACCACAAATTTGTGAGTCACATTTCACCACTAAAATTATTGAGCAAAAGACGAAGTTACAATTCATTAAAAATATCATTATGAAAATTCCTTCTGATCTAATTTTTCCAACAATCGACCAAATAATAAGTGTTGGTAAAGTTCAATAAAAAAAAAATCCAACTAATTAAGATGCAACGCTACGCTTTCATAATTAATTAGGTATTTACGAGTTGATTTCTAATTACAGCGCAATGCAAATTAATTTTCTCACAATCTTGGAAGGTTGAATGTGAAATGACAAACTATTTATATTTTTAAATTTATCTTAATAGTCAGATGAGAAGTATTCATGGATCAAAAACTATCACCTCAAAAAATAAACAGTTTTTATCATCTGAAAAGGGCAGATGACAGATATTAAAAAATTTATAAATATAATATTTTATTTATCTTTAGTTGGTTTGGGAAAAAATTGTAAAAAACTATAATATATATATTTTTTTATTTTGTATATTTAACTATGACATTATACTAAGAAGATCATGATATACCGCCAACAATGTGAAGTTAAGGAGAAAGAAAAACACTAAATTGTAAGAATATGAAAAAAAAAAAAAAAATAGGAGGGAAAGTAAAAGAGCAAGAAAGAAAAACGCTAGGGATGTGAACGACCATGTAAAGCTTGTCCAGCTTGTCCGCCTAAATAACAAACTCTCACCGGTGGATTGTTATTTAAACTTTTATGATTATACATAATTGCATTTGCCTCCCTGAATTTATCATCATCAAACCATCCAAATTTTATAACACGAGATAAAGTTGAATCAAGACCCAATTACCAAATTTAGTGCAAAATAGGTAATGTTGAAAACAATTTAATGTGATCATGTATATATACTGCTAGCTTAAACAATATAGTGAGCAAATAAATAAAACTCTAATAAAAGCCAATAGGCTAAACGATTAAGAGATAAGGAATCAATAAATCACATTCAAGCATAGTGGAAAGTAAGATAGATGCAACATGTTGATGGTAAGGTGAGCTTTATTTTTAGCATGCATTTGATATTTAGAATCTGAAAATACACTAGAAGAAACAAAAACTTAGAAGTGTGCAACAGACATACAATAATACAGTTTCAAATGATGAGAAGAGAGCAATATAGCAACAAACTGAAAGATGAAAGGGCGTTGTGGAAAAAGATGAGAAGTAGATGGAATGCATAGCTCATGTTTTAACTAAAAACGAAACTTAAGTTATACACTGCACATGAGTGGAACATGAGAAGAAAAATTACAAATACCAATAAAGAAACATTAGAATAAGACAAATGATAGAAAAACGATAAAGTAAATAAGAATGAAATTAAAAATAAACCTGAACAAGTAAAAAATAGAGGACTAGGTAAAACATTAAAAAAAAGGTAAAAGATAAAAAATATATAAAAAGAAAATTATAACAAAAACAACACAAAAATAATTAAAATAAAGGATGAAAAAGACCGGTGAATTAAAAGAAAAAAAATCAAATATATTAGAGAATAACAAGAGAAAGAGACTATGCAAATGTTGTCAGAAGTTCTTTTACATAAATTCTCAATCGTAATATTTAATACTATAATTTAAAAAAATAAACAATTAATCTGAATTTATAAGTTGTAAGGAGTTCCTTTGAAATCCAATCTTCAATTTCTCAAATACTTTCACATATAGCTTTAGCTTGGTATTATTTATTTCAAAAGTCCTTGAGAGTCGTTGCACTACCAATTGAGAGTTGGAGTAGAGCAGCACTCGCGTAGCTCCCACATACCTTGCTGCTTACAGATTGGCTATCAACACTTCATATTTTGCCTCGTTGTTCAACGAACAATTACATTCGATCTTCATGTGGTGATATCAAAAGTATGTCCACGCCACTGCCTTGCCTTGCTGGTGATTTTGACAGTCGACTGATACCAGTCTTGCATGAAATTCCTAACTCAATGGGGAGCATAGGTGTAGGGGGGCCTTGTGATAGGTTCTTAAATAGCCTTATAATAAAATTCCTAGCTTAATGGGGAGCATAGGTGTAGGGGGAGCCTTGTGATAGGTTCCAATGCATGTTTATATTTTTGATTCGGCGATGTAAGTCCAAATGTGTAGCCTTGGCAACGTAAGTCCATTCGGCGGTGTAAGTCTAAGTGTGTAGCCTTGGCAATGTAAGTCCATTCGGCGATGTAAGTCCAAACATGTAGCCTTGGCTACGTAAGTCCATTCGGCAGTGTATGTCCAAGTGTGTATCCTTGGCAATATAAGTCAATTCGGTGGTGTAAGTCCAAGTGTGTAGCGTTGGCGACGTAAGTCCATGCGGCGGTGTAAGTCCAAGTGTGTAGCCTTGGCAACGTAAGTCCATGCGGCGGTGTAAGTCCAAGTGTGTAGCCTTGGCAACGTAAGTCCATGCGGCGGTGTAAGTCCAAGTGTGTAGCTTTGGCAACAGAAGTCCATTTGTTTTAGCATGTGTATTTGCTAATATGTTTTACCCTAACTTAAACGTATTGTCAAACATCAAAAAGGGAAAAATTATTGGAGCAATCTCAATGGTTCGTGCGACCATGTGTTTTGGTGTTTGGGCAAAGAGTTTAAGTTAGGTTCACCCTTGTATTAGATATGTGTATGTGAGTGTTCAGGTTTATAGGATACACATATGACTTAACTTGATGGTTTCAGGCCCGGTAAAGGATGGAGCATCCGAGGGACCGTAGACAAGGCAGCAAGACCAAGGGTCGAGGGAAACGACTTCGAGGCATACGTGAAGGATGACATTGGGGATAAGCCGTGGGCTTGAATGCATCCGAGGGACGAGAGCCAAAGGAAGTAGACTTGAAGGCAAGAGGTCAAGGATGCAATGAAAAGTCAAGTGAGTCGTAAGGGTGAGGGTCCGAGCACTGAGAGATTGTACTCGGGTACTAGTCGACTGGTGGTTTCATCAGTTAACTGGAGCGAACAGAATGTTTCTGTTCGCTAGGCCAGTGTGGAGCAGTCGACTGGTACTTTCACCAGTCGACCAGTATCGAGTCGTTGGGTTGTAATAGTCAAATCTCCATAGAGGGCAATCGACTAACACTTTCACCAATCGACTGGTATGCGGGGTTTTTCAACCCATGGCCTATATAACTAAATCTTGGAAGCTTGGTTAAAGTTGACGAAATTAGTGGTGGTTAACCCTAATTAGTAGTCAACTAGTGCCCTAGCAATCCGTGTGATCTTGATTGAGTTGTGGCGAGCTTTCTCCACCGACAAGGAGGATTATGCTAGCCGGAGTTTCTGGGGACTAATCCACCGACAGATAGGGATAATCTATCTCAAGGACAGCTGTGGTGTAGGAGCCTTATCTCTGAACCACGTAAATCGTTGTGTTAACGGTTTGCTTGTTTTTCTTTGTCTTTAGCTTTTTTTGTATTTATATTAGTTTTGTATTTCCGCTGCGCAAACTAACAAGTGTAGAAAGCTATTGATTTGAAGGCACTGACTATTCAACCCCCTTCTACTCGGCCATACAAGATCCCCAACAGAATTCGCTCAATTATATAGTCCACTTAATCAGTCGCACGGATGCTTCCGGGTTGAGGAGGACTCGCCCTAGAGTGTTGTTAGTCAACACGATGATCGGATGCAACAAAAAGTAGGGGTGTAACCTCCGAGCGGCTAGGACCAGCCCGTATGCCAGCTTCGCAAGACAGGTGTAGTGACATTCAACATTTTTCAATATATGACTTAAAAAATACACCGAGTGTTGTTCAGTGCATTTTTGCTGCACCATCTCTGAGCCAACCGCTTGCTCTGTTGACGACAAGTTTATCCAGAGCGGCTCGCAAGTGATGGGCTTCACCAATACGGGTAAAGAAGACATATAAGTCTTGATCTCCTTCAACGCTTTGTCGCATTCAATGTCCCATTAAAATTTTGTAGCCCAGCGTAGAACCTTGAAGAATTGATGGCTTCAGTCAGAGGATCTGGAGATGAACCTAGATAACGTCGTGATCCGCCCGATCAGCCATTGAGCTTCTTTCAGGTTGCGTGGTGGCGGCATGTCTTGAAGTGCTTTTACTTTATTAGGATTTTCTTCGATCCCCCACTCGGTCACTATATAACCGAGGAAACACCCACTTCTTACTCCGAGCAAGTACTTGTTTGGATTGAGCTTTGATTATATACCTTCTTAAGTGTTCAACAAGTCTTCTCAATATCTGCACAGAGATCAATGGCTCTGGGGGATTTTATCAAAATATCATCGACATATACCTCCATGTTTCTGTCGATCTATCATCAGAACACCTTGTTCATCAGTCTCTGATAAGTGGCTCTACTTTTTTCAGTCCGAACAACATCACATTATGGCAGAAGGTTCCGTCGGTCGTTATAAAGCTGACCTTCTCTTGATTTTCTTGGGCGAGTGGCACTTGGTGGTATCCCTAGTACGCATCCAGCATGCAGATTAGCTCACAATCCACCATCGAGTCTACCATCTAATCAATGTACGACAGTGGGTAGTAATCCTTTAGACAGACCTTGTTTAAATTTTGAAAGTCGATGTAGACCCATCACTTATTTCTCGGCTTGAAGACTAGCACCACATTAGCTAGTCAGCTTGGGAATTGCACCTCGCATATGTAACTAGCCTCCAGTAGTTTGTCTACTTTTGCTCGAATGATCTGAGTTTGCTTCGAGCAGAAGTCTCTTTTCTTTTATTTAACTGGCCTGACATTCAGTCGGACATGTAACTCATGCTGTGCAATGGTCGGTGAGATGCTTGAGAGCTCATGTGTCGTCCATGTGAACACATCATGATTTTGCCTTAGACAGGCGACTGGCTCCTTCTTCTTTTCGGCAGTTAGGTCAGCGGCTATGAAAGGGGTAGCCTCCAGTCGGGCAGGATGAATTTGGACTTCTTCCTTCTCATTATACACCGGTGCGGGAGGTTTCTCCATGATTGCATTTACCTCAAGTCGCTGGGCCTTCCAAGCGGCTTTCAACCGAGTCTTGACCATCTCGACGTAGCATCGCCGAGAGGCCAACTAATCGCCCTTCACTTCACCGACCGAGTTTTTAAAGGGGAACTTGATCTTCTAGCGAAAGGTAGAGACGACCGTCTGAATTCATTCAATGCCAGCAAACCCAGTATGACATTATAGGCGGACGGAGCATCCAACACAATGAAATTCGTCATCCTTGTCCTCTTGAGCGGCTTTTCTCCGAGAGATATGGTCAGCCGAGCCTGCCTGATCGACAATACTTCATTGCTAGTGAACTCATATAAGGGATTCTTCATTGGCCGCAACTCGCTTCGGTCGATTTGCAATTGATCGAATGTATTTTTGAAGATGATATTTACCAAACTACTTGTATCTATAAAAGTATGATGAATATTATAGTTAGCGATTACTACTTAGATGATTAAAACATCGTCGTGAGGGAACTTCACTCCCTGTAAATTTTTAATTGATATTTTATGACTTGTCAAGATTGGTTGACTAGTTTTTTTTTTTCTTCTTATTTTAGAAAGTTTGGTATATTATATTTCCACTATTTGAATAAGTCTATATAAATTTTAATGGAATAAGGATTTTGCAAACCTGGACTCGGGGGACTAACAAATAAAACAGTAGATATTCATTTATGCATGAAAGGGAAATCAAAGTCAACTCTCTTTCAGACCATGTGGGCAGAAACACTTTATCCTTGAGAACAAACTAGCATATCCCTTGCTTAACACAGTCTCAATTATGGGATCGAAGCTAGGGTATCCAATGGCTTGTATTATTATTTGGTGTTCATGATTGTTTTAGATACCTATCTTACAAATGTCCTCCCTTGTGCTTCCCCACTGGCTTTCTGCAGTTGCCTTTAGCTCATTTTTTGCATGTCTATGTGGGTTGATGGCACAATATAATTTCTTTTGTATGCCTTTTTTTTTCCCTTTTGAGTTCATTCCTTAGTTTCTGTGCATATAATTTAGTGTGATTTTTTTGTTTTTTTAGGTTATTCTTAGTAGTATCTCTACTATGGTTAGTTTGCTATGGATATAGTTGTGATTCATATGCAGATGGAGTCATCATTATTGCATAGAAATCTTGTTTTTATGGCTTCTCTCTATGTTGGCTGCCTTTGTGCATTATGTTTTACCTTTGTTGCTGCACATTTCTATTGCTCCTTGTTCCCTTTGCCTGCTACTGTGGTAATGCTTCCATGACTATCTTTTGTTTATATTGCTCCTATCTCAAATAGTGAGTTTCGTTAGCTTCTCACCTTCCCTACTTTTGCAACAAGATTTCATGCCTCATATTGTCTATCTTCTTCGTTCAATTGTCGATGCACTCATAGTTTTCATGTTTATGGTTCTTCACCTACCATTATTTGTTGTAATCTTTGACTTTTGTGAATTTTTCTATTTGTTTTGTTCTCTTTTTTAGATTGTTCGAATTATCTATTATTCTGACCTACTTTTCTTATGCTGCAAAAATTTTATGTGGATGGCTGATGTGACAATCATCCCTCGAAAGGATTCAAGTATTTAGATTGTTTTGGTTGCCGGTTTTATACTCTTATTTTCTCTTTTTTTTCCCATTTCAGGTCTAGGCAAAGAGTATGGGTGTGTTGTTTCATCATATGAAGATTCAATATTCTTTAGTAATTTCTATAAAGGTACAATACATCTTAATTCCAATTGCTTTAAGCATCCATGATAATAATTCAAGTATGGCGCCTTAAAAGTTTTATGACTAATATTCGTGGACAACTGAGAATATACAATGAAGAATATCCCCAACATTTATACAATCATGAGGAGTGGGCAAATAAAGGGTGTTAATTTCTATTTTGTGATAGCATTTATATTCTTCTCACTATATATGTTTTGTTTTGAATTGGATAAAATAAGTTGTGAACAAGTGACTCAAGTTTTCAGCACTAGACCAATTTTCAGCCACTTATTAGACTTTTGATTTTGCTAGTAACCTATAGTTTCAAAGGATCTTAATTATAAACAATTTAGCAATTGTAGTAGTTATTTCTTTGTGTAAGTTTCCTTGATTGATTCATGGTTCTAATGATCTTTTCTGCAAATTGAATCTTTGATCGCTCATCGTGCTGCGAATGGGCGATAGTATGTTGCGTAACAAGTATCATTTTTAGTTGTATCCAAATTATTGGTAGCCTTTGGATCTCTTCCATAATTGCGATGGATCTCTTCCATAATTGTGACGCTTATATAAATGACAAATATAGATCCATAGAAGGTTGTCCAATTGTTTTTTTTACATGGTATAACTCCTTTTTGTTTTAGATGATATCGTTCCATTGGATTCCCCTTTTTATTTTAAGTTGAACCTAAAATCTTTAAACTCAGGGGGTGTTTGGTTTGGAGAAATACAAATAGAGAATGGAAATAGTAATCAATGTTAATATTTGATTTACAAGAATGGAAATAAGTGAAACTTTCTTAGTAATTGTCCATGCAAATCCTTGAATTTAGTTGGGCATATCTATTGTCTCTCTATACATTATTCTCTCATGTTATTTATTAGTTATGCTTTCTTATCAAACAATTTGTAGAAAATAATAGTCCATGCAATTCATGCTTATTCTTCAATTTTATTGATAATCTATTCTTGATTTGACTAAAAGGTTTATGATGTAAGCTTTGTTGAATTTAGAATAAAATTATTTTCTTGATATAAGTAGGAGTTTTCAAAACTTTTTACAACTAAATTTGTCTTTGCTATATTAATTTTTTAATGAAATTTATATTTTTTTATTTATTAGACGATTGTATTTGCCCATGCATTAATCTAAACTTTCATTCACTCGATTTTATAATTTGACATGCCTAAAATCGTTGACATACACACGTATAAAAACAGAGAGCATCAATTAATTCTTTGTAAACAAAAAATAAAAGGTTAATTTGTTACTTTAACGATCTTCTAGTGACCATGAATATAGATAAAAATAAATATAAATATAGGTATTATTAGATTATATACTAAAAGTTTAATTTTTATAATATATTTATTTTTGAAATAAAAGAATCACATTGGTCAAATGTCTACATTTTATTTGTTAAGTATAGTTGTTCAATTAATTTATATTGTAGATAACATGGTGTGTGATGTCACACACAAAAGATCATGTTATCAGTTCTTTATAAATTATAAATAGTTGCTCACAACTAAGATGGAAAGGAACAAATCATTGGAATAGTCGTAGTGTAATTAAGTATTAGTTTATCTTGACTAATAAATTACACTAGTACACTCTAACTGTATTGAGTAGGACCATTTTAGGTAAAGTTCTTTTTATACTGACTTAATAAAAGAACTAGACCTTAGTTATTATGGAAGTGTGTGCTCTTAATCTTAATATAATAACAAGCATATATATTTAGTATTTATTTCTTTAACTTATCAAAGGGTGATATTTAACTTGATAAATCAATAGGCCCGATAAGTTGGGAAATGATATTACTTATAGTGTGTGTTGTTGATTATAGAAAAAAACTGTGTCTTAGTAATCTAGGTTGAGAATGCCCCCAAGAGGAGCTCATAAGAATTGTCATGTTAAACCATGCAGGTGGACTTAGTCCGACATGACAATTAGGTTGAGTGGTACTACTCTTGGAGCTAGATATCAATTGAGTTGTCAGTAACTTACTTAATTAGTGGACATTCGTTATCTTAAACACAGGGAGATTAACACACTTATGATAAGAAGGAGCTCATAATGTAATTTGGGATTGGTGCAGTAGTGCAATAATAACTCTCTAGTGGAATGAGTTATTATTGATGAACTTGAGTTGTGCGTTAGGGGCGAACACGGGATACTCAAGCTCATCGGAAGGTCAAAACCAATTTCTCCTCTAAGTCCCTGTTGTAGCCTCATTAAAGCCTCAAGTCCATCCACATAATAGTCCATCTTGGTGTCCAAAAAGAGGGTCGACCCAATGCTTGGTGACCAAGCAAGGGTCGGCCACTATCTCCTCAAAGAGGGTCGGCCCTTTGCTTGGTGCCCAAGCAATGAGGGGCCGACCACTATATGTCAAATAAGGAGGGGTGTTTTGAATTTTTAAAATCTTCTTTTTGTAGAAAATTACAAGTTTTAAAAGAGAAATTTTAAAATTTAAAACTTTCCTTATTTGAATTAGGCCACATGATTTAAAAGAAAATTTAAAAGATTTAAAACTTTCCTTTTTAACCATCCTCTTGGTTTTAAGGAAAAAGGAAGAGAAGTTTTAAATTTGAAATTTTCTATTTTTGTAACCATGTTTAAAAAGGAAATTTTTAGAAGAAAAGTTTTAAATTTTAAAACATGATTTTAATTTTTAAAACTTTCATTTTTTAACTCTCACTTTAGGAAATTGGAATAGGGCTTGTAAAATTTTATAAGAGCTTATAAATTTTTTACAAAAATTATTTTTCCTTCCTTAAAGGGGTCGACCACCCTTGCTTGGTGCCCAAGCAAGGGGCTGACCAAATAAAATCAATTAAATCATTGATTGATGATTGAATCAATCAAGAGAAAGGAAAAGGAAAAATAAAAAAGGAAAAGAAAAAACAAGAGGAAGATTTTAACTTTTGTAAAAAGTCTTTCCTTATTTGCCTTGGACAAGTAATATAAAAGAACGGGAGAGGAGACCTCATGTAATAACAATTCTTATTCTCTTGTTGGTGATCCTCTTGTGGCCGGCCCTCTCTCCCTCTCTTTTCCCTTTGCTCTCTTTTGCTCCTTGATGGTGGTTGTGGCCGAAACATAGAGAAGAAGGAGAAACTCTTTAGGTGGTGTTCATCTTGGAGGATCGTCGCCCACACGACATCCAAGGCGAGGCGAGGAATACGGCAGAAGATCTCGAGGTCATTAGCATCATGTTAGTTATTTTTCTTTATATGAATTCCAAACACAAGAGACATTAGATTCTAGTTTTTCGAATTGTAATTCGAGATTGTGTTTTCTTTTTGATTTTCGAATTTGTGATTCGATTGTTCCTTTTGGTTAAACCTAGAGTTATATAAGAAAATTAAATATTAGCTTTCCTTAAAAAGCTTTGTCTAGGAAGTGGTGGTTGCTCCTATATCCAAGAAGGCCTAGTGCCTCACCATGTTTAACCTGGAAGTCAATTTTAGAAATTAATATTTAATTGAATTTATAACGTAGGTGGATTTGGATCAATAGTGTTAAGTTCCGCTTGCGATCCAAGTCTAAATCATTAAGAACAGATAAGTTAAATTTGGAATCAATAATGTTAAGTTTCGTTTGTGTTGAGTTTTAATTCACATTATTCCCTTTGCTTTTGGTAATGCATAAATGTAAGCTTTTAGTCCCACATTGCTAAGAAAAGAAAGGTTGGAAGGCTTTATATATGGAGTCCTTCCATCCATGCTTAGCAAAATTAAGGGGACCTACACGCATGCGCGGGCCGAGCCCAAATCAGGTGGTTTCAGGGGGAACCGAAAATCCATAAACCGGGCGCGACGCACGCGAACATCGCGCGCAGGGGGGGTGCAAATCCCCAGCTCGTGGGCCTCGCGATTACGGGCGGCCCGGTTTGTTTTTGCCAGTCTGATTTGACTACCTGAGTCCGGTTTGGTTCGCACCTGATGGTATCTGTCCGCATCTGAGAAAGCGAAGAGACGCACCTGGCTGGTCTCCGCGTGAGAAAGCAGAAGCAACGCACTTCTTCGAACCGACGTACACTTTGGTTCCTGTGCACTGCTTCAAGTGTATAAATACATTGCCTCACTTCCTTCTCAACTCACTCCAAAGCAAAGCATTCCTCTGCTCTCTGCTTTCTCCTTTCTTCTTCCCGAGTTTGAGTTCTGAGGCTTGGTTTCTACGATCTGAGGTTGAGTCCGAGTGCGGCGTTCATCTTGGAGTGCACCTACGGACGACGCGAGCAGTTGTCGGATCTTGGGAGGATTTTGCCGGAGAGCCTCTGCACCTTGGGCGGCAATAAATTATCTAAAGACAGTCGGCAAGCCCGACGCTTCAACCGGAGATACACAAATTCTTAACCTTACTCTTATTACCGTTTATTACATGCTTGTCATTTATTGGTGCAATTATAGATTAGATTACTGTGTTAGCGTAATCATATTACAACAATTTGCGATTCCTAATTTAACTTCTAAAGAACACAATAAGTTGTTTAGGAAAGGTTCGACACTTGTACAAAATTTTTATACAGTAGAACCGGTACGATCTTTCTAGGACCAACCAACAGGTATATAAGCGTTAGACGCATAGTGAGATAAACCTCAGGTCGTCAGTTTCCTGAGAATCGACTCTTGACCATTACGCTAGTGATGACATGCACCCATCATCTACGTTACACCCCGGGGGATCAATTAATTCTTTGTAGATTCTATGATTTATTGTTTTGGTTTGATTCTCTAATAACTGATGCAATTTGTAGCTCTAACTTAAGATGCAAAGATTATCCCTAGAAAGGGGCACTCTCTTTTTCTTGTATTCATTAGGTCTCATTGTGGTAAGTATCAAATGAATTTTTGTATTTTCAATAGCACTGTAGTTTTTGATATCCAAATATAGATTTCTCCACTATAGTTTGATGTGTCAACTTACAGAAAGGTGATATTGGAATAATCATAGATGTGCATGGGGGAAGTCATTTGGAGTTGCCGACGCACATGTGCATGGGGGATTGATGATTGTTTCTTGGATGAGCCTATATCTTATTTCAGTAAGGTATTTTTAGCAATCTAACAAGTTATGTTAAGGTTAGAGAAAGCATTCAAGCATCAAGTTTTCTTGTAAATGCAGCCCTTATTTAGGCCAACACCTTCTAGGCTCTTTAATTTGCTCTGAGGTTCATTATGAAAGGTTTTTTGTGAAGTTTTAAAATTCTGGAAGGGAACAAGTATTTAAGGCATTGCTCTATACTTACTATGGCATTTGATATCATGTGAATGTAGAAAATTAATCCAAATGGTTAGTGTATATATGACATTGTTCAGGAAAGGATTGTGAAGTCTCAAAATGCTGCAAGGGAACAAGTATGTAAGACATTATAGATGCATTTTATGTGATATGAATGTTGAACTTTAACATACATAAAAAAAAAAATTATTAAATAGAGAAAAAAGTT
Organism: Zingiber officinale; assembly: GCF_018446385.1. Lineage (NCBI taxonomy): Eukaryota > Viridiplantae > Streptophyta > Magnoliopsida > Zingiberales > Zingiberaceae > Zingiber > Zingiber officinale. The sequence goes on from NC_055998.1 coordinate 38,050,722, forward strand.
TACAAAAAATTTTAATTTTGAAAAGTTAACATTTTAATCTTTTTCTTTTAAGTTCCCCATGAAAATAGCACCTTTTTTTTAAGAAAATGTGTTTAGCTTAAAACATTTTAACTAAATACTTAGTTTTGAAAATAATTTATTTGAAAAATAATTAGCTAAATACTTAACTTTAAAAAAAATTTAAAAAAATTAACTAAATACTTAGTGATCCTGTCCGAACCAAGAGTCAGCGGACGCTGGGCACGTGGCGCTCTCTGCTGGATCCTCGAGGGCTCCGGCGAACCTGCAACAAAACCGAGCCGGGAGGGGTGTCCCAGCGACGGCCCTCCGACGCTCAAGTCAGGCGAGGAAATAGCAAAGAAGTGACTTTTAAGCAGAAGACTCGTGTACCTCCGGTGAAGAAATGGAGGCCTTATATAGAACTATCGAAAGAGCCCGAGCACGCCAATCGAAGCAGTCATATGCTTTAGACCATACCCCAGTATGGACCTGTCAGAAGAGCATATATGAGGGCATACTGCTACTGTATCCACCTCTCCCTGATGTGACGGCGAGATCTTCCATCGTGCAATCTTGTGTACGGTCTAATCATCAGACATGCCTCCTCTGACATCCCAGATCCCGAGACTAGCGCATAGGCCGCTCGGCCACCTTTGTGCCCTCGCCCTTATCTTGGCCGAACGGACAACCCGCTCGGCTCTTTGGTTCCAGCCGAGCGGATTCACGCTCGGCCCTTCGATCCTCCTGCCTTGGCGTCGAAAACCCCAACCCATGGATGGGTTATCTCTAGCTCCGCTCGGACCATTACCTGCTTGACCAGCCTTCCTTCCGTCCTTAGGCTGGGACCCTTCAGAGGGTGGGCCCCCCATTCTTACCGCCGGATCACTTGCCTTCCCTTCAAGTCTAGTCGAAGGAGGCAGTGAGTCCGACTGACTGGACTATGTGTCCGAGCGGGCGGTCGTCGCCTTCCAGTCGCTTATAATATTTCTGGGGCCGCTCGGCCCTTCTACCAAATTCAGTCGTTCGGCTCTTCATTTTGGTTGTCTTGTCGCTCAACATGGATGTTTGCTTGTCTAGATCTTCTCGAAAATCACGCAAATCCTCTCCATTAAGTCGAAGCATGCGCGGCATGGGCGCATTAATTGCGCCTGGAGACAGAGCGCCACGTGGCATCTCTGGCGTGGCGGTGATGACCCGTACGATGGGACGCTGGTCATTTTGAAACGGACGGATAGATGATGACCTCGTCTTCCGTGACCTGCATCCGACGGACGAGGCCGACCAGCCTCGTTCGTATAAAGCCCTCGTCCTCGCCTTTTACGCCGCATTCTCTGTTTCTTCGCTTATTCTCCGTCGAAGGTGCCTGCTGCCGCTGCATCCTTCCGGCCGTCCCAGCTCTCGCCTCTTGGTGGTCTTCGGCTCTTTTGGTGATCCTTTCTGTCTACCTTCCCTCAGTAAGCTTCTCCCTTCCATTACAAGGCCTTCCCAACTTGTTCTGCCTCCTTTGTTCCCATTCCTTCGATTTCTCGCTGTCTTTTTGCTCCTTCGATATGGCAAGCTCCTCTGAACCCGCTGTTGGAGTTCATGGCCCTTGGTACCTGTCTATGGAGAGCCGATTTGATGAGGAGGGCGCTCGGCGCCTTGTTCGGACGTATGGGATTCCCGACAACTATGAAATAGTTGTAACCGACCCGTCTGACCGGCCCCATGACCCTCCGATCGGCACAGTTTGTTTTTTTTTAGACCAATTCCAGGGCGGCCTTAGGTTTCCCACCCATCCATTCATTTTGGAAGTTTGTAATTATTTCCGCATCCCGCTCGGCCAACTTGTGCCGAATTCCTTTAGACTGCTGAGCGGGATGGTCGTCCTCTTTAAGCTGCATAGTATCCCTCTTGACCCCAAAATATTCCACTTCTTTTTCTACCCTAAGCAATCCGAGCTGGGGACTTTTATTTTCCAGAGTAGAATAGGCTTTAAATTTTTTGACAATATGCCGACCTCCAACAAGCACTGGAAAGAATTTTTCTTCTACATCCGATTCCCCGAGCGGCCAGCATTTCGAACCAAATGGAAAACCGCCGTTCCGACCCAGCCGGATCTCGGCAAATTCAGAAGCAACCCGGCATATCTTCATGCGGCGAACTGGTTGTCTGGTCAGCGATACAAGATTGACCAGTTGCTTCTCAAGGGGGTGTTGTATATTTTCGTATTGTCTCCCGTTCGGGCAAATCTCCCCTTCCGCATGAGTAAGAATTCTTTACTCTCTCAGTCTTTTTTGTCTAATTGATTTTAATTTCTTTTACTGCAGCTGAAGTTATGTGGCGCTCCAAGGCTACCGCTCATCTGAAGTTGAAGGCCGTGGAGATTGAAGCGGCCACCAAAAAAGAGCTCGCCGAGCGGGGTCTCATCCCCAGCCGCCCGGCAGATGCAGGAGAGGGGGGGGCGCAGTCCGCCCCTGAAACAGAAGCTACCTCAGCTGCTTCAACGGAGGTTGACGCGGATCCTGTTTCCTCTGCTCCAGCAGAGCTGGGAGTCCCCCAAGTCGGGGATCCCCCACTGGAACTTCGGCGGAAACGTCGAAGAGACCCCAGCATTCCGACTCAAGAAGGCGCACCACAAGCGCCGATCGGGGTAGATTCGCCGGACCGCACGCCATCACATATCGGGACCCCCGTGGCTTCGCCTACCGCACAGCCCTCCGGCTCTCCTCCCCGGACTCGTCGCCGCATACGTCGGTTGGGCGAAACTTCCACCATAGGGGAGTCCTCTCATCAGGCGGCCGCGACTGAAGAAGCGCCGTCCGGCCATCCGACCATCAAGACTACCCTCCGATTCCCATCGGAGGAATATTTACTGTCCGCCGATCGGCCCTCGAGCCCTGTTCACGAAATAACATTAACGGGTCCGCTCGCCAAGCTTTTTGAGGACGCACAGATTCAAGTGGCCCTCATGACGCCCAAGCAGCTCGGCGACAACAATATGCAGCAGGCCACTCAGGTAAATTCATTTTTCTTTCTGTGATAGGCTACTGTCTGGTTCCTCATTTTATTATTTCCCTTACAGCGCTGCGCCGAGCAAATCGCCACTAGCCACCGGCTGGCCTGGAAAAACTCCAAGTATCCGGGGGTCCATCGGCCGAGCGGGAGAAACAGACCCTCGAGGCCGAACAGAAGAAGGCTGCTGATCTGGCTGCAGAGGTAGCCCGACTCGAAGACTTGGTGAAGAAGCGGGACGGGGACGTGAAGCGCGCCAGTGGCCGGAAGAGGCGGGCGATTGCTGATCTGGATAAAATGAAAGTTGAAGTCCGAGCCCTGGATCAGCAATCTAAAAAGCTAGAGGCCGAGCTGAACGCCGAGCGGGAGATCCGTTCGGCCGAACGCACCAAAGCTGAGATGGACTTGAAGGCAGTCCAAGATACCTTGACCGCCTCCCGAGCGGTACTTAAAAAATATAAGGAGGGTGAGCCGAGTCGCTTAGCCGCCGCGCGCCAAGAATATCTCCATTCGGAGCGGTTCGGCGCAAAATTCGGCGACAATGTCTCTTCTACTTTCGCCGAAGCGGTCAAGGTAACCATGACGTACCTGAAGAAAGGTGGCCACCTTCCCGAGGGAATGCATATTCCTGCCTCCGACCTGGCGTCCATGATTGATGACATCCCGGACGCTTTCTTTAATTTTGAAGACCCGGAGTGAGGCGAGTTCTTTCAAGTGCTTTCTGTATTTCATCCGCTCGGCGGATGCAAACTTTTTTGTACGTGCTGGTCGGCATAATTTTTCTTCTAATGAAACGTTGCTCCTTTGCCTTTAATTTGTCTTCGTACTCATTATCTATAATATTCTTCTGTTTGCTTAACGTTTATGCTTAGAGTCAGTCATTCTCTCAAGCGTTCTCCGTCACGCGGCCGATCGGCTTAATCCATTAAACAAATTTCGAGCGGGAAAGACTATGCGCGCTGCACGTATCTGGCTTACGTGAATTCAGCTAACGCCAAGTATCAAAGGACCACCCCCCGATCGGGCCTGAATGTTTTAATATTCATAGTTTCCGCGGTTTTTTATTCTGATATTCGTTCATCCGCCCGGGGTATTATAGTCGCCGGACCGACTCGATCTTTAACGACGGTGCTCGTCGGCGCGGATGTTTATAGTCGATCGGCGCGGCTCTCGATCTTTAACGACGGTGCTCGTCGGTTCTCCGCTCAATTTTATAGCCGGTCGGCGTGGCTCTCGATTTTTAACGACGGTGCTCTCGTCGGTCTTCCGCTCGGGGATTTATAGACGCCGGCTCGCCTCTCGATCTTTAACGACGGTGCTCTCGTCGGTCTTCCGCTCGGGGATTTATAGACGCCGTCTCGCCTCTCGATCTTTAACGATGGTGCTCGTCGGCGCGGTTTTTATAGCCGGTCGGCGCGGCTCTCGATTTTTAACGACGGTGCTCGTCGGTACGGTTTTATAGCCGGTCGGTGCGGCTCTCGATTTTAACGACGGTGCTCGTCGTCGCGGTTTTAGATCGGCGCGGCTCTCGATTTTAACGACGGTGCTCGTCGGTCTTCCGCTCGGAGGATAGACGCCGGCTCGCCTCTCGATCTTTAACGTCTGTGCTCGTCGGTGCGGTTTTTATAGCCGGTCGGTGCGGCTCTCGATTTTAACGACGGTGCTCGTCGGTTTTATAGCCGGTCGGCGCGGCTCTCGATTTTAACGACGGTGCTCGTCGGTCTTCCGCCGGGGGTCGGCGCGCTCTCGATCTTTAACGACGGTGCTCGTCAGCTTTCCGCTCGGAGCGGCTCTCGATTTTTAACGGCGGTGCTCGTCGGCGGTTTTATAGCGGTCGGTGCGACTCGATTTTAACGGTGCTCGTCGGTTTTTATAGCTGGTGGTAGCGGCTCGATTTTTAACGGTGCTCGTCGGTGCGGTTTTTATAGCGGCGCGGCTCTCGATTTTAACGACGGTGCTCGTCGGTAGCGGTGTTTATAGCCGGTCGGCGCGACTCTCGATTTTTAACGACGGTGCTCGTCGGTCTTCCGCTCGATTTATAGCCGGCTCGCCTCTCGATCTTTAACGACGGTGCTCGTCGGCGGTTTTATTCGGTCGGCGCGGCTCTCGATTTTAACGACGGTGCTCGTCGCCGGTTTTTATAGCCGGTCGGTGCGGCTCTCGATTTTTGCAGCGGTGCTCGTCGGTCTTCGCTCGGGGATTTATAGGCGGCTCGCCTCTCGATCTTTAACGGTGCTCGTCGGTAGCGGTTTTATAGCGGTCGGTAGCGACTCTCGATTTTTGCGGTGCTCGTCGGCGCGGTTTTTATAGCCGGTCGGCGCGGCTCTCGATTTTTAACGACGGTGCTCGTCGGCGCGGTTTTTATAGCCGGTCGGCGCGGCTCTCGATTTTTAACGACGGTGCTCGTCGGTCTTCCGCTCGGGGATTTATAGACGCCGGCTCGCCTCTCGATCTTTAACGACGGTGCTCGTCGGCGCGGTTTTTATAGCCGGTCGGCGCGGCTCTCGATTTTTAACGACGGTGCTCGTCGGCGCGGTTTTTATAGCCGGTCGGCGCGGCTCTCGATTTTTAACGACGGTGCTCGTCGGCTTCCAAGTGAAACTACACACCCGGCCGAACAGCTCGGGCCTTCGTCGTCGAACGCTTGGCTCGGAGGTAGGCTCGGCCAAAACTACCTGGCCGAGCGGCTCAGGCCTTCGCTCCAGGCAATAACCTCCTATCATTCTGAACAGCGCAGGGTTTTGGTTTCCTTCCTGCCACACTAGTATGCAGCCCGGCCGAACAGCTCGGGGTCTTCGATTTCGAACGCTGCTTATATTCTATGCGCAGCCCGGCCGAACGGCCTGGGGTCTTCGGATTCGAGCTCCCGGCTTGGATATAAACCTCCCGGCCGATCGGCTCGGGGGCCTTCGGGTTACGATGATAATGCCTTATATTCGCTCTTTTGACTTTTCATCTCTGCATTTCAAGTATTTAGTCGAAAAATGAAATACACGGTGATTTACAGTGATACACCTTTCACCCCGCCCGGTAAGGCTGGAGGTGGTTCGCGCTCCACGGCCTATCTAGCTGCCGTCCGTCCTCGTCCTCCAGATAATACGCGCCCGAGCGGAGCTTTTCGATGATTTTGAAAGGGCCTGCCCATGGAGCTTCAAGCTTGCCGACGTCGCCGACCGGCTTGACTTTCTTCCAGACAAGATCGCCGACTTGGAACGATCTGGGAATTACGCGCCGGTTGTAGTTTTGCTTCATCCGCTGACGGTATGCCATCAGCCGAACAGACGCCTTTGCCCTCTCCTCTTCTACCAAGTCCAGCTCCATGTTTCTTCGTTCGGCGTTGTCATCATCATAGCTCTGGATCCGGGCTGACTCAACGCCGACTTCGACCGGTATGACAGCCTCACCGCCATATACCAAATGGAACGGTGTGACTCCCGTCCCTTCTTTTGGCGTTGTGCGGATGGCCCACAAGACGCTCGGCACTTCATCCGGCCAACTCCCTCCCAAATGGTCGAGCCGAGCGCGCAGAATGAGAATTTTCCGGTTGGCGACTTCAGCTTGCTCTGAGGATAGGCCACGGACGTGAAATGTTGCTCAATGCCGTAGCTTTTGCACCAATCCTCTAACATCTTCCTGTGAACTGCCGCCCGTTGTCCGACACGCGAGGGATGCCGAATCGGCAAATGATGTGTTGCCGGATGAATTTTTGTTCGATGATCTTTGCCAGCGACTCGACCTCTACCCACTTGGAGAAATAGTCTACCGCCACTAGTAAAAATTTCCTCGCCATCGGAAATGGACCCACAATATCCATTCCCATTGATCGAACGGACATGAGATGGTTGATGCCTTCATCTCCTCTGCCGGTCGGTGAGAGTGATACTTCGGCATGAAAGGCATGTAGATACTGAGCGGCATCTGTTTGTAAAGTTGGCCAAAAGTATCCGGCCAAGAGGATCTTCTTGGCCAATGAGCGTCCGCCCGGATGTCCCCCGCATGATCCTTGATGTACTTCCTGGAGGATGTAAGCTGAGTCCTCCGAGCTTACACATTTCAGCAAAGGACGCGAGAAGGCTTTCTTGTAAAGCTGATCTCCGATGAGTGTAAACCGACCGGCTCTTCTTCTGAGGAGCCAGGCTGCATATTCATCGGATGGTGTGGTGCCCGAACGGAGGAATTCTATAATAGGTGTCGTCCAATCACTTGGAAACGCGAGGCCTTGCATCCGGTCGACATGCGCCACCAGCAGCGTTTTTTCAATTGGTTGCTGAATGGCGACCGGCGTTATTGAGCTCGCGAGTTTGGATAACTCATCGGCCGCCTGGTTCTCCGTTCGGGGGATCTTCTGAATAAGCACCTCTCGGAAAGTAGCTTTGAGTTTTTCAAAGGCCTCAGCGTAGAGTTTGAGGCGAACACAGTTGATTTCAAAGGTGCCGCCAAGTTGCTGAGCGGCCAACTGTGAATCAGAATAGAGTGTCACCCGACCTGCTCCCACATGCCGTGCTGCCTGCAATCCGGCTATGAGGGCCTCATACTCTGCTTCATTGTTAGTAGCTTTGTAATCTAGCCGGACGGATAGGTGCATCTTTTCTTCCTGAGGTGAGAGTAGTAACATTCCGATCCCACTTCCGAGCCGAGTGGAGGATCCATCCACATATATTCTCCACATAGCTTCCGGCTCTGGCCTTTGCACTTCGGTCACAAAATCAGCCAAGGATTGGGCTTTAATCGCCGAGCGGGGCTGATATTGGATGTCAAATTCACTTAATTCTGTCGTCCACTTGATAAGCCGTCCGGACGCTTCTGGATTCAACAGCACTCTTCCGAGTGGACTGTTCGTCCGGACAATAATGGTGTGAGCCAAGAAATACGGTCGCAGGCGCCGAGCGGCTAGAACCAAAGCAAAGGCCAACTTCTCGAGCCCAGTGTAACACCGGCTGTTCTTCGCCGTTCGCCCTCACAAGTGCTGAGCCCACAGCATGTTCAGTTGACGACAGATACATATAAAGTGACTCACCCCCGACCGGCTTGGCTAACACTGGCAGAGAATTAAGATATGTCTTCAACTCTTCAAATGCTTGGTCACATTCTTCATCCCACTGGAACTTGGTGGCCTTGCGCAGGATCCTGAAGAATGGCAGGCTCCGGTCGGCGGTTCTGGAGATAAATCTGGATAAAGCAGTTATCCGACCGGTCAACCTTTGCACTTCTCTTGTATTTCTTGGGGGCGACATGTCTTGCAGTGCTTTAACCTTGCCGGGATTTGCTTCGATTCCCCGCTCGGTCACTATGTACCCCAAGAAACGCCCTCCTTTGGCTCCGAATAGGCACTTTTGGGGATTTAGCTTGATTCCATAGTTGCGCAGCGTTCGGAAGGTTTCTTCCATATCTTTGAAAAGATCGGCCGCTCGGGCGGATTTGATAAGAATGTCGTCCACATAAACTTCCAGATTTCGCCCGATCTGCTCCTTGAACACCTTGTTCATCAAGCGTTGATAGGTGGCCCCGACATTCTTCAATCCGAACGGCATCACATTGTAACAATATGTGCCGTCTGCCGTTACGAAGCTTACTGCGAGCGGCACTTGATGATATCCTTGGTAGGCGTCAAGCATGCAAATTAATTCGCAGCCGGCCGTAGAGTCCACCAGCTGATCTATCCGGGGCAGAGGATAAAAATCCTTGGGGCATGCTTTGTTTAAATCTCGAAAGTCGATGCAGACCCTCCACTTGCCACCCGGCTTGGAGACCAAGACTACGTTGGCCAGCCAGCTCGGGAACTGCACCTCGCGTATGTGGCAGGCCTTCAGAAGTTTTTCCACCTCCGCCCGGATAATGGCATTCTGCTCGGCGCTGAAGTCCCTTTCACCGGCCGAGCGTCCGGTCGGACATGAAACTCATGCTGCGCCAGGCTCGGCGAAATTCCGGTAACTCATGTGTCGACCAGGCGAAGACATCATGATTTTGGAGGCAGGCATCATTCTCCTTCTCTTCTGTTAGGTCCGAGGCGATAAAGTCGTGGCCTCCGATCGGGTCGGATGGATCTGGACTTCCTCCTTTTCATCATAAATTAAAGCAGGGTTTCTCATGAGCGTGGTACCTCAAACGGCGCCTTCCGAGCGGAACAAGCTTCTGCTGGATCATCTCTATATAGCATCGCCGAGCGACCAAGATCTCCCACTTCTCCTACCTTTGTCCTCCGGGAACTTTATCTTCTGGAAGGTTGAGACAACCGCGGAATTCATGGCCGGTTGACCCAAAATGACGTTGTAGGAGATGAGGGAGTCGACCACCACGGTTTATTGTCCTGGTCCTCCCGATCGGCTCTTCTCCCGAGGTGGCGGTAGGATTTGTCCGACCGGTGAACCGTTGAAACCCGTAGAGCGGGGTCGTCATGGGCAGTAGCTCGGCTCGATCAATTTGCAACTGATCGAACGCCTTCTTGAATATGATGTTGACCGAGCTACCTGTGTCAACAAATATGCGGTGAATGGTGTAATTTGCTATTACCGCTTTAATGAGCAGCGCGTCGTCGTGGGGCACTTCTACTCCTTCTAAGTCCCCGGGTCCGAAAGTGATTTCCGGTCCTCTTGCCCGCTCTTGGCTGCAGCCGACCGCGTGGATCTGCAGCTGCCGGACGCCCGCCTTTCTAGCTCGGTTGGAGTCTCCTCCGGTCGGCCCACCAGCAATAACGTTGATCTCGCCACGGGAAGTATTGCTCCTATTTTCCTCCTCCCGAGCGGACGGTCGTGACCGTTCTCTGGACGTCCGGCGATTCTCCTGCCTCGGAGATCAGTGCCGATCGGGTGTCTGCTGATGTCGCCCCTCGGTGCGGGTCCGGTCAGCTTCATGAGTCCTACGTCTCCTGTCGATGGGAGGCGACCGTCGTTCGGCTTTCCTGGGAACAGGATTGGACACAAAGGGGAGGCTTCGGCAATCCCTCGTGTTGTGCGTATCCGTCTGGTGGAAGGTGCAGAACCTAGGGGTCCACCTCTTCTTTGGCTTGGGCCGAGCGGCAGCCACTTCTTGTACGTGCGATCGGGCGTGAGGGGATCGAATTGCTTCGGCCCTCGGTCCTCTGGGTGGCTGCTGAGCGGCGTGCTGTTTCCGCTCGGCATGAACAGGTGCGCGCTCGGCTGGAGTTTCCTTTTTCCGAGCGGCTTGCGCTTCTTGGCCCGATGTAGCATGTGATCATAATCTCGGGGCGGCTTTCGGATGAGCGACCGGAAGAAGTCTCCATCCACAAGGCCTTGCGTGAAGGCATTCATCATCGTCTCCGATGTGGCCGTGGGGATATCCATCGCCACTTGGTTGAATCGCTGAATATAACCTCGGAGCGATTCTCTCGGCTCTTGCTTGATGGCAAATAAGCTGACACTTGTCTTTTGATAACGCCGACTACTGGCGAAGTGGTGGAGGAAGGCCGTTCGGAATTCCTTGAAGCTCGCGATGGATCCGTCCGGCAACCTCCGAAACCACCGTTGAGCCGATCCCGAGAGGGTGGTAAGGAAGACTCTACACTTTACTCCATCTGTATACTGATGGAGCGTGGCTGTATTATCGAACTTACCCAGATGGTCATCCGGGTCTGTTGTTCCGTTGTATTCGCCGATCGTCGGAGGCACGTAGTGCTTGGGCAGAGGGTCTCGTAGGATAGCCTCCAAAAATTGGCGATTGATCCGCTCGGGGGAGGAGTCCGCTCGGGGAGCTTTCCCCTTCCTGTCATCCCGCCTTGGCATTTCATCTGAGGAAGATCCTCTATCTCTTCGGGCTGGTATGGCTTCAGGGGTGCGAAATAAGGCCCGATGGAATGCGACGGTGGCTGGAGGTGCTTCCGCTCGGCCACCAGATGCAGATGTTGCTTGTTGCTCCGCCCGCTCGGCGGACGCTTTTTGTTTTTGCTCCATGAGTTTGGCGGCCCTCATCTCAACCAGAGCGTCGAGTTCTTCTGTTGAAAGCGCCACCGTGTGTTGTCGTCCAGCCTCGTCCATTGTTCTTGTTCGAATGCAGGAGCGTTCCCACAGACGGCGTCAATTTTGATCCTGTCCGAACCAAGAGTCAGCGGACGCTGGGCACGTGGCGCTCTCTGCTGGATCCTCGAGGGCTCCGGCGAACCTACAACAAAACCGAGCCGGGAGGGGTGTCCCGGCGACGGCCCTCCGACGCTCAAGTCAGGCGAGGAAATAGCAAAGAAGTGACTTTTAAGCAGAAGACTCGTGTACCTCCGGTGAAGAAATGGAGGCCTTATATAGAACTATCGAAAGAGCCCGGGCACGCCAATCGAAGCAGTCATCTGCTTTAGACCATACCCCAGTATGGACCTGTCAGAAGAGCATATATGAGGCCATACTGCTACTGTATCCACCTCTCCCTGATGTGACGGCGAGATCTTCCATCGTGCAATCTTGTGTACGGTCTAATCATCAGACATGCCTCCTCTGACATCCCAGATCCCGAGACTAGCGCATAGGCCGCTCGGCCACCTTTGTGCCCTCGCCCTTATCTTGGCCGAACGGACAACCCGCTCGGCTCTTTGGTTCCAGCCGAGCGGATTCACGCTCGGCCCTTCGATCCTCCTGCCTTGGCGTCGAAAACCCCAACCCATGGATGGGTTATCTCTAGCTCCGCTCGGACCATTACCTGCTTGACCAGCCTTCCTTCCGTCCTTAGGCTGGGACCCTTCAGAGGGTGGGCCCCCCATTCTTACCGCCGGATCACTTAGCTTTAAAAAGTTTTTTATTAAAAAAAACTTAGTTAAAAACATAGCTTTAAAAAGGAATTTAAAATTTTAAAGAAGTAATTGATTTTCAAAAAGTTTAACTTATAAATTTTTTGAAATATCAACCTAAAAGAAAACTTAATTTTTAAATTTTAAAAAAAATTAACTCTGTATTTCCTTCTCTTAAAAAGTTTAAGTAATTTGTAGAGGATAATGAACTTAAATAATTCAATTAATGTTTTAATTAATGACTATAACCCTAGAGTTCAAGCATGAAAAACTTAAGTTTAAAAGCATGAAAGTAATTATCTATTTATCTAATTTTTCATCTCACCCATTCTATATTATCAAACATATTCAGCATATGAGTTTGTGTGAGATGAAGTTAAGTTAATTTTTAAGTTAATTTTAAGTTTGAGAATATTATTTCTAACTTTGAGAAATATCTAAATTTAAATTTAAAAAAAATATTTAAGATTGGATATTTAAGTTTAAATTTTGAACAAATATTTATGTTTGAATTTTAAAAATATTTAAGTTTGAATAATTATAATTTGAATTTTTAAACTTTTAATTAAGATTTTAAAATAGTTAAGATTTTAAAATTAATTTAGATTTAAAAATAACTAAGATTTTGAAGTTTGAAATTTGAAAATTAATTATGATTTAAAAATTAATTAATATTTAAAAATAATTAATATTTGAATTTAAAAATTAATTATGATTTGAAAATTAATTAATATTTGAAAATAATTAAGATGAATTTGATTCGGTTTAAATTTGGTTAAGTTTAATTAAGTTGAATTGTCTTTGATTTAAAGATTAAGTTAGGCTTAAGCTAATTTTAAACCTCAATCCATCTCACCCTTTTTCCAGATTGTCAATTACGGAACTTTATGAGTTTTGTGAGATGGTTAATTTTATCTTCAATTTTAATTAATATCAAAGGATTAATTTATATTTGAGTTAGATTAAAGTTTAACAGTTAATCAATTAAATATCCATTTCAATAATTGATTTTCAGGTTGTGGTGATGCACTAGGCTTTCTTGGGTATTGGAGCAAGAATCACTTCTAGACAAAGCCTTTTAAAAAAATTAAATATTTTGTTTTATTTTACTGAAAATCCTAGGTCTAACTAATCAAGTGTCGATCAACTCTAAGTCCTTATCAATCCTAATCTAAGTATGTATAATGAAAAGGAAGTAAATCAAGCATCAATTAGGTGTATCTAATAATAAAGATGATTTTTCTATTAGCTCCCCCTCGATCATAGCCTCGATAAGGTCTATCAAGGTAGTGGATTTGATCCTTGGGGATCCAATATTGATCAAGTCTAACTTAATTAGTCGAGTTAGATTTGGGGACTCATGTTTGGACTAGGTTCTTAGTTGATCGATTCACTAAGACAAGTAAGATTTAAATCGATGTCTAGCCTTGTACCCAAGTCCGGTTTGGTTGTATACAACCCTTTTTTTTAAGAATCAGATCAAGATTCATAGAACATAAGGTGAACCATTCCAACATGTCCTTAAGTCCTTTGACTTGAGTTTTCAAATTGAAATTTCCTTTCTCAAGTTGTTGGACTTGAGTTGAATTTTCACTTTGAACTGGTTCAGATAAAGGACTTGGGTTGGTCTCCTCCTTGAGGGATTTATTCTCCTTTTGGAGTGACTTGACCCAGAGATTGGATTTAGCCAACTTTCTCAATAAGTATGAAATTAACTTTTGTAATTTATCTACTAGTGGAGAACTCACATTACTATTTAGTCCTTCAAAAACTGATATGGATCCATGACTTCTTTCAGACTCGATTTCTGATTCATCTCTGGTTCCTGACTCAGACTCGGTTCCGATAATGTAGGCTTATACTGGTAGAGCAAGGAAACTTGCTTACTCGTGTTCTTCTTCGGAGTCTTCCGAGAATTTGGACCATGATGCTTTCAAAGCCTTCCTTCTTCTCTGCTTCTTGTTTGAACATTCTGACTTGTAGTGTCTTTTCCGTTGGGACAATTTTCCTAGGTCAAGTTTGACCAGTTTGACTAAACTTGAGTTGAGTCAAGCTTGAGTCGAGATTTGAGTTTTGATGTTTGACAATATATGGAGATTGCTAGGGCAATCGTCCGGTTGTGGAGATGGTCAAAGGGTTGACCAGGTTGAGAAAAAGATAAGTAAAGTAGGTCAGGGATGACAGGAGACTTGACTGGTAAGTCCTAACTGGAGGTTAGGTGTTTGGAAGTCCTAACTGGAGGTTAGGCAGTGGAGAAGTCCTAACTGGAGGTTAGGCAGTGGTAAAGTCTTACTTGGAGATTAGGCAAAGGTAAGTCCAACAGGAAGATTGGCAAGAGTGAAAATCCAAGTAGGTCAGTGTTGACTAGACTAGGTGGTGAAAGTCCTGATAAGTGAGATCAGGCAATTGAAAAGTCCAAGTGTGATCTTGGCAAAGGGAGAAAGTCCTGGTGAGGAGTCAGGCAATTGGGAAAGTCCAAGTGTGATCTTGGCAAAGGTTGAAAGTCCAAACATGTGGTCTTGGCAAGGTAAGTCCTAATATGACTTGGCAAGGAGAACTCGATAACTAGGATGAGGCCGAAGGAAGATCCTGAAGGTAAGGCGTGAAGGATGGGAGATATCCGAGGGACGCAAGGCCGATGGAGGAGGCTAGAAGGCTAGTTCGAGGTTGATCGAGTGTGGTGTATAATTCGACAACTAGGATGAGGCCGAAGGAAGCTCCTGAAGGCAATGCGTGAATGATGGGAGATATCCGAGGGATGTAAGGCTGATGGAGGAGGCTAGAAGGCTAGTTCGAGGTCGGTCGGATGTTGGCCAAATGCTAGGCATGGATACCCAACAGGTCATGGTTGACCGGGAGTTGGGTTTGGGACCTTCAACTTGAGTTTGAGGCAAGTTCAGGGTGTTCAATTGATCGGTCGATCAATTGAACCAGTGTCCAATCGATCGGTTGATCGATTGCACTAGTGTCCAATCGATCGGTCGATCGATTGGAGTGTGCTGCGAGTGTGGGATGACTCCAATCGATCGGCCGATCGATTGGGTGTATTACTCACAAGTATAAAAGCTTTCCCAATTGATCGGGCAATCGATTGGGATCTACTAATCGATCAGTCGATCGATTGGGGAGGAGAAGCTCTCACGCGGACGCGAGAGCACAGAATGGGTTTGAATCGATCGACCGATCGATTCAGATGGTCCCAATCGATCGATCGATCGATTGGGAAGTGACCGTTGAGCAGGAAACGAGCAATGGACGGCTGGGATTGTGCAGATGTGACGTGGCAATCGATTGAGACTAATTTGGATCGATTGGGAGCACTGTATAAAGTCTGGGCGGAGCATTTTCTTCGCCAGAACTTTGCGTTCTTCTTCTTGCCAGATCTTTGTGATTTCTCCTGCGATTTTTCTGTGATTCTTCACGTGAACTTTCAGATCTTCACTGCTAGTTCTTGAAGACTCTTGGGGTGCATCTCCAAGGTTCAAGAGGTAACCTACATCAGCAAGATCAAGTAAGGAGAGG
Organism: Zingiber officinale; assembly: GCF_018446385.1. Lineage (NCBI taxonomy): Eukaryota > Viridiplantae > Streptophyta > Magnoliopsida > Zingiberales > Zingiberaceae > Zingiber > Zingiber officinale. The sequence continues at coordinate 38,065,966 of NC_055998.1, forward strand.
TTTTATTTTCTACACTTGTGTATTTTCTTCTTGTTTAAGTGACTCTTGTTGTGAGGTGTTTGTGTAAGGCTTCTCCGCCTTCGGCTACGATCGAGAAGGAGTGTTTCATAGTGGAGGTGTGTGCTCGGTGTGTGGATCATTGGATTAGTCACCTCTTCTTGAGGTGGATACCAAGTAAATCCTTGAGTTAGTGTTGGTTGTGTTTGTATTAGTATTCCACTGCATATTATCAAGACAAAGCAACTGAAAAAGCGACGAAATACTATTCACCCCCCTCTAGTGGGTACAAAGGTTCCAACACTTTCTTGTTGCAGTAGTAGCAAGTAACTTCGGGCTTAACCTTCATGTTTGATTGAGTCACCTTCTTCTTCTTGTATAATTTTTGTACCAGTTTCACGAGCTTGGTGGTGATTTCATCGTCGTCTTTGAGTATGATTTGTCTTCAGACTCGGATTTGGTTCGATGCTTATTCCTAGACTCCTTTGTCTTGCTTGTACCTACAATTAACGCAATACCTTTCTCGACTAGGCGTGCATTAGTTTATTCGTTAAGTTCAAATTCTGAAAATAGTTCATCTAGTCTAATCAAAGAAAGATCCTTAGATACCTTGTAAGCATCTACCATTGATGCCCACAAGGTATTCCTCTGAAAAGAGTTAAGGGCATACCTGATGACGTCACAATTCTCTACTTTTTGCCCGATCGTATGGAGCCCGTTAAGTAAGTCTTGGATTTGACATAGAGTTAACTTGTTGACTCACCATCCTGCATTTTAATATTGTAGCTCGAGTAGTTTTTGCCATAATTCCTTGGCACTTGAGAATGGACCGACTCAATTTTGCTCCTCTTTTGTTAAGCCACATTAGAGAGTACATGTCGCTTTTGCTAATCATATGATGATTGTTGTATGAATTCATTGTATCATATTCTTATGTATATAAAGGCGTTTGTTTTGGTTATTATACTTACTTGTATTGGTGCCAAATAACTAAGTATAATAGCGTCCTTGAGTAGAAAGTTCTTATCTATATCAATCGATTGGTTGAATCGATAGTGAGATGGTATAGAGAACACTACTATTAATCATTCCTAGTCAAGTATTAACATTCAGGGACAATGTTATTGCGATGAGACTAGCATGTAGGTAAACTTGATGACTTGATCTCACAAGTCATGAATATAGAGATATCAAGTTGACACATGGGTATGCATTGGAGAATGTATACTGAATGACCCGCCATGAGAAAGTATCATGGATCGTTATATGAGTGTCATATACTTTCTCATGTGACTATTAGTATAACTATTAGTCCTTGGACCTGAAGTCACCATGGTTCCCTACATAAGGAGTTATATACTTTGGCTTCGTCAAACGTCACCCGTAACTGGGTGGACTATAAAAGTGATTACTGGGTATGTAACAAATTATGCGGAGGGATGTGAGTGATGTAAATGAGATCTATCCCTCATATATAACGGGAGTGGCATCGTTATTCTTGATAGAGTGAGATCACTAAGTGTATGGTCATGCCCAAATGAGTCAATATGAGATATTGAGCTCATTTGATTAGAGTGAGTCTACTTGGAGTTCAAGATTTAGATTGATCAGAGGATGATACCATTTATGCCTCAAATTGATCAATCTAGATGTCAAAGATAGAAGGACACTTGACATATATTGTGAAGAGTCACAATTAGTAGTCACAAGGTAATGTTGGATCTCAACATTCTTGTAACTTGGGTAGTAATGATGTGTTGCTAGATACCGCTCATTACTTATGCTTCTAAATGGGTTTAGGAGCATTGCCAACGTTACAAGAACCTATAGGGTCACACACAAAGGGCAATTAGATGGAAATTAGGTTCATTTGATGTACCTAGAGGATTAGGTTCATGTGATGAACCAAATTGGATTAAGAGTAATCCAAATTAGATTAATTGAGTAAGACTCGATTGAGTTAGACTTGAGTTAGACTCAAGTGAGGTTAGATTTGAGTTAGACTCAAGTGAGGTTAGACTTGAGTTAGACTCAAGTGAGGTTAGACTTGAGTTAGACTCAAGTGAGGCTTAATGATGATATTCATTGAATTTTGAATTCAATGATAAATGAAATTCAATTTGAATTTGAGATTCAAATTTTGAATGAGTTTCAAAATGGTCATTTAATGAAGAATATTAAATACTCATTAAGGCTCATTAATAAGGCTCATTAATGATGTTAATGAGCATTAAGTATTTTCATTAGATGAAAATACTTAAGCCATTGTTTACTCTTATTTTATTATCGATCATTATTATTCCTCCTTGCTTCTTCTTCTCTCCCTCTCCTCCTCCTTGGTCGAAACATCCAAGAGTGCTAGCACACTCTAGGTGTTTTTCTCCACCTAATCGTTCGTGTGGATACACATAGAGGGGTGTTCACTTGACACCCTTGAGATCCGGCATCTTCTTGGACGAGCGGGATTCGCGAAGGGCTTCGCTACAAGGGTAATCTCTTAACCATGTAGATCTAATATAGATCTAGGATAGAAAAACATGTGCACAAAATTTTTGTTCTTTTAATCTTCGCACGGATCCGGTGACATGAGATTTCGAGGTTTCCGCAACGCAAAAAGTGGTTTTTGCAGCTTGAAAAATCCCAACAGTGGTATCAGGGCCACGTGCGAAGCGTGTACATGTTTTATTTTAATTTTTATGAAAAATTACAGATCTATAACTTTATGTAAATTTACGAATTTTATATATTTTATGGGTATTTTTCTCGTAGAGGCGAAGCAACAAGTGTTTGGACACTTGTAGGCTTCGACTACCGAGAAACACCTTCTAAAACGGCAAGGTCTCGCACGAAATGATTTGGGACAGCAGGCTAAGGCGCTATTAGATTGTCATGGGACACTCGTGAGATTCATTTCGCGAGAAGGGGCGCTGCCCCTAACCCCGCAAGGGGCATTGTCCCGCGATCGTGCCCAAAAATCACTAAACGGGACTGTCGGGAAGTTGCGACTCGTAAAATCGCAAAAATCAGTAGTAAAATTACAAAAATTATGGAAAATACATAATTTAGAATTATGTATATATTTGTGATAGTCATGGCCCAAAAACCCCAATTGGAGTGGATACATGTGTTGTAATTCATAATATGGCTTGGGTGCCATTTTGTGTGATTGTGCGTGTTGTATATTTGATACGCGACCTGCGCGTCGTGCCTATCTATTTTATTTCCTGTTGTAAAATAATTTAGACTCGAATGTAACTCGAGTTTCATCTTTGTAATGTACAAAATGGAGCTGTGGAAGGTCCACTCGAGGAGGAGTTACGAGGAGGGTGCGAGCAACATGTGGCGGTCAAAGGGAGGAGCTTGGAGAAGCTGTTGACCTTAGGTTAACTGCCCGATCTTCTCATTGGCTTAAGAAGATCGTAGTAGGGGCATGACTAATCACAATTTAATTAATTGCTTGTGTGTGTGTATGTGATGTATGCTAGAGTAGAGTATTTAATTAGTGCCACCACGATTAGATTAGATCTAAATCGCGTATATGATGCATCCCGATTAGATTAGATCTAAATCGCGTATATGATATGTAACACCCCAAATTTCATGATTTGGAGTCCTAAAAGACCTTATTAAAATCTAGAAATGCTTTAAAAAAATTCTAGAGATTTTTAGAAATTTTTAGAGTATTTTTATGAAATTTTTGGAGTTCGTTTGATATTTTTACCAAGAGGAAAAGGTAGAAAAAAAAGGGAAAAGAATATGTTGAAGTCGGGTTTTGAACCCAAGAGCTCGGACCCGAGCAAAACCGGATCAACCAACTGGGCTAGCAATTGTCGCTTGATTAAATAAAGGAAGAATCTTATTTAATGAGTAGAAGTTAATAACAAGAATTAATAGATAAAAAATTGGTTACAGGCAGGATTTGAACCCAGCTCCTCGGCCCGAGCAGAATCCGGCCCAGCCAGCTGAGCTACACGGACTTTGTCAATCCAATATGGAGAAAATTGATATTAAAGCATAGTTGTGATTAAAGCCGAGTATAAGAAAGGGAGTTAGGTTTTGATTTTCCAAAAACAAAACAATTCCTCCCGAAATTCTTTCCTCTCCTTCTCCCTCGCGACGGCGCCGTCTCTCTCGGCGGAAACCAAGAGGAAGCTAGGTTTGGTTTTTTCGGCGCCGGCGAAGCTTTGTTCCAGCCATCCTTCATCGGGGGTGGTCATCCCGACGGAGAAGAACTCACGGGCACAAGAAGAAGCCGACGATTTTGCAAGATCCGAGCCCTTCAAAAACCCTAGAAGCCTTCTCCTTCCTCCTTCTCGGTTGTAAGTGCAAGAACAAAGGGTGAGTTGCTTCTCACCTGCAGTAGGAGTAGTTTCGAGCTTCGATTTGCTTTCTTTGCTTCCATTGTAGTTCGGATTCGGTTTTGAGGGTATTAGGTAGTAGCTGGTTTGGTTTCTGATGCAGAAATTGGATTCCTCAGTAGGATTTAGCAGTAGGATCCATAATTTAGCTTTAAGATTGTGAAACTGCGAATGGCTCATTATGCCTGGTTGATCCTGCCAGTAGTCATATGCTTGTCTCAAAGATTAAGCCATGCATGTGTAAGTATGAATTGATTCAGATTATACTGTGAAGTTTTGTTTAGCACAGCAATTCATTTCTTTTGAAATTTTTGCTGCGAGTTCGAAGGTTAGGCATATGAATTCGGTTTAGTTTGAGTTCTCCAAGTTGTAGCATAGTTCTAGCATTCTGGATAAATAAGATGAGTTACTGGTTTATAGATTGCCCTGTATAGGTTCAAGTCATGTATCAGTTTCATATAGGATTCTGTTCTGAACTTTCAGCAAGCTTAATTTGGTTAGTTGGAAGGGATACAAGCCTTAGATTCCTGCTGCTAGGCTATGAATAAGAAAAGTTCAGTTTAATTAGCATGTAGTTCTGTTTTTGGTGGATTTCTGCCGAAGGGTTATGCTTTTGTTCCCTTACCGTAGCACTAAATAGAGAATGCTTGGGTTCGGTTGTGTTATGTAATAGGTGTGAACAACTTTAGTTATGGAAACATTCAAATGGATTTTAGTAGCTATATTAGACCCTCCTTTGTCAATTCTGTAACATGAGGGTAGACTTGGTGTTATTAATGTTGTTTTGACATGCAGATTTAGATTCCTTTGCAGTGCAGATTTTAGTTTAGTATTTCAGCTTCAGCTTCAATCTGCAGGTTTAGATTTCAGTAGAACAGCCCTCCTCCTTGTGTAGTTTTCCATGTTTCATTTAGTTCCTTAATAATAGCCTATGTTAGCTTTGCAGAATAGGTTTGTATGCCATTAACTGGACATGAACAACATATGCTTTAGTATATCATGTGGTAACTTTTGATTGTAGCAGAAATCATCCTTTCCTTATGTTCCACTTTGTTGGGATTAATTAGAATGAGCAGATTTCTTTTACATTGCTAATAGAAGAACAGTTTTCTTTTTCTAGCTTTTCCTTAGCTATTTGTAAACATGAGCATACTTCTTTTCTATTGCTATTAGATATACAGTTTCCTATTTGCTATTGGAATAACATGAGCAGTCCTATTTTTATAGCATGCAGATTTTAGATAAGCTTAGTATGCAGATTTTGATAGGCTTAATATACAGATTTTTGTTAAGCTTTGCATGCAGATTTATGTTAGGCTTTGTATACAGATTTTCAGCACGTAGGGTGTGTTCTAGTGCACACCAAGTGCTTGATAAAATGCTTAGCTCAATATAATGCTACAGTAGGCATTTTAATAGCTCAGTAAATGCAGTAGAAGCATTTAAAATAACTTATTTAGTCTTGCTTCAGCTTATATGGGACTACGGTCCAATGGGTGGGCTCCCACAGTCGCCTCTAGGTTCAGATAACCTAGTTCTAGGTTCAGATAACCTAGTAAAAGCAAGATAAGAAAATTAGCTATGAAATCAGTATTTTATTTTCAGCAGTGGCACTGTACTGGATTAGATATCCATTGGGTTGGGCTCCCACAGTCGTCCCTAGGTTTAGATAACCTAGTAAACCCTACTAGACTCGGAACTTGCAATCCCGGGTTTAGTTAGGGATGCGCGCACAGCAAGTACAATTGCCGGGCCCATCAGCAGCATGATTACTATTTTTATCTATTATGTAAATAGTTTTCAAAACTTCACAAATTAGTTATGTGAATACAAGTTAGACTCAGTTTAGCATTAATTAGTTCAGCTTAGGTATTAGTTCAGTTTCTTATTGATACACATGATAGTTCCATGATTAGCTATACATGTTTAGCATTTCAGTTAGTATGATTCCTTTATTGCTATATATGAGCATGATTAGCTATACATGTTTAGTATTTCAGTTAGTATGTTTCCTTTGCTATTTATGAGCATGATTAGCTATACATGTTTAGTATTTCAGTTAGTTAGATTCCTTTGCTAGTTATGAGCATGAGTAGCTATACATGTTAGCTTTTCAGTTAGTTGATTTCTTTGCTATTTATGAGCATGAGTAGTTTTACATGTTAGCTTTCAGTTTTAGCATGTTCTTATTTATATACATGCATATCGAGTTTTTGTGAGTAGGATAGCACTCACTAAGCTTTTAGCTTATAGATACTATTTTCCTCCTACTGCAGATAAAGGAAAAGCTAAAGTATGAGGAAGAAGGCGACAAGGAGATGCTGTGACGGTGTGTGATGTGTGGACTATGGAGATCCTTGAGACTTAGCTAAAGAACTCACTTAGTTTAAGATTTGTTATGTTTCCTTTTCTTTTCTCCTTAATGCTATGATGAGGTTGAGATTGTAATTGAGTTTATTTCCGCATTTGTAGTTTGATACCTCCTATTGTTGGAGTGATATGGTTGTTTGCCATTGCTAGAGTAGTTTCATATTTGTATTGTGCTATTATACTGCGTGGTTGTGAAATTATATGTTCCAGCCGCCTGTGGCTGAGTATACATGTTATGTATCCCAGTTTGGGGTCACCGGTACAGGGGAGACTCTGCCGAAATTTTTCGGTAGAGTTTCTATGTGATTTTTAATCATACCGGTTAAGTAGAGTTAGCAGTTAAGTAAGCGTCCACCTTTAGAGAATAGTAGTAGTGTAGAAAGGTGGGTCGTTACATGATACACATCAACGATTAGATTAGATCTTAATCGCGTCAACTCAAAATGACTACCATGCCGTGATGCCCATCACTATCTCGATCACATGTTGTTGTTGAATCTACCAAAGCAGAGCAACGTATATTATCTTGGTAGGGTGCGGAGGGACAATCTTGGTCCCACCTATCAACGCATGGGTGAGTACAAACTCAATTAGATTGAGTAAAACTAGTTAAACTCAATTGGATCGAATTTAACTATAGGCATTTTCCAATGATTGATAGATAGGTCAAAATCACATTTATATTAACTCTTGGGCGATTTAGCCAAAGCTAACTCAAGTTTTAATATACATGCGGATATTAATCCTATAAACAAGAGTTGCATAGAGATTAATTGGTAATTAGTTACCTACCGATCATACTAAAGTCTCGAGCGATTTAGCCAAAGCTAACTCAAGACGTAGTATGATGTGGATCTTGTCCCACACGAATTATAGCTAGAATCTAGTAAGTGTGGTTTGACCACGTCCATGACTCGATTCTACAAAAGTTCTATAATTCAGTGGGAGCATCATTTAGTTAAAGGCCTAATTAAATGATTAGTGGAATATGATTATTTATTTTCTGCATTTTCTGTTTTAGATTGTCATGTCATCAAACACGAACACCTTCTCCCTGTGTTCTGTCCTTGACAAGGACAAGCTCAATGGAGCTAATTTCCTGGACTGGTATAGGAACCTGAGAATTGTTCTCACTCAGGAAAGGAAACTGTACGTCCTAGAGACGCCCATTCCCGAAGCACCTCCTGCCACTGCCACGCGAGCTGACCGAGATGCTTACAAGAAGCATCAAGATGACGCATTAGATGTGTCATGCCTCATGCTCGCAACTATGAACTCTGAGCTTCAGAAGCAACACGAGTTGATGACTGCTTATGATATGGTTGAATATCTTCGTCAACTATATCAAGGACAAGCAGGGCACTGGAAGAGGAACTGTAAAGGATACTTGGAAGATCTTAAGAAGAAGAGAAATAAGATTTCTACTTCAGGTATACATGTTATAGAAGTCAATCTCTCTATTTCTGCATCGTGGGTATTAGATACCGGATGTGCTTCTCACATTTGTACTAATGTACAGGCACTGAGAAATAGCAGGGCATTGACAAAGGGCCAGATAGACCTATGAGTAGGCAATGGAGCACGAGTTGCTGCTGTTGCTGTTGCTGTAGGGACTTACTATCTATCTCTGCCCTCTGAGCTTGTACTAGAATTAGATGATTGTTGTTATGTGCCTGCTCTTACTAAGAACATTATATTAGTTTCTTATTTGGATAAGAAAGACTTTTCATTTATAATAAAGAACAAATGTTGTTCAGTTTATTTAAATGATATATTCTATTGTAGTGCGCCTATGATTAACGGACTTTATATTCTAGACTTAGAGAACCCCATCTATAACATAAATACCAAAAGGTTCAAATCAAATGAAATGAACCAAACCTATCTCTGGCACTATCGCTTAGGTCATATAAATGACAAACGCTTATCCCAGCTCCATAAAGATGGTTGCTGGACTCATTTGATTTTGAATCATATTAGACATGCGAGTCATGCCTACTGGCAAGATGACCAAGACTCTCTTTAGTGGACACAGCGAAAGAGCGACTGACCTGTTAGGACTTATACATAGTGATGTATGTGACCCTTTCAATGTCGCTGCCAGAGGAAGTTATAGGTACTTCATTACATTTACTGATGACTTCAGTAGATATGATTATGTATATCTGATGACACATAAGTCAGAATCTTTTGAAAAGTTCAAAGAATTCAAGAATGAAGTATAAAACCAGTTTGGCAAGAGTATTAAGATACTTCAATCAGATCGAGGTAGAAAATACCTTAACCATGAGTTTCGTGACTATCTAGTTGAGTGTGGGATTTTATCTTAACTCACTCCTCCTGGAACACCACAGTGGAATGATGTATCCGAAAGGAGGAATTGTATCCTATTAGATACGGTGCGATCAATGATGAGTCACATAGATCTTCCTATATCTCTTTGGGGATATGCTCTGGACACTGCAACCTTCATACTCAACCATGTTCCATCCAAGGCTGTGATAAAGACACCATATAAGATATGGACTGGGAGAGATGCCCAGGTGTTATTTATGAGGATTTGGGGTTGTGAGGCTTACGCTCGACGTCAAGTCTCGGACAAATTGGGACCCAAATCCGATAAGTGCTATTTTATTGGATATCCCAAGGAAACTAAGGGATATTACTTCTACATTCCCAGTCAACACAAGGTAGTTGTGGCAAAGACTGGGGTATTTCTAGAAAGGGATTTTGTTTCTAGAAAAACTAGTGGGAGTACGTTAGATCTTGAAGAAGTTCAAGATGTGAACCATAGCACTGAAGCCTCGATGGAAGTTGAATTGGAACCACAAAGTGTTGTGGATGATGTTGTTCCACAAGGAGTTGAGGAACAACAACCAGTTCAAGTAGACCTACCTCTTCGCAGGTCTAATAGGGTACGTCGTCAGCTTGAGAGATATTCATTTCTCTTGTCTGACCATGATGACGTTGTGCTCATTGAGGATGAGCCTACCTCCTATCAGGAAGCTGTGATGAGACCAGATTCTGAGAAATGGCTAGAGGCCATGAGATCCGAAATGGAATCCATGTACACCAACCAAGTATGGACTTTGGTTGATCCACCTGAAGGGGTAAAACTCATTGGGTGTAAGTGGGTCTTTAAGAGAAAGACTGACATGGATGGACTTATATATAAGGGTCGTCTGGTAGCAAAAGGTTTCAAGCAAATTCATGGTATTGACTATGATGAAACTTTTTCTCCAGTCGCGATGTTTAAGTCCATTCGAATCATGCTTACTATTACAGCATACCACGATTATGAGATCTGGCAGATGGATGTCAAAACCCCATTTCTGAATAGAAACCTGCTCGAGGATGTGTACATGACACAACCTGAGGGTTTTGTAGATCCACAACATACTGACAGAGTATGCAAGCTGCATAAATCTATTTATGGACTAAAGAAAGATTCTCGGAGCTGGAATCTTTGATTCGATGATGCAATCAAACAGTTTGGTTTCATCAAGAATGAAGATGAACCTTGTGTGTACAAGAAGGTTGTAGGGAGCACAGTTGTCTTCCTTGTATTGTATGTGGATGACATACTACTCATTGGGAACGACATCCCTTTGCTGCAGTCTGTAAAGACTTGACTAGGGAATTGTTTTTCAATGAAGGACTTAGGTGAAGCAGCCCGTATTCTAGACATACAGATCTATAGAGATAGATCTAAGAGAGTGCTTGGCCTAAGTCAGAGTACATATATTGACAAGGTACTACTACGGTTTGCCATGCAGAACTTCAAGAAGGGATTTCTGCCGATGTCACATGGAATGAGTTATTCGAAAACTCAAAGTCCCTCTTCTAGAGAGGAGAGAGACCGCATGGATCAGATCCCTTATGCTTCAGCCATAGGATCTATCATGTACGCCATGCTATGTACTCGTCCTGATGTCTCGTATGTTTTGAGCATGACGAGCAGATACCAGTCAGATCCAGGTGAAAGTCACTGGATAGCGGTTAAGAATATTCTTAAGTACTTGAGAAGGACTAAAGAATATTTCTTGATATATGGAGGCGATGACGAGCTAGCTGTAAAGGGTTACAGTGATGCTAGCTTCCGAACTGACCAGGATGATTATCGATCGCAATCTGGGTTCGTGTTTTGCATAAATGGAGGTGCTGTGAGCTGGAAGAGTTCGAAGCAGGACACAGTCGCTGATTCTACAACAGAGGCCGAGTATATTGCTACATCAGAAACAGCAAAGGAGGCAGTTTGGATCCGCAAGTTCATTACTGAGCTTGGGGTGGTTCCTAGCATAGCAGATCTTATTGAGCTCTATTGTGACAATAATGGAGCAATTACGCAGGCTAAGGAACCTCGCTCACACCAGCGGACCAAACACATACTACGACGCTTCCATCTCATTCGAGAGATCATCGATAGAGGAGATGTGAAGATTTGCAGAGTACCACAGAAGCTAACGTCGCAGATCCCTTGACCAAGGCTTTGGCACAGAGAAATCATGATGGTCACACTAGGTCATTGGACCTTAGAGCCTACACTGATTGGCACTAGTGCTAGTGGGAGATTGTTAGTTAGATCCCTAGAGCCAATCATATGATGATTATTGTATGGACTCATTGTATCATATTTTTATGTATATAAATACGTTTGTTTTGGTTATTATACTTACTTGTATTGGTGCCAAATAACTAAGTATAATAGCGTGCTTGAGTAGAAGGTTCTTATCTATATCAATCGATTGGATGAATCGATAGTGAGATGGTATAGAGAACACTACTCTTAATCATTCCTAGTCAAGTATTAACATTCAGGGACAATGTTAATGAGATGAGACTAACATGTAGGTCAACTTGATGACTTGATCTCACAAGTCATGGATATAGAGATATCAAGTTGACACATGAGTATGCATTGGAGAATGTATACTGAATGACCCGCCAAGAGAAAGTATCATGGATCGTTATATGAGTGTCATATACTTTCTCATGTGGCTATTAGTATGACTATTAGTCCTTGGACCTGAAGTCATCATGGTTCCCTATATAAGGAGTTATATACTTTGACTTCGTCAAACATCACCCGTAACTGGGTGGACTATAAAGGCGATTACTAGTTATGTAACAAATTATGCGGAGGGATGTGAGTGATGTAGATGAGATCTATCCCTCCTATATAACGGGAGTGACCTCGTTATTTTTGATAGAGTGAGACCACTAAGTGTATGGTCATGCCCAAATGAGTCAATATGAGATATTGAGCTCATTTGATTAGAGTGAGTATACTTGGAGTTCAAGATTTAGATTGATCAAAGGATGACACCGTCTTGTTGGTTGCAACTCGAAAAACCTAATGGTTCCACTGTACAAAAATTTTGTACAAAGGTCTGAACCTTTTTTCCTAGCTACCATGTGTTCTTTTAAATTAAACTTGGATCGCCTGCGGAACTTAACACGTTTGATCCAAAGTTTAATTTATTTGTTCTTTTAGGTTTAGACTTGGATCTCCTGCGGAACTTAACACTTTCGATCCAAATCACCTAGGTTATTAATTCTATTAAATATTAATTTCCAAAATTGGCTTCCAGTACTGACGTGGCGAGACACATGACCTTCTTGGATATGGGAGCAACCACCACCGACTAGACAAAGCCTTTTAAGGAAAACTAATATTTAATTTCCTTAAATAACTTTAGGTCAACCAAAAAAAACAATCAAATCACAAGAAAAAGAAAAATAAAAGAACACAACATCGAAAATAAATTCGAAATACTAGAATCGCATGCCTCTTGTATTTGGTATTTTTACAAAGAAATAAAACTAGCATGATGCGGAAAAATATTACTAGTTATACCTTTCTTTTGAAGACAAAAAACCTCTTGATCTTCTACCGTATTCCTCTTCTAACCTCGGACGTTGTGTGAGCAACGATCTTCCGAGATGAGAACCACCTTTCCACCTTCCTTCTTTCTTCTAGATTTCGGCCACAATAGATTTCTTCAAGGATGAAGAATTTCGGCCACCACCAATGCTCCAAGGGATGCTAGAGACGAGGCTTGCTTTCTCTTCTTCTTCTCCTTCCTTGATCCGGCCACAAACAAGAGCTCCACCAAGAAGATAGGTTTCGGCCAACAAGAGGAGAGGAGAGAAATAGGGCCGGCCACCAAAACCAAGGAAGAGAGGGAGGAAAAGAATAGAGGTTGTTCACCCATGAAGGCTCTTCTACCTCCTCTTTTATAATCCTTGGTCTTGGCAAATAAGGAAATTTTAATAAAAACTTCCTTAATTCCTTTACCATGAAAAAGAAAAATTTATTTAATTAAAAATAATTTTTCTTCTCATTATTATAATGGCCGGCCACACCAAATCTCCAAGCAAATAAAAATTTAAACACAAATTAAAACTTCCTTATTTGCTTCCGGAAATTTTATAAAAAATTTCTCCAATAATTTTTATCCCTTCATGATTGGTTAAAAGGAAATTTTATAAATTAAATCTTTCTTTAAACATGTGGATAATTTCCGGAAAGTTATCTCAAAAATTAAAATCTTCTTTCAATCTACAAATAAGGAAAGATATCAAATCTTTTCTTAATCTTTTGTTGAAACTAATAAAAGAGAATTATTAATTTTTAAACTTTCTTTTAAATCATGAACATGGTTAAAAGGAAAATTTTTACCAAAATTAAAATCAACATTTTAATCTACAAATAAGGAAAGAGATTTAACTCTTTTCTTAATCTTTTGTAGAATCTTATAAAAGGAAAGATTTAAATTTTTAAACTCTCTTTTAAATCATGTTATCCACATAAGAAAATTTTAAAAAATAAAAATCCTTCTATTTTAATTTGGGCCGGCCACACCAAGCTTGAACCCAAGCTAGGGTCGGCCACCTTGAAGCACCCATGAACCAAACTTTGGCCGGCCCTAGCTTGGTCTCCAAGCTAGCTTGGCCGGCCCCTATGGGATGGGTAAGAAGGTGGGTATAGGTGGGTATAGTACTCTATAATTAAGAGGCTACGATAGGGACCGAGAGGAGGAATTGGTTTTGGTCTCCCGATAAAATTAAGCATCCCGTGTTCGCCCCGAACACACAACTTAATTTTATCAATAATAATTCATTTCACTAGAGAACTATTATTGAACTACCGCACCAATCCCAAATTACATTTTGAGCTCCTTCTTATTATGAGTGTGTTAGTCTCCCTGTGTTTAAGATAACAAATGTCCACTAATTAAGTAAGTTACTGACAACTCACTTAATTAATATCTAGCTCCAAGAGTAGTACCACTCAACTTCATCGTCATGTCGGACTAAGTCCACCTGCAGGGTTTAACATGACAATCCTTATGAGCTCCTCTTGGGGACATTCTCAACCTAGATCACTAGGACACAGTTTCCTTCTATAATCAACAACACACACTATGAGTGATACCATTTCCCAACTTATCGGGCTTATTGATTCACCGAACTAAATCTCACCCATTGATAGATTAAAGAAATAAATATCAAATATATGTGCTTGTTATTATATTAGGATTAAGAGCACACACTTCCATAATAACTGAGGTCTTTGTTCCTTTATAAAGTCAGTATAAAAGGAACGACCTCAAATGGTCCTACTTAATACACTCTGAGTGTACTAGTGTAATTATATAGTCAAGATAAACTAATACCTAATTACACTACGACCTTCTAATGGTTTGTTCCTTTCCATTCTGGTCGTGAGCTACTGTTTATAATTTATAAGGTACTGATAACATCATCTTCTGTATGTGACACCACATACTATGTTATCTACAATATAAATTAAATGAACAACTACAAACAAATGTAGATAATTAGACCAAATGTGATTCTTTATTCATAATGAATGTTTACAAAGCTTAGGCTTTCAGTATACACTCCAACACTCAAGTGGAAATTCATAAGAACTATCAAGTTGGGATTTTGGTATGTTCTTAGGCAATTTAAGGCAATCCGGGCCTTAATTTAAAAGTGCTACTCTTGAGGAAAAATGGAATATGCCAACATTTGAGGACATGTTTATTTTCAATTGGCATACATTAAATCAAGGAAATTAGAAATGCCAAATTTAGGCTTTGGCATTCTCTTGAAGCACTTTAGGGCAATCTAGGTTTAAGTTGTAAGTTTAGCTAAGACTTTAAGGATACTTAGATAGTTAATCTAGGTATATTTTATTTATGCTAAATCTTGCCATGATTGTTTGCCCATAATATGCCATGACATCATGTCTAGTTTTGCATTCATGTTTTATTATGAAAAATCCAAAAAAAATACCATGTCATGACATTCATACATCATGTAGAAATAGGATATTTTCTTTTGAAAATTATTTTCTTTTGATGTATGCCATAACATAATCATGCATTAAGTTTAATTCCTTGTAATTAAGGACAGATGGCATTTAACGACACTTATTGACAAGTGACATCCTAGGTGGATGTCTAACATTTCTAAAATGCCTAGATAAATATGCATGATCCCTAGAATAGGGCAAAACCAAATTTTACATCTCACAAAGACCTCTAAGATGACTTGTATGTGTTTTGTCCACAATAGATATAAGTGAGATGTTAGGATGATGAACAAAGCTCAAGATGTTGATTTAGTGCATTCCTTTGAGTTTTAAATTCATCAAAACACATAGTTATGTGTTTTCCCATCATTGGGAAAGCTAATGTACAAGTCATGTGCATTAAGCCCAAGGAATGTGATGGGATATTGGTTTTGAAAATGTTTTAAAATGTTTTTGGAAAACCTTGGTGAAGGCTATCTTTTGATAGTAATCACCATTGAATAGTTAGACACAAACTTGAAGAAAAACACTAAAGTTTTTGCAAGTTTTCAAGTTTGTGTCAATCTTTGAAAATATGATGTATTTTCATAGAAAGCTATTTTTCCATGATTAAGTATGCCCTAAATAATGTCTACACGAAATTTCATAATTTTTGGATTTTTGTAGAATTTTCTAGGGGTTTCTGAAGTTGACTGAAATGGAATTTCAGCAACTATCAGAGCTCCGATCGATCCATGGATCGATTGGAGTTACTGAATCGATCCATGGATCGATTCAAACGGCAATTCCCGCGAGCAGAAGCTCGCTGGATCGATCATCCGATCGATCCAGGTAGTCTGAATCGATCAGTGGATCGATTCAGAAAGGTTCAATCGATTGGAACCCAACTCCAATCGATCCAAGTTGCTGATTTTGGCTGGGAAGGCTTGATTTCAGCATCTTTGAACCTCTTTGAGTCTAGGTAACCATTCCAAACCCCTTAAATACATTTGTATACATACAAAGGGTGTTTTCATATTGAAAACAAGGATGGATTGGTTAACGAAGACTAAGTAGAAGTTTAGGTTGAGGTTGTTTCAAATTTTGAATATTTGAACCTCAAAACTTCTAAATTTGGGTTTCCTAATGTTTTAGGGATTCCAAGTCATTGTTGGTGCAATGACAGAAGTTACCACCATGTCTTTAGGGGGAGGGACTCTTTAAAGACATGAAAATTATTTTTCATGAACCTTGGAAGGTGGTTAACCTTCTGTTGTGAACTTGCTCAAGGTTGAGCATTTAAACTTGAAATGGGGAGAAATGGGGAGTGGATATCCTCATTATTTCAAGTGGACACTTAATGTTGGTTGCTACTCGGAAAACCTATAGGTTCCACTGTACAAAAATTTTGTACAAAGGTCTGAACCTTTTCCTAGCTACCATGTGTTCTTTTAAATTAAATTTTGGATCGCCTGCGGAACTTAACACGTTTGATCCAAAACTTAATCTATTTGTTCTTTTAGGTTTTGACTTGGATCTCCTGCGGAACTTAACACGTTCGACCCAAGTCTCCTTAAGTTATTAATTCCATTAAATATTAATTTCCATAAAAGGTTCCCAGTACTGACGTGGCGAGGCACATGGCCTTCTTGGATATGGGAGCAACCACCACCGACTAGACAAAACCTTTAATAGAAAGCTAATATTTAATTTCCTAAAATAACTTTAGGTTAACCAAAGAGAACAATCAAATCACAAGGAAAAGAAAGAAACAAAAGAACACAACTTCGAAAAAACATATTCGAAATACTAGAACGTAAGCCTCTTGTATTTGGTATTATTTCCATAAATAACTAGCATGATGCGAAAATAGAAATTACTAGTTATACCTTGTAGAAAAACCTCTTGATCTTCTACCGTATTCCTCTTCTAACCTCGGACGTTGTGTGGGCAACGATCTTCCAAGATGAGAAACCACCAACCACCTTCTTCTCCTCCAAGCAAGGTTCGGCCACAAAAGAAAAGCTTTACCAAGGAGAAAACCAAAATACTAACCAAGCTCCAAGAGATGCTAGCTTTCTCCTTCTTCTTCTTCTTCTCCGAGTAGTATCCGCCACCACAAGAACTCCAAGGAGAGGGAGAGGTTCGCCACCACAAGAGGAAGAGAAGGAGATGATGGCCGCCACACCAAGGAACAAAAGAGGGAGAGGAATAATAGATGTTGTGTCTTGTGAAGGCACCCTCACCCCTTCTTTTATATTCCTTGGCCTAGGTAAATTAGGAAATTTAATTACAATAAATTTTCCTTAATTTCCTTGACATGATTTAATTGAGAAAAATAAAATAATATTTCCCCAATTAAACAATGATGGCCGGCCAAATCAATAGGAAGTAAATTGGACAAGTTTCAATCAACAATTAAAACTTTCCTTATTTGTTTCCGGAAATTTAAAAAATAAAATTTCTCTTTAAAATCTCTTCATGGTTAATAAAAGGAAATATCTATAATTTTAATTTTATTAACATGTGAATAATTTTTAAAGAGAAAATAAAACATCTCTCCAATCTACAAATAAGGAAAGAGATCTAATCTCTTTCTTTAATCTTTTGTAAATCTTTTACAAGAGAGATATTTTAATTTTAATTCTCTTTTAAATTAAATCTTCCACATAATAATAAACATTAAAATTAAATTTTCTTTTTAATTAATTATGGCCGGCCCTACTAGCTTGGGTTCAAGCTAGGGCCGGCCACCTTAAACCCAAGCTTAGGCCGACCCTAGCTTGGTTCCCAAGCTAGCTTGGCCGGCCCCCTTTAGGTGGGTATAGAAGGTGGGTATATGTGGGTATAGTACTCTATAAATAAGAGGCTACGATAGGGACCGAGAGGAGGAATTGCTTTTGGTCTCCCGATAAAATTAAGCATCTCATGTTCGCCCCGAACACACAACTTAATTTTATCAATGATAATTCATTCCACTAGAGAACTATCATTGAACTACCGCACCAATCCCAAATTACATTTTTGAGCTCCTTCTTATTATGAGTGTGTTAGTCTCCCTGTGTTTAAGATATCGAATGTCCACTAATTAAGTGAGTTACTGACAACTCATTTAATTAATATCTAAGTCCAAGAGTAGTACCACTCAACCTTATTATCATGTCGGACTAAGTCCACCTGCAGGGTTTAACATGACAATCCTTATGAGCTCCTCTTGGGGACATTCTCAACCTAGTATCTCTAGGACACAGTTTTCTTCTATAATCAACAACACACACTATGAGTGATATCATTTCTCAACTTATCGAGCTTATTGATTTATCAAACTAAATCTCACCCATTGATAAATTAAAGAAATAAATATCAAATATATGTGCTTGTTATTATATTAGGATTAAGAGCACACACTTCCATAATAACTGAGGTCTTTGTTCCTTTATAAAGTCAGTATAAAAGAAACGACCTCAAATGATCCTACTCAATACACTCTAAGTGTACTAGTGTAATTATATAGTTAAGATAAACTAATACCTAATTACACTACGACCTTCCAATGGTTTGTTCCTTTCCATCTTGGTCGTGAGCTACTGTTTATAATTTATAAGGAACCGATAACATGATCTTCTGTGTGTGACACCACACACCATGTTATCTACAATATAAATTAATTGAACAATTACATTTATCATAAATGTAGATATTTGACCAATGTGATTCTTATTTCTTGATAAATGTTTATACCAAAAGCTAGGCTTTTAGTATTCATCCTAACAATCTCCCACTTATACTAAAAGACTAAGCTGTTATATCTGCTGCCATACATCTGATTCCCAACTCTTCAACATGCTCATCAAAAGCTCTTGCCTTAAAGGCCTTTGTGAAAAGATCTATAGGTCATCATCTAATGTAATCTAGGCAGCAACAACTTCTCCTCGTTTATACGATTTCTCATATTGGTTGGTACTTGCGCTATATTATGTTTACCTGCCTTATAGACTTATGGTTTCTTCGAGTTTGTTACTGCACCAATATCATTACAATAAATTGTAATAATCTTTGGACGAATCAGAAATCATATCTAAGTCTATCTTGAGGTTATTGAGTCATTCAGCTTTTATGGCTACCTCAGAGGCTTGCCATATACTAAACTTCTATGGTAGAGTCCAGAAAAACACCTATGCTTATCACTCTTCCATAGTTATGACTTTACCTCCTAAAGTAAACACAAAACCCCGTGGTTGACTTACTATTGTCCCTTTCTGATTGGATGTTAAAATCCATGCAACCCACTGGGAACAAATTATATGCCATATAAGCTAGCATATAATCTCTAGTGCCTCTAAGGTACTTCAATATATGCTTTACCGCAGATTAATGTCCTTGTCCAGAGTTGCTTTGATATCTACTAACTATGCCCACGGCAAAATAGATATCCAGTCTCGTACACAGCATTGCATACATTAGGCTTCCCACAGCCGAAGCATAAGGAACTACCTTCATGTCCTTTATCTCCTTTGATGTCTACGGAGACATTTCTTTAGATAAAGTTACTCCATGCTAAAAAGATAAGAAACCTTTCTTGGAGTTTTGCATGCTTAAAATGAGCAAGGATTTTTTTTCGATATATGAAGCTTGGGATAATTAAAATATTCTTTTCTTGCGATCCCTTATTACTTTGATCCCAAGAATATATTCATTCTCCCAAGTCCTTCATATCGAATTGTTTGGACAACCATACCCTTACTTCTGACAACATTTTGATATTGTTTCCAACTACCAAAAATGTTATCTACGTATAGTACAAGAAATATCACCACATTTCCATCACACCTTTTGTATACACAAGACTTATCCGGTTACTAAATAAATTCATAGGTCTGGATTCCTTTGATAAACCGGATGTTGCAAGACCTTGAAGCTTTGCCTCAGTCCATAGACTGATTGAGCTTGCACACAAAATGCTCTTTGCCCTTTGCAATGAACCCTTCTGGTTGCTTTGTATGGATGCTTTTTTCAAGACTTTCATTAAGGAATGTTGTCTTGACATCCACTTGCTAAATAGATAAAAGAATCCGGATAGACTTAAGCATGACTACCAATGAAAAAGTTTCCTTTTTCATCAAGCCTTGCTTTGAAAGTTTCCACCTTCCTGTCTATCCATCTTTTCCTATTGTAGACATATTTTCACCCAATGGCTTTTACACCATCTAGTGGTTCTACAAGCTTCCAGATTTGATTAAAATACATATATTCTAATTCTGTATTCATTGCTCTTTGCCAAGATGCTGCATCTTTATTTTGGAGTGTTTCATCATATTTCCGGGATCAGACTCATGTTCATTTGGGATCAAGTCCAAAAACTCTCCCAAAACATGAATCCTTTTGGTTGTTTGACAACCCTCCCACTACGATGATGTACTGTCTATAATTATGTATCAATTGTGATACGTGTTACAGTTTCTTGTGATATTTCATCTTGTATAGTTGGTACTATATTAGACATGTCCTTTATAATTTCTTTAAGAACAAATTTACTTATGGGCTGTGGTTTATTACATAGTCCTTTTCTAAAAATCGATCATTGATGCTAACAATGACCTTCTGATTTTTAAGACTATAAACCTACTTTTATTTCTCTAGGATAACTTACAAACAAGTGAATTCCTGTCCAACTTATCATTGTTTCTCTTCAGCATATGTGCTGGACTACCCGAATCCGAATATGCTTCAAAATAGGCTTATGCCTATTTAGCAATTCTATATGAGTAGAGATTTCTAACTTTGGAAGGTACTATGTTCACTTCTGTTTCCAGAGTATATCCTTAAAATGAATTTGGTAATTTTCCAAATAACTCATCATCAATCTACTTATTTCCATAAGAGTCCTATACCTTCCTTTTTCTACACCATTCTGTAGGGGTGTACCAGGTGCAGTTAGTTGGGATTGAATCCCTACTTTTGATAAGTGACTCCTAAATTCTCCCAAGAGGTACTTGCCACTACGATATCACCGTAGTGTCTTGATACTTTTACTTTGACGTTTCTCCGCATCAGCCTTGTACTCTTTGAACTAATCAAAGCACTTAGTCTTGCGTCACATTAAGTAAATGTATTTGTATCTTGAATAGTTGTCTATAAAATAGATGAAATATTCGATACTACCTCTTGTCTGGATAGTCATAGGATCACACAAATCAGAATGAAACAATTCCAACATATCTTTGGCTCCATATCCCTTAGAGTTAAAAGTTTCTTGGTTATTTTTCCTTCCAAGTAAGACTCGCAGGTTGGAAAGATTTCCACTACCAATGAACCCAAAAGTTCATCAGCTACCAATGAATCCTACTCAAGTTAATATAACATAGCCTTAGATGCCAAAGATATAATTGGTTCATTTCCGAAGGTTGCTTTCTCTTAAAGTTAGAAGATGTGTTATAATTTCCATTTATTGCATCGTGGGAGTTATTGGATGATAAATTGTCAACCAACATACCAGAATAGAAAACTTCTCTATTTTTCTTGATAACAGCTTTGTTATCAAAATAGACACAATATCTATTCTATAATAGTTTAGAAACTGAAATCAGGTTCTTTCTAAACTTAGTACGTAAAAATAATTTCTAATAATCCATATTTTATTCTTATTAAAGGATAAACATCTCCCACTGCAACAACTGCCACTTTTACAGCAGTGCCCATGTGGACGGTGTTTTTATTTTCATTTAGTTGTCGGGTTTCCTGGAACCCTGCAATGAATTAATGGCATCTGTATCTACGCTCCAGGTTCTGGTAGATAACACCACTAAACATGTTTCAACTAATGAATTAAATACACCTATATTATTCTTTAGTTCTAAAAAGACAGACTACCTTAATGTCCAAGTCCTATTTCCAATTTTTATAATCGGGACTACTAAGTCTTTTCTATAGTATAACAACTAGGGAATTGACAAACATTTTAAATCCTAAGAATCACAAAAATATTTGGTCAAGATCAATTCCTTAAAATCCCCATGAATTTTGTATGCCACGATAGTATGGACGTATACAAAATCAAAGAAGAGATTTTATCCATTAATTTTATTATCTCGTCAACTTTACTTTATGATGAATAAAATTAATAGTTGATCTTTCTTTGATCAAATATTTGGTCAAAACTTTTGAATTTAAAATAACATTGATTCCTCAAGCAATATTATTTAAATTCACCAACACCTTAAACAACGTGAATTTTGCATGCCACGATAGTATGGACGTATACAAAATTAAACATTTGTAAGAGGAGGGGTTTACCCATTAATTATCTTGTCAATAAATCTTTATGACAAATAAAATTACCTCAAACACCATGAATTTTGTATGCCACGATAGTGTGGACGTATACAAAATCAAACATTTGTAAGAGGGGTTTTTAATTTTATTATCTTGTCAACTTATTTATTTGACAATCAATAGTTGGTTTTCTTCGGTCACACAAATAATAGCAGTGACTCCGATGGGAAGGATACTATTAGACGTGCCTAAGTGTATACTATTACTTGACACTAAGTCCGTTAATAAGATTGTGTCCCTTCCGATGGGGAAGATCACACGCTCTTAATTAACTTCCTATAGTCATCCAAAATGGAAGTTTAAGCTAGTGATCCGCAAACAATCTCATCTGATATGGAGGAAGGCACTCAGAGCTAACGCGCAAGCTTGTTGCATCACTTATAAACCAGTAATGGAGACCATGGAATTTATTTAAAAATAAATCCCTCTCCCACTTAGTTATTTAAAGTGAGGAATTTTGACTATGCTAGCCTACTTAGCATGCATACTAACAAGCACACACAACACAGCATAAAAAGCAATAAATAGAAAAACTAATTTTCAACTATTATGACTTTTATCTATTGCTGTCCTCCGTGTGTCGCCAACCCTAGCTGCTGCCATCTTTGGCCACCGCCACCGGGTCTAGTTGTCGCATCCATCTTGCTCCTTGTTCCGCTGCGCCTCTGATCCTCAAAAGGTTCCATGCCTTGCAAGATTCGATCCGCGACATAAATAGAAGTTTACATTTTTCGATCCTATATTCCTCGAAGGAATATACATGTAAACTAGATCGAACATAAAATAAAATTTACATCCATCGATCCTATATTCCATAAAAGGAATGTACATGTAACTAGATCAAAAAATAAAATCCTAATAAAACTAAATACAGCTCCTGCTGTATTTTATAATACAATCATGCACACACAATAAAATTTCCTTGACATGTCCAAGGTTCCAATCACACACATAATAACTATAAGCCATAATAGTTGGATCATGCATCCACAAAGTTAGCACATCCTACTATTAACCTGCCTAAATTATGTATGACATGTGCATAATTAAACTAATACCAAATAAACAGAGGAAAAACCCTAGCTCTGATACCAATTGTTGATTGCTACTCGAAAAACCTAATGGTTCCACTGTACAAAAATTTTGTACAAAGGTCTGAACCTTTTTTCCTAACTACCATGTGTTCTTTTAAATTAAACTTGGATCACCTGCGGAACTTAACACGTTTGATCTAAAGTTTAATTTATTTGTTCTTTTAGGTTTAGACTTGGATCTCCTGCGGAACTTAACACTTTCGATCCAAATCACCTAGGTTATTAATTCTATTAAATATTAATTTCCAAAATTGGCTTCCAGTACTGACGTGGCGAGGCACATGACCTTCTTGGATATGGGAGCAACCACCACCGACTAGACAAAGCCTTTTAAGGAAAACTAATATTTAATTTCCTTAAATAACTTTAGGTCAACCAAAAAAACAATCAAATCACAAGGAAAAGAAAAACAAAAGAACACAGCATCGAAAACAAATTCGAAATACTAGAATCGCATGCCTCTTGTATTTGGTATTTTTACAAAGAAATAAAACTAGCATGATGCGGAAAAATATTACTAGTTATACCTTTCTTTTGAAGACAAAAAACCTCTTGATCTTCTACCGTATTCCTCTTCTAACCTCGGACGTTGTGTGGGCAACGATCTTCCGAGATGAGAACCACCTTTCCACCTTCCTTCTTTCTTCTAGATTTCGGCCACAATAGATTTCTTCAAGGATGAAGAATTTCGGCCACCACCAATGCTCCAAGGGATGCTAGAGACGAGGCTTGCTTTCTCTTCTTCTTCTCCTTCCTTGATCCGGCCACAAATAAGAGCTCCACCAAGAAGATAGGTTTCGGCCAACAAGAGGAGACGAGAGAAATAGGGCCGGCCACCAAAACCAAGGAAGAGAGGGAGGAAAAGAATAGAGGTTGTTCACCCATGAAGGCTCCTCTACCTCCTCTTTTATAATCCTTGGTCTTGGCAAATAAGGAAATTTTAATAAAAACTTCCTTAATTCCTTTACCATGAAAAAGAAAATTTTATTTAATTAAAAATAATTTTTCTTCTCATTATTATAATGGTCGGCCACACCAAATCTCCAAGCAAATAAAAATTTAAACACAAATTAAAACTTCCTTATTTGCTTCCGGAAATTTTATAAAAAATTTCTCCAATAATTTTTATCCCTTCATGATTGGTTAAAAGGAAATTTTATAAATTAAATCTTTCTTTAAACATGTGGATAATTTCCGGAAAGTTATCTCAAAAATTAAAATCTCTTTTCAATCTACAAATAAGGAAAGATATCAAATCTTTTCTTAATCTTTTGTAGAAACTAATAAAAGAGAATTATTAATTTTTAAACTTTCTTTTAAATCATGAACATGGTTAAAAGGAAATTTTTTACCAAAATTAAAATCAACCTTTTAATCTACAAATAAGGAAAGAGATTTAGCTCTTCTCTTAATCTTTTGTAGAATCTTATAAAAGGAAAGATTTAAATTTTTAAACTCTCTTTTAAATCATGTTATCCACATAAGAAAAATTTTAAAAATAAAAATCCTTCTATTTTAATTTGGGCCGGCCACACCAAGCTTGAACCCAAGCTAGGGCCGGCCACCTTGAAGCACCCATGAACCAAACTTTGGCCGACCCTAGCTTGGTCTCCAAGCTAGTTTGGCTGGCCCCTATGGGATGGGTAAGAAGGTGGGTATAGGTGGGTATAGTACTCTATAATTAAGAGGCTACGATAGGGACCGAGAGGAGGAATTGGTTTTGGTCTCCCGATAAAATTAAGCATCCCGTGTTCGCCCCAAACACACAACTTAATTTTATCAATAATAATTCATTCCACTAGAGAACTATTATTGAACTACCGCACCAATCCCAAATTACATTTTGGGCTCCTTCTTATTATGAGTGTGTTAGTCTCCTTGTGTTTAAGATAACAAATGCCCACTAATTAAGTAAGTTACTGACAACTCACTTAATTAATATCTAGCTCCAAGAGTAGTACCACTCAACTTCATCGTCATGTCGGACTAAGTCCACCTGCAGGGTTTAACATGACAATCCTTATGAGCTCCTCTTGGGGGCATTCTCAACTTAGATCACTAGGACACAGTTTCCTTCTATAATCAACAACACACACTATAAGTGATATCATTTCCCAACTTATCGGGCTTATTGATTTATCGAACTAAATCTCACCCATTGATAAATTAAAGAAATAAATATCAAATATATGTGCTTGTTATTATATTAGGATTAAGAGCACACACTTCCATAATAACTGAGGTCTTTGTTCCTTTATAAAGTCAGTATAAAAGAAACGACCTCAAATGATCCTACTCAATACACTCTAAGTGTACTAGTGTAATTATATAGTTAAGATAAACTAATACCTAATTACACTATGACCTTCCAATGGTTTGTTCCTTTCCATCTTGGTCGTGAGCTACTGTTTATAATTTATAAGGAACCGATAACATGATCTTCTGTGTGTGACACCACACACCATGTTATCTACAATATAAATTAATTGAACAATTACATTTATCATAAATGTAGACATTTGACCAATGTGATTCATATTTCTAGATAAATGGTTATACCAAAAGCTAGGCTTTTAGTATACATCCTAACACGTCTATGTCTCAAATTGATCAATCTAGATGTCAAGGATAGAAGGACACTTGGCATATATTGTGAAGAGTCACAATTAGTAGTCACAAGGTGATGTTGGATCTCAACATTCTTGTAACTTGGGTAGTAATGATGTGTTGCTAGATATCGCTCATTACTTATGCTTCTAAATGAGTTTATGAGCATTGTCAATGTTACAAGAACCTATAGGGTCACACACAAAGGACAATTATATGTTGATTAGGTTCATTTGATGTACCTAGAGGATTATGTTCAAGTGATGAACCAAATTGAATTAAGAGTAATCCAAATTAGATTAATTGAGTAAGACTCGATTGAGTTAGACTTGAGTTAGACTCAAGTTAGGTTAGACTTGAGTTAGACTCAAGTGAGGCTAGACTTGAGTTAGACTCAAGTGACGCTTAATGATGATATTCATTGAATTTTGAATTTAATGATAAATGAAATTCAATTTGTATTTTAGATTCAAATTTCGAATGAGTTTCAAAATGACCATTTAATGAAGAATATTAAATACTCATTAAGGCTCATTAATGGTGTTAATGAGCATTAAGTATTTTCATTAGATGAAAATACTTAAGTCATTTTTTACTCTTATTTTATTATCGATCATTATTATTCCTCCTTGCTTCTTCTTCTCTCCCTCTCCTCCTCCTTGGCCAAAACATCCAAGAGTACTAGCACACTCTAGGTGTTTTTCTCCACCTAATCGTTCGTGTGGATACACATAGAGGGGTGTTCACTTGACACCCTTGAGATCCGGCATCTTCTTGGACGAGCGAGATTCGCGAAGGTCTTCGCTACAAGGGTAATCTCTTAACCATGTAGATCTAATGTAGATCTAGGATAGAAAAACATGTACATGAAATTTTTGTTCTTTTAATCTTCGCACGGATCTGGTGGCATGGGATTTCGAGGTTTCCGCAATGCAAAAAGCAGTTTTTGCGGCTCGAAAAATCCCAACACTTTTGTTAAGCCACTGATCCTGTCCGAACGTTGAGTCGATGGATGCTGGGGACGTGGCGCTCTCTCCTATCTCCGACCAGCTGCACAAATCTCCGGTGAATCCTGCAAGGAAGTCAAGCTGGGAGGGGGTTCCCTACGACGACCCTCCGATGCTCAAGTCAGGCAAGAGGAAAACGATGAAGTGGCTCCAAGGATGAGAGATCGCGTACCTCCGGCGAAGTCTGCGGGCCCTTATATAGAGCTATGAGGAGGCTTATGCACACCTACCGAGGCGTACATGTGTCCTTTACCATACCTTAGTATGGGCTTACCAGAGGAGCATGCCTGACACCATACTGCTACAGTCTGAACACCTCTCTGATGGGGCAGTAGAACCTTCCATCGTATAATTCTGCGTATGGCTTGGTCGCCGAACATGCCTGTTGTTAGAAGATGTTCCCCAATGTCCCCTTGTCCTTTTGTCTCTTCTCTCCCCGCGCCGAGTGTCCGGCCGCTCGGCAGGCACATCCCTTCCGACCGAACATAGGTATTGGTCCGACCGGGAAGATTCCCGGTAGCGTGCTCGGCTGTGACTGTTCCTTCACATCATTGCTGCTTTATGCCTCGGCCGAGCGGGCTACCCGCTCGGCCCGGTGACCCTGTTCACCATGAGCGTCGGAAACCCGACTCCCCCCGTCGGGTTGTCTTTGATTCCGTTCGGACCCGTTCGGCCGGTTGACCCGACCCTTCTCCGATCGGCTGGCCCTCAGGTCGACCCTTTTGACTTTTGACCTCTACGTGTCATTGACTCCCCTCAAAGGGGTCCCTCGTCCTTATCGCCGGATCACTTGCCTCCCCTTCAAGTCTAGTCGAAGGAGGCGAATAGTCCGACTGACTGGACCGCCAGTTACGCCGAGCGACGTCTCTGTGAAACTATCCTCCGCTCGACCCCCACGGGGGTAGCTATGACCTCAGTCAACGCCAGCATTCTTCGGATCTTTTCGAAATTTGCGCCAATCTTCGACATTAAGGCCGGGCATGCGCTCTGCGCCTCGTGAAGGCGCTCATTAAATGCCCTCCAGTGGTCTAATGCCACATGGCGCTGCTGCCATCATCGTACGACGGCGGCGTCGCGGGCGACGAGACCGAGGCAGTTTAAAATGGACGACCCGATGCGTGCTTCGGTTCCCGTGACCTACATCCGACGGTGGAGGCCGCTCGTGCTCAACCCTATAAAGCCTTCGCCTTCTCCCCCTCCTCGCCGCATCTGTGCCTTCTCGTGCTCCACAGCTTCCTCTGGCGTTTCAGACTTCCGGCGATCCCGCTTTTCCGTTTCCGGCGATCTCCAGCCTCCTCCTTTCGATTCTCAGCTTCTTTATAAGGTCCTTACCCCTTCTCTGTTATCCTCGTGTTTTTTGCCGACTTCTCGCTCTCTGGTTGTTGTATTGTTTGTCGTCTTCTTCCTTCTATCATTTGCCTCTCCTCGCCTTTGTGGTTTCGCCCGTTCGGACAATGGCCAGTTCCTCTCAGCCGACCTGGGTACCTACCATGGAATCCAGGCGGCGCGACGCCGAGATTCTGATGGATAATTTTGACATCCTCTCTGACTTTGAACTTATCTTACCCACCCCCTCCGCTCGGCCACACAGACCGCCGCGCGGAGCTATCTATTTTTTCCACGACCAGTTCATAGCCGGTCTGCGCTTTCCACTACATCCCTTTATCGGAGAAGTCTGTAATTTTTTCGGCATTCCGCTCGGAAGCTTAGTCCCTAACACTTTCCGCCTTCTATGTGACGTTGTTGTCTTGTTCAAAATCCACAACATTCCCCTCCGATCGGAGGTCTTCTATTATTTTTATTATCCTAAACAGTCCGAGCTGGGTACTTACATGTTCCAGGCTCGGCCCGGTTTAGTCTTCTTTAATAAACTGCCCTCTTCCAATAAACATTGGAAAGAGTATTACTTCTATCTTCGTCTTCCCGAACGGGCCTCTTTCCGAACCCAGTGGCAGGTCGGACCGCCAATCTCCCCTGAGCTAAAGAGGTTCAAGACCCGATCGGACTATCTTCACGCTGCCAACATGCTAGCCGGTCTGAAGTTCGACATCAATAAGTTCTTACCTGAAGGGGTGATGTATATATTTGGCCTGAGTCCGATCCGGACTCCCCTCCCGAGCGGCTTCGGTAAGAATTTTACTTGTGCATTCGCTTTGATTGCTAACTGATTTTCTCCTTTTTCCTTTGCAGCGGACATTGTCATGGAGTCCGTGATGGCCAGGATTTCGAAGAGGAAAGCGGCGGCGCTCGAGGCCGCAGCTGCCAAGGAGATGGAGTTGCTTGGCATTGAGCCGGTCGGCTCACACGAAGGGGAGAGCGGGACTCACGAGGAGTCGGTCGCTCAGGCCTCTCCCCGGGATGTGGCAAGAGGCGCCACCCCTAGCAGGGGACCAACAGTTTAGGAGGAAGGCTCCGCTCAGGAGGAAGAGCGCCCTCTCCGACAAAAGAGGCGCCGAACGGAGACACCGCTTCGATCGGCCACTTTCGCGGTCCAGCCGTCCGAACGGACCACCGCCGATTCTCGCGGCAAAGCCCCAGCGGTGGAGGCGATCTCGTCCGATCGGACTCCATCCCAACTGGACGCGTCCGCGGACCCCCTCGAGGCCATACCTGTCAGCGTCCTTCCACCCTCTCCCCGCCGAGTCCAATGCTCGGCCATTTTGTCCCAGTTTTCTGCACCGGCCTCCGATCCTTCCCCAACTTCCGCCTAGATGACTCCCGGTCGGCACTGTACCATCAGGGTCTCCCTGCATCTCCCCACCGAAGAGTTGATGCCCGAGTCCGATCGACCAACCGCGCCTGAGCACATGATCACCATGAAGGGGCCCCTCGCCGAGATGTGGGCCGATGCTCGGGCACGTGTCGCAATGATTCCACTCAGCAATCTGGCCAACAACCATATGCAGCAGGCCACTGGGGTAAGTATGTTTTCTTTGAAGTCTTCTACGCACTTTCTCCAATCGGCTATTAATGATCTTGTTTATGTCAGAGGTGGGTAGAAGAGATCGCTGTCTCCAACTGTCTGGCCATGGTGGACGAAGAGTTAAAAAGGTTAAGGAGTTCGGGCAGCGCGCCCTCCCAGGGTCCTTCATACGCCGAGCTGCAGAAAGAGCTCAAGAAGACCCAAGATCTGTTGGCGGCTGAGCAAAAGAAGACGGTCGACCAGTCCCATACTCTGGCCGAACTTGAACGACAGGTCAAATCACTGGACCAAAAAATAAGCTTGGCCACCGATCGGAAGAAAACGACTATCGCCGATCTGGAGAAGAAGAACGTCGAGGCCCGGGGCCTGGAGCAACGAATCAAAGAGTTGATGGAGCAGCTGGACGACGAGAAGGCGAGCCGCTCGGCCGAGGCGATTAAACATAAAGATGCACTGAAGACGTTGCAAGAGTCTCTCGAAGCTTCCCAAGTTGCCTTCAAGGAATATCAAGAGGCGGAACCCGGCCAAGTCACAGCCCTGACGCTGAAGCACATCCGCTCGACCGAATTTTCAGAAAAGTGTGCGAGCGGATGTATAATGCCTTTGAGTTTGCCATCACCGCCACGACGGACTATCTGAAGTCCAAGGGTCAGCTCCTGGACTCCGCCAGCATCCCGGCTCAAGACTATGCGGCGCTCCTTAGCACCATCCCTAAGGACATTTATGATTTTTTGGAATAAAAGTCTTTATGTAATTCGGCTGCTCGACCAAAAACTTCCTTTTTTGTAATTCGGCTACTCGGCCTTGATTTCTCTAATTTCAATGAAAAATTTATCTTTGTGCAACTTCATTTTTACTTTGCATGCTTGTGGGTGATTGGTCGGGGCCTATGACACACAACTCGGCCAACTAGGCCTCCCGAGCGGGCGTAGGTGGCATACGACTTGTCACTACTTTCCCTTACCGCTTATCTTCAAGAGTCTTTCGTTCCAGCCGAGGGTTTATAGTTGTCGGTTCGACTCTTGATATTTAACGTCGGAGCTCGACGGTCTTCCGGCCAGAGGGTTTATAGTCGCCGGTTCGACTCTCGATATTTAACGTCGGAGCTCGACGGTCTTCCGGCCGAAGGGTTTATAGTCGCCGGTTCGACTCTCGATATTTAACGTCGGAGCTCGACGGTCTTCCGACCGGAGGGTTTATAGTCGCCATTCCGACTCTCGATATTTAACGTCGGTGCTCGACGGTCTTCCGGCCGGAGGGTTTATAGTCGCCGGTTCGACTCTCGATATTTAACGTCGGAGCTCGACGGTCTTCCGGCCGGAGGGTTTATAGTCACCGGTTCGACTCTCGATATTTAATGTCGGAGCTCGACGGTCTTCCGGCCGGAGGGTTTATAGTCGCCGGTATGACTCTCGATATTTAACGTCGGAGCTCGACAGCCTTCCGGCCGGAGGGTTTATAGTCGCCGGTACGACTCTCGATATTTAACGTCGGAGCTCAACGGCCTTCCGGCCAGAGGGTTTATAGTCGCCGGTTAGACTCTAGATATTTAACGTCGGAGCTCGACGGTCTTCCGGACGGAGGGTTTATAGTCGCCGGTTCGACTCTCGATATTTAACGTCGGAGCTCGATGGTCTTCCAGCCGGAGGGTTTATAGTCGCCGGTATGACTCTCGATATTTAACGTCGGAGCTCGACGGTCTTCCGACGGGTTTATAGTCGGTTCGACTCTCGATATTTAACGTCGGAGCTCGACGGTCTTCCGACCGGAGGGTTTATAGTCGCCGGTACGACTCTCGATATTTAACGTCGGAGCTCGACGGTCTTCCGACCGGAGGGTTTATAGTCGCCGGTACGACTCTCGATATTTAACGTCGGAGCTCGACGGTCTTCCGGCCGGAGGGTTTATAGTCGCCGGTATGACTCTCGATATTTAACGTCGGAGCTCGACGGTCTTCCGGCCGGAGGGTTTATAGTCGCCGGTTCGACTCTCGATATTTAACGTCGGAGCTCGACGGTCTTCCGGCCGGAGGGTTTATAGTCGCCGGTTCGACTCTCGATATTTAACGTCGGAGCTCGACGGTCTTCCGGCCGGAGGGTTTATAGTTGCTGGCGCGACTCTCGATTTTTAACGTCGGAGTTCGACGGTCTTTCGATCAGAGGGTTTATAGTCGCCGACGCGACTCTCAATTTTTAACGTCGGAGCTTGACGGTATTCCGGCCGGAGGGTTTATAGTCGTCGGCGCGACTCTCAATTTTTAACATCGAAGCTCGACGGTCTTCCGGCCGGAGGGTTTATAGTCACCGGTTCGACTCTCGATATTTAACTCGACGGTCTTCCGGCCGGAGGGTTTATAGTCGCTGGTACGACTCTCGATATTTAACGTCGGAGCTCGACGGTCTTCCGACCGGAGGGTTTATAGTCGCCGGTTCGACTCTCGATATTTAACGTCGAAGCTCGACGATCTTCCGGCCGGAGGGTTTATAGTCGCCGATACGACTCTTGATATTTAACGTCGGAGCTCGACGATCTTCCGGCCGGAGGGTTTATAGTCGCCGGTACGACTCTCGATATTTAGCATCGGAGCTCGAAGGTCTTCCGGCCGGAGGGTTTATAGTCACCGGTTCGACTCTCGATATTTAACGTCGGAGCTCGACGGTCTTTCGGCCGAGGGTTTATAGTCGCCGGTACGACTCTCGATATTTAACGTCGGAGCTCGACGGTCTTCCGGCCGTAGGGTTTATAGTCGCCGGTTCGACTCTCGATATTTAACGTCGGAGCTCGACGGTCTTCAAGCCGGAGGGTTTATAGTCGCCGGTACGACTCTCGATATTTAACGTCGGAGCTCGACGGTCTTCCGGCCGGAGGGTTTATAGTCGCCGGTTCGACTCTCGATATTTAACGTCGGAGCTCGACGGTCTTCCGACCGGAGGGTTTATAGTCGCCGGTTTGACTCTCGATATTTAACGTCGGAGCTCGACGGTCTTCCGACCGGAGGGTTTATAGTCGCCGGTTCGACTCTCGATATTTAACGTCGGAGCTCGGCGGGTTTATAGTCGCCGACTCGATATTTAACGTCGGAGCTCGACGGTCTTCCGGCCGGAGGGTTTATAGTCGCCGGTTCGACTCTCGATATTTAACGTCGGAGCTCGACGGTCTTCCAGCCGGAGGGTTTATAGTCGCCGGTTCGACTCTCGATATTTAACGTCGGAGCTCGACGGTCTTCCGGCCGGAGGGTTTATAGTCGCCGGTACGACTCTCGATATTTAACGTCAGAGCTCGACGGTCTTCTGATTCGGCTGACGATGCCCTATATTTGCGCTAATTTTCTGATTTTTTACTCCTGCATTTCAAGTATATAGCCGAATGGAAAGTATACAGCATACATTACATTGGCGCACCTTTCACCCTGCCCGGTAAGGCTGGAGGTGGTTCGCACTCCATGGTCGATTCAGTTGTCGTTTGTCTTCATCCTCCAGATAATAGGCACCCGAGCGGAGCTTTTCGATGACTTTGAAGGGGCCCGCCCAAGGAGCCTCCAACTTGCCAACGTCCCCGACCGGCTTTACTTTCTTCCACACTAGGTCGCTGACCTGGAATACTCTAGGGATCACGCGCCGGTTGTAGTTCTGCTTCATTCTCTGTCGGTACGCCATCAGCCGGACGGACGCCTTGGCTCGCTCTTCGTCGATCAGGTCCAACTCCATCTTCCTCCGCTCGGCATTGTCATCATCATAGTTCTGGATCTGGACGGACTCTACGCCGACTTCAATTGGGATAACTGCTTTGCCGCCGTACACTAAATGGAATGGCGTGACGCCCGTTCCCTCCTTTGGGGTCGTGCGGATAGCCCATAGGACGCCCGACAGCTCGTCCACCTAGCTTCCTCCTATGTGGTTAAGTCGAGCCCGAAGAATTCTGAGGATTTCTCGGTTGGTTACTTCAGCTTGGTCGTTGCTCTGGGGATACACCACAGAAGTAAAGTATTGTTCGATGCCATAACTTTTGCACCATTCTTCGAGCCGCTTCCCGACGAATTATCGCCCGTTATCAGATATGAGCCGGTGAGGAATGCCGAACCGACAGATTATATGCTGCCAGATAAACCTTTTGACCATCTGCTCGGTGATCTTGGCCAGTGGCTCGGCCTCCACCCATTTGGAAAAGTAGTCGACCGCCACTAGAAGAAACTTCCGCTGACCGGTCGTCATAGGGAACAGACCTACGATATCCATTCCCCACTGATCGAACGGACAGGACACTGTAGATGCTTTCATCTCCTCCGCTGGTCGGTGAGAGACGTTGTGGTACTTCTGGCAGGAGAGGCACGTCGCGGCGGTCCGAGCGGCGTCTGCTTGCAGGGTTGGCCAGAAGTACTCGGCCAGCAGGATCTTCCTAGCCAACGATCGCCCGCCCGGATGTCCTCCGCACGATCCTTGGTGCACTTCCTGGAGGATGTACTCCCCGTCCTCCGAGCTCACACATTTCAAAAGTGGGCGGGAGAAAGCCTTCTTGTAGAGTTGGTCTCCAACAAGTGTGAACCGACCGGCTCTCCTCCTCAATAGCTGGGCTTCCTCCCGATCGGACGGTATCGCACCCGAGCGCAAAAACTCTATGATGGTTGTCCTCCAATCGCTCGGGAATGCGAGGCCCTCCATCCGGTCAATGTGCGCCACCAAGGATACTTGCTCAATTGGTTGCTGGATGATGACCGGTGATATTGAACTTGCGAGCTTGGCTAACTCATCTACCGCCTAGTTCTCTGCTCGGGGTATCTTCTGGATAATGACTTCTCTGAAGTGGGTCTTGAGCTTTTCAAAGGCCTCAGGGTATAGCTTGAGCCGAGCGTTGTTAATCTCAAAAGTGCCCGAGAGCTACTGGGCGGCCAGCTGGGAGTCTGAATGGAGTGTCACCCGACCGGCTCCTACATGCCGGGCTGCCTGCAAGCCGGCTATGAGGGCCTCATACTCCGCTTCATTATTTGTGGCTTTGTAGTCCGGCCGGACGGATAGGTGCATCCGTTCTTCTTGGGGGGAGAGTAATAGCACACCAATTCCGCTTCCGCGCCGAGTGGACGATCCATCCACAAATATTTTCCAGATAGCTTCGGGTTCAGGCTTTTGCACTTCGGTAACAAAATCTGCTAAGGACTGCGCCTTTATCGTCGAACATGGTTGATACTGAATGTCAAATTCACTCAACTCCGTTGTCCATTTAATGAGCCGTCCGGACGCTTCTGGATTCAGCAGCACTCTTCCCAATGGGCTATTTGTCCGGACGATGATTGTATGTGCCAGGAAATAAGGACGAAGTCTCCGAGCGGCGAGGACCAAGGCAAAAGCCAGCTTCTCGAGCCCAGTGTAGCGAGATTCAGCATCTTTTAGAATATGGCTCAAGAAGTACACGGGTTGTTCTTCACCGCTCGTCCTCACTAATGCCGAGCCTACTGCCCGCTCGGTTGAAGATAAATAAATACAGAGCGTCTCACCTACAGCTGGCTTGGCTAACACGGGTAAGGAGTTCAGGTATGTCTTCTGCTCCTCAAACGCCCGATCGCATTCCTTGTCCCAATGAAACTTAGTAGCTTTGCGTAGGATCTTGAAAAAAGGGAGACTCCGGTCGACAGTCTTAGAGATGAATCTTGACAATGCAGTTATCCGCCCGGTCATGCGCTGTACTTCCCTCAGATTTCTTGGGGGTGGTATATCTTGCAACGCTTTTACCTTGCCAGGATTTGCCTCTATGCCCCGCTCGGTCACTATATAGCCCAAGAAACGCCCGCCTTTTGCTCCAAACAGACATTTCTGAGGGTTCAGCTTGACTCCATACTTCCTCAGCGTTTGGAAGGTCTCCTCCATGTTCGTAAAAAGATCAGCCGCTCGGATAAACTTGATGAGAATATCATCCACGTATACTTCTAAATTGCGTCCGATATGCTCCTTGAATACCTTGTTCATTAAGCGCTGGTAGGTTGCTCCCGCGTTCTTCAGTCCGAACGACATTACATTATAACAGTAAGTGCCGTCGGCTATGACGAAGCTGACCTTCTCTTGATCTTCGCAGGCGAGCGGCACCTGATGATAGCCCTGATAGGCGTCTAGCATGCATATCAGCTCGCACCCGGCTGTGAAGTCCACCAGTTGATCAATCCGGGGCAGAGGGTAGAAATCCTTTGGGCATGCTTTGTTGAGATCCCGGAAATCGATGCAAACCCTCCACTTGTTGCCTGACTTGGAAACTAGCACTACATTTGCGAGCCAGCTCGGGAACTGGACCTCCCTTATATAGCTGGCCTCCAGGAGCTTCTCGACCTCCGCTCGGATGATGGCGTTTTGTTCGGCGCTAAAGTCCCTCTTCCTTTGCTTCACCGGCCGAGCGTCCGGTCGGACGTGAAGCTCATGCTATGCTATACTTGGCGAAATTCCCAACAGCTCATGCGTCGACCAAACGAAGATGTCACAGTTTCTCTGGAGACATTTGATCACCTCCTTTTTCTGGCTTGCCTCCAGATCGGCCGCAATGAATGTGGTGGCCTCCGATCGGGTCGGGTGGATTTGCACCTCCTCTTTTTCTTCATAAACCAAAGAGGGTAGTTTTTTGGTTATGGCGTTCACCTCGATCCGTGGCGTCTTCCGTGCGGAATTAGCTTCGGCTCGGACCATTTCGACGTAACATCGCCGAGCCGCCAGCTGGTCTCCTCGCACTTCTCCAACTTTATCTTCAACAGGGAACTTAATTTTCTGATAGAAGGTGGAGACGGCCGCTCGGAACTCACTGAGCGCTGGTCGCCCCAGGATAACATTGTATGCTGAGGGAGAGTCGACCACGACGAAGTTGGCAGTCCGCGTCCTTCTGAGCGGCTCTTCTCCCAATGAAATAGCCAGTCGGACCTGTCCGACCGGTAGAACTTCATTGCCCGTAAACCCGTAGAGGGGGGTTGTCATGGGCAACAACTCAGCTCGATCAATTTGCAGTTGGTCGAAAGCCTTTTTAAATATAATGTTGACCGAGCTGCCTGTATTGATGAAAATACAGTGAATAGTATAGTTAGCTATTACCGCTTTGATGATGAGGGCGTCGTCATGTGGCACTTCGACTCCCTCAAGGTCCCTGGGCCCGAAGCTGATTTCGGGCCCGCTCGCCCGTTCTTGACTGCAGCCGACCGCATGGATCTTGAGCTGCCTGACACTCACCTTCCTTGCTCTGTTGGAGTCGCCTCCGGTCGGTCCGCCAGAGATGATGTTGATTTCGCCCCGGGACGTGTTGCTTCTATTTTCTTCCTCCCGTGCAGACGGCCTAGGCCGCTCCTTAGATACCCGGGGATTGTCCTCGTGCCCCTGGGGATGATATCGCTCGGGAGACTTTCTGGATATCCGCCGATCGGCTTCATGGTGTTGCTGTCGCCTGTCGGATGATGGCGATCGACGACGGACACTCCGGGGAGTGGGGTGGGCGATCAGGGGAAGGATTCGGCAATCTCGCGTGTTATGCGTGTCGGTCCGGTGGAACGAGCAAAACATGGGGGACCATACCTTCTTTTTTGGTTTGGGCCGCTCGGCAGATACCTCTTGGATGGCGTGGGACCTTGCGTGGTGAGGGCAGACTGCTTCGGTGCGCGGTCCTCTGGGTGGCTGGTGGCCAGTGAGCGGCTTCCGCTCGGCAGGGGCTAGCCGCTCAGTTGGAGCTTCTTTTCTTCGGGCCGCCCGTGCTTCCTTCACATTAATGTACTCATTGGCCCGGTGTAACATATGATCATAGTCTCGGGACGGCTTTCGAATAAGTGAACGGAAGAAGTTACCGTCCACGAGGCCTTGCGTGAACGCATTCATCATTGTTTCTGAGGTGGCCGTTGGAATATCCATGGCTACCCGGTTGAATCGTTGGATATAAGCTCGGAGCGGCTCCCTGGGCTCTTGCTTGATGGCAAATAGACTAACACTGGTCTTCTGGTAACACCGACTGCTCGTAAAATGATGGAGAAAAGTGATGCGGTACTCTTTAAAGCTGGTGATGGATCCGTCCGGTAGTCTCCAGAACCATCGTTGCGCCGATCCCGAGAGGGTGGTAAGGAACACCCGGCATTTCACTCCATTTGTGTATTGATGTAGTGTAGCTGTGTTGTCGAATTTACCTAGATGGTCGTCCGGGTCGGTGGTTCCGTTGTATTCCCCGATCACCGGGGGCACATAATGCTTTGGCAGAGGGTCCCACAGGATGACATCTGAAAACTGCCGGTTGATCCGCTCGGGGGAGGCGTCCGTTCGGGGAGCCTTGCCTTTTCTGTAGTCTCGCCTGGGCGCCTCGTCGGATGAAGATCCTCGATCAAGGTTAGCTGGTGCAACTTCAGGAGGCGTACGGAATAGGGCCCGATGAAATGGAATCGGGGCAGGCGGTGCTTCTCCTTGGATGCCGATCGGATCCTTATCTCGGCCCCATGCTGCCGCTCGGCCTCCTGACGCTGACGTCGCTTGTTGCTCTAGTCGCTCGGCATGCGCCTTCTGTTTCTGTTGCTCCACGAGCTTAGCTGCTCTTGCCTCGATTAGAGTGTCGAGCTCCTCCTGGGAGAGCATCACGGTGTGAGGTCGTCCAGCTTCATCCATCTCTTCCACTCGGATGCAGGTGCGTTCCCACAGACGACGCCAATTTGATCCTGTCCGAACGCTGAGTCGATGGACGCTGGGGACGTGGCGCTCTCTCCTATCTCAGACCAACTGCACAAATCTCCGGTGAATCCTGCAAGGAAGTCGAGCCGGGAGGGGGTTCCCGGCGACGACCCTCCGACGCTCAAGTCAGGCGAGAGGAAAACGATGAAGTGGCTCCAAGGATGAGAGATCGCGTACCTCCGGCGAAGTCTGCGGGCCCTTATATAGAGTTATGAGGAGGCTTATGCACACCTACCGAGGCGTACACGTGTCCTTTACCATACCTTAGTATGGACTTACCAGAGGAGCATGCCTGACACCATACTGCTACAGTCTGAGCACCTCTCTGATGGGACAGCAGAACCTTCTGTCGTACAATTCTGCGTATGGCCTGGTCGCCGAACATGCATGTTGTCAGAAGATGTTCCCCAATGTCCCCTTGTCCTTTTGTCTCTTCTCTCCCCGTGCCGAGCGTCCGGCCGCTCGGCAGGCACATCCCTTCCGACCGGACATAGGTATTGGTCCGATCGGGAAGATTCCCGGTCGCGTGCTCGGCTGAGACTGTTCCTTCACAGCATTGCTGCTTTATGCCTCGGCCGAGTGGGCTACCCGCTCGGCACGACGACCCTGTTCACCATGAGCGTCGGAAACCCGACTCCCCCTGTCGGGTTGTCTTTGATTCCGGTCGGACCCGTTCGGCCGGTTGACCCGACCCTTCTCCGATCGGCTGGCCCTCAGGCCGACCCTTTTGACTTTTGACCTCTACGTGTCATTGACTCCCCTCAAAGGGGTCCCCGTCCTTATCGCCGGATCAGCCACATTAGATAGTACATGTCGCTTTGCATCCACCTCAATTTTCCTATTTGTTGGTGTTTCCAATTGTCGCAAGAGATGGGTACTCCATCTTCCGTGGGAAATGAGAATCTAGTTTGAATTATGATTCACATTTCCACTTAGGTCTTGAGATGGTACTCCATCCAACTTTTTCAGTATTCGAAATCCTCACCGGAGAAAAGAGATGGACAAGCAGTACTGTAGCCTTCTTGGTGGACCATTGATAGAGAATCTTGCTCACACAAAAAAAATATAACTTATTCCAAGACTTAGTCTTAGATTAGTAGTGCAGAAGCTAAAAAAATTACTCAAGTAGTATTATACAAATTTCAAGAAAACTAATAATAAAATAATATAATAAAAAAATATTAAGATAATTTTTGTCAATTGAGATATTTCACTAATTCTGACTAATGTTGAAAAAAAATAAAAATAATACAAAGAAGAAGAAAAAAATTTGTACGAAAAAAATGAAAGGAACCCCTTGCTTGATTGGTGGTTTCACCAATTTAGAGTGACCTCGCTTTGATACCAATTGTAAGATCAAGACGTGCTAGAGGGGGGGTGAATAGTACTCGTGGCTATTGTACACTTTTTGGAAAATACAGAATGCATAGTGGAAATAAAGAAACACAATCGTAAACACAAGTAATTTTACTTGGTTCGGAGCCTTTTATGACTCCTACTCCAAGACCTACGATCGTTGAATGCTTTCGTTGAAAAATCAAATAACTCAAATAATATTACAATTTGAAGTTCAATTAGTATATAAAAATTTAGTTACTGACAATAAAAGAATAAGAAGATGTTCGTATTAGAATGTATACTGAAAGCCTAAGTTTTTGTAGACATTTATTTTGAATAAAGAATCACATTTGGTCAAATTATCTATATTTATTTGTAGTTGTTCAATTAATTTATATTGTAGATAACATAGTATGTGATGTCACATACAAAAGATAATGTTATCAGTACCTTATAAATTATAAATAGTAGCTCACAACCAAGATGGAAAGGAACAAACCATTGGAATGTCATAGTGTAATTAGGAATTATTTTATCTTAACTAAATAATTACACTAGTACACTAAGAGTGTATTTAGTAGGATCATTTGAGGTCGTTTCTTTTATACTGACTTCATAAAGGAACAAAGACCTCAGTTATTATGGAAGTGTGTGCTCTTAATCCTAATATAATAACAAGCACATATATTTGATATTTATTTCTTTAATTTATCAATGGGTGAGATTTAGTTCGATAAATCAATAAGTCCGATAAGTTGAGAAATGATATCACTTATAGTGTGTGTTGTTGATTATAGAAGGAAACTGTGTCCTAGTGATCTAGGTTGATAATGTCCCCAAGAGGAGCTCATAAGGATTGTCATGTTAAACCCTGCAAGTGGACTTAGTCCGACATGACGATAAGGTTGAGTGGTACTACTTTTGGACTAAGATATTAATTAAATGAGTTGTCAGTAATTCACTTAATTAGTGGGCATTCGACATCTTAAACACAGGGAGACTAATACACTCATAATAAGAAGGATCCCAAAAAATGTAATTTGGGATTGGTGCGGTAGTTCAATAATAGTTCTCTAGTGGAATGAACTATTATTGATAAAATTAAGTTGTGTGTTCGGGGCGAACACGGGATGCTTAATTTTATCGGGAGACCAAAACCAATTCCTCCTCTCGGTCCCTATCGTAGTCTCTTAGTTATAGAGTACTATACTCACCTATTCCCACATTTATACCCATGTTATAGGGCCGACCAAGATAGCTTGGGAATCAAGCTAGGGCCGGCCAAGCCTTGGTCCATGGGTAGCCGGCCCTAGTTTGAACCCAAGTCTAGGTGGCCGACCATTAAAAATACAAAAGGAATTTTAATTTTAAATTTTTTCTTATGAGGAATACATGATTTAAAAGAGAGTTTAAAAATTAAAATATTTCCTTTTATAAAATTCTACAAAATATTAAGAGAAGAGTTAAATCTTTTTCCTTATTTGTAGATTAAAAGGATGATTTTAATTTTGGTAAAAACTTTACTTATTTATCATCCACATGTTGAAAAGTTAAAATTTTGAAATTATAGAAATTTCCTTTTATAGCATCAATCATGAAGGGATTATTAAAGAGAAATTTTATTTTAAAATTTCTCCGAAAGCAAATTAGGAAGCTTTAATTTTTCTAGCGAAAAATTTCCTTGTTTGCTTATTTGGTGTGGCCAGCCATATACACTAAGAAAAGGATTTTAATTTTAATTAATTAAAATTTTCCTTTTCAATGGCAATAGTGTTAAGGAAGTTTTTATTAAATTTACCTTATTTGCCAAGGCTAAAGGATTATAAAAGAGGGGGTTTTGGGTGCCTTTGTGGTAACAACCTCTATTATCTTTCTCCCTCTTTTCTTCCTTGGTGTGGCCGGCCTCTTCCCTTTCTCTTCTCTCCATCTTTGTGGCCGAACCTCTTCATGCTCTTGGAGTCTTATTTGGTGGCCGGATCTTAGCTTAGAGAAGAAGGAGAGAAAGCTTGCATCCCTTTGAGTTTGGTTGGTGGAAAAGATCTTCATCCTTTAGAAGTCTTGCTTGGCTGAAACTTGAAGGAAGAAGAAGAAGGTGCTAGGTGGTTCTCGTCTCGGAAGATCGTTACCCACACAACGTCTGAGATTAGAAGAGGAATACGGTAGAAGATCAAGAGGTCATTATCTACTAAGAAAGGTATAACTAATATTGTTTTCCGCATCATGTTAGTTTTATCTCCATGTAAAAATACCAAATACAATAGGCATGCGATTCTAGTTTTTTTTTGAATTAGTTTTCAAAATTGTGTTCTTTTGTTTTTTCTTTTCCTTGTGATTTGATTGTTCTTAGAGGTTAACCTAGGGTCACTATGGGAAGGTTAAATATTTAATTTCCTTAAAAGGCTTTGTCAAGTCTGTGGTGGTTGCTCCCATATCCAAGAAGGTCATGTGCCTCGCCATGCAGTACTGGAAGCCGATTTTGAAAATAGATATTTAATTGTCTTCGTGACCTAGGTGATTTCGATCGAACGTGTTAAGTTCCGTAGGAGATCCAAGTCTAAACCTAAAAGAACAAATAAATTAAACTTAGGATCAAACGTGTTAAGTTCCGCAGGCGATCCAAGTTTAATTTAAAAGAACACATGGTAGCTAGGAAAATGTTTAGATCTTTGTACAAAAATTTTTGTATAGTGGAACCATTAGGTTTTTCGAGTAGTAACCAACAGTTCGTCAATTGTCTGAGTAGCAGTTGGGCATTTGTTGAATTGTTCCGGAGTAGTGAATAGGAGTAGAAGTTGTTCTGAATAATCTGTTGATTCACGAAGTTGCTGGTCTAATCCCATTTTATAGCCGAGTTAAACCTTATCCAGATCAACTGATCTCAGGATCACTACTTG
Organism: Zingiber officinale; assembly: GCF_018446385.1. NCBI lineage: Eukaryota > Viridiplantae > Streptophyta > Magnoliopsida > Zingiberales > Zingiberaceae > Zingiber > Zingiber officinale. The sequence continues at coordinate 38,108,851 of NC_055998.1, forward strand.
ACTCGACGTTGATCGGTCGACCGATCCAGCCGTTCGGTCGACTAAACCTTCTGAATCTGCCTAGCTTTTCATCTAGATGTTGTTGCTCGGATAAGAGTCTTTGTTAAGTCGACCGATCCCACCATTAAATTGACTAATCGGTCTATGATCCCTGGCTTATATGATCCGATAGACCCGATCTGATCAGTTTGCTGCTTATCCACTTTTCGATTGATTGAACCCGACGTTCAATCGACCGATCCCTTGGTCGAAGCTTGGTCGTGAGCTGATCTGATGTCTGGGGTTCAGTTGACCGATCTCGATGTTCAGTCGACTGAATGAGGTAAGAACCTTAACCTGCAAAATATTAGTTTCTTGCAAAATAGAGTTAGAATAATAGGCAGATAAAGTATTTTGACAGTCTCCGGACTGTCCGATCCTGATTTTCAGTTTCACTGAAACTCAAAGTCAGATCGACGCCTACTGTTCTCTCTTCGAGGAACGCACCCTCACCTACTCCTCTTAGGAGAGTTTACCTTTTGCCAGTTTGATCCTCTAGACCGTCCGGACTTTTGCTCAGCGTCCGAGACTTCAAGATTTCATGCTGAACGTCTGATTCACGATCCGTCCAATCTTCCACCTGAAGTCCATGACCCCCAAGATTTTTACCTAGAGTCCTCGACTCTAGAATTTCACCCAAAGTCCTTGACCCATCAAGACTTTGCTCAGTTCTCTAGACCAGGACTTTGTTGCCTAACCACAGCTAGGACTTTTCACCTGCCTAACTGCAACTAGGACTTTTCTTTACCTAAGATCACTTAGGACTTTCCTGCACACTTAGTCACACTTGTTAGATCATAAGACAACTTAACTTTTAACTCTTTTACCATTATGAAAACACATATTCGATCATTTGGTGCTCGCTACACCAATAGGGACAGGTGGGAATACAAAACAAACTACAATAGATTAAGAAATAAGTCGGGCGGGCACTCCTTGATTAACATGTGGTGAAGTCAAGTAAACCCCCCTCCCCATCTTTTAGTTGTTAGACTGCACCATCAGCTCCAAGAAGAAGAGCTTTGGTAATAGAGTCGATGATCGAAAAGTTAAAATTCTTTGATTGGAGAAGGGTTGTCTTTGTTGTTTCAAACCATTCATCCTCTCTTGCCTGTAAGCAGTTAACTCCACCCAAGCAGTCACCAATTTGGAAGAGAGAACTACCAATTCAGATTTAGAGGTAATCAAAGCATTTTGGCCGACCTCTAAGTCCGCCCGAAGGGATTCCAACTTTCCTCTTTGGACGTCTAGATTTTGTTGCCGCTCGGATGCCAATTTAGTCTGGGCCGCCAACTCTAAAGCATGTATAGCCTTTAATTCCTCTAATTGGGTGGAGAGGCGCTAGATTTCTATGATTTTCTTGTCTAGCTTGACCACTGTTTTTGTTCGATAGGTTGTTTTCGATCAAAGCTTATCATCAAAAGTTTTCAAGGAGGTCTCTAATTTGTTCGCCCTCTTAGTCTCGACTCTCGTCGACTCTTGAGCTTCGGCGAGTTGTCTTTCAAGCTTACTCAGTCGATCGAATTGAGCTTGTATTTCTTGTGATCGGGCAAAGGCATATAGGCAGTTGACCTCTAATAAGCGTTTCTTCAAGGCCTTATTTTCCTGGGTCAGATAAACTAGTTTTTGTCCTAAGCCCATCTCGATCGCTCATTGCTACAAAATAAACACCATCAGATGCATTTGGAGTAAAATATGGTAGAAAAGTTAAGGCATACCGTGGTTAAGTAATATGAGTACTCGTCCGTCATCTCCACCGGCGTGGGGTTCATCCGGTCAGCTTATAGCCTGCTTTCAGACTTTGATTAACTGGTCTCTTAGTAGTATTCGACCGCTAATAGGTTTGGAAGTTGATGGAGAAGCTTTACCCTATATAGATGATAGATTGTAGGCGACGGAGAATTGGCAAAATCTTTTTTGGCTCAATGCCAAAAGCTATGATCAGTGGATCTTGGGTAAGAGGAGCTGAGCAACAAGGAGAGTGGAGGATGGATGAACCGAGGTTGCTGGAGAGCAACCCGGTTGTGAGTTGGCCTTCTCTTGAGTTGGACTGATGGAAGGAAGAGCGGATAAAGTTTACTCGGATGATTGGATTGAAGTGGCTTCTTGGACGAGTGTAAGTTGAGGTGAAGGCACGTTGATGGAAGATGCACGCCCTTCAGGAACTTGAGTAGAAGGGACAAGTAAATGCCTCTTACGTCTCCTCTTCAAAGGGGCCTTAGTTTCATCCATAGGAGAATCGCCAAGTACTGGGAGAGGGTTAATGGTTAAACCCTTTGTTGCATCAGCTGCATTGGGTTCTACCTCCTGGCTGCTAGAAGCATCGACAGAAGGGCCGACCGATTGTTGGGTTCGTTCAACCAAAAGCGTCTGCTCCCATTGAACAAGCTCTACATTCTCCAAGTTAACACGATCAGAGACCAGAGCTTCAAAAAAGGCATCCACTACATAAAACAAGAAATACTTTAGTTAGTGATAACATAATGACTAAGTTGTTAAGGTTTATCGAAGGAACAAGGAAGTTTTGCTCGAACGAGACTTAATCTGAACAGATATAGCATGCCCTCTCACAACAACTTATGTGCCTTGAATTGAACATCATTTAGATTCTTTGTATAAGAAATGAAGGTCGGGTCAAGTTTAAAATTCCCAAGGTCAGGGAGAGGGGGAAGGTCTGACCGCCACTCAGTCTGCTAAGACATAGACTTAGGCATTTGAACAAAGAAAAAAAAAGAAATTTCTATCTCTTATTTGAAGAATACAGTTTTTTAAGAACACTGTCTTGGGGCGAGATTGAAACAACAATACCCCCGGCTCTGATTTTTTAGGGTAGGAAAATAAATAAAAGTTATGGGAAGTAGGGGGAATGTCATGTAAGCAAAACAAAATTAACATACCGCGCATAGTGCGGAAGGCGTTAGGAGCGAAATTTTGGAAAGGAATGTTGAAGTAATGACTTATCTCACATAAGAACCGAGGGATGGGAAAACACAAACGCGCCTGTAATTGATCTTTGAAGAAGGTAACATGGCAAGGAGGAGGATGATGGGGATGGTCTTGGGGGGGGGGGAGGAGGACAATGCAGTGGTTTCGGGGGATTTGTATTGCATACGGATTGAGTTTCAATCAATATTATCAAAATCTGAATGAGTAAAAGTATACCAAAGATCAACGGACTCTTGAGCCATAGGGAAAGATAAGGAATGCAAAGAAGAACCAGAAAGGAGACTTACTGATTCAGGTTGTGAGAGGAGAAAATCTGTCAGAGGAAATCGTCGGAGAGCAAGTTAAAGAAGATGAAGTGTGCAAGTGATTTGTTTCTACATCGTTTAGAGTTTTTAAACATGAGCCACGGGATATGGTTCAATCACAGTCGTTGGATCAAGAGGGCATGTTCACAAGGGACCATTGATTTGTAAATAGAGAAGTGTCGTTGTTCTATACGGAGAGGCGTGTATTAGTTGTCACTTCAAAGAATGTATTAATGGAACACATGACATTTACCCATAAATGAGTATTTATGATAGATGCGATAGCAAAATCAATAGTGCAACACTGGATGTGTCTATCATGGAGCCTATATTTTTCCAAGAAATATAGTTAAGTGTAGCATTAACGGGGCAAGCAAAAACACATCCTACCGGTCGAACTAGCAAATTGGGTGGTTAGACGAAAATCAGACCTAGGTCTATTCAGTCGGGTACACGCCTCATTCGACTATACTTGAAGGGGAGGCTAGTGATACAAAATATTATCGACGGGCCCAGATATGACGTGACAGTCAAAGTTAAGGTGATGTGTCAGTCAAGATCAAGAGGAGGTGGCAACCAGCGTGTCACTCTCAATGGGAATTTGCTCTTCGTTCAATGCTAAGGCATTCATAATGAGGATGACCAGCCCATAAGCCGGTCAGACCTAAAGGGCTTAGTGCCCCATTTCTGTATTAGGACATCTATCATATATCTGAATAGTCGATAGCAACCGAGTTTAAAGGAAGCCTGACCTATCATAGACCCGGCAGGTCATAAGTCCGACCAAAATAAAGGGACTGAACTTCCCACTCAGTATAAGTCTTTCAACATATGATCGGTCGACCCTATGAGTTTTTCTGACATGCTAGTCCTCCTTCATATAGTCAGTCAGTAGTAACTCCGGTCAGATTTACACAGTTCAGTATGCTCGTTTCTCATATGTATAGAAGATAAGTGTAATGTGACTCTTCTTATAAACTCAGCCGAACTTCCAGATCTCAGTTTCTCACTTCAAAGGTAGATCTTCTCTCATATGGATGGTCGGCTTAAAGTACCAATCAAATTTCCTGGGACTAAGTTCCCCATTTCTCAAGAGGCAAGTATCCTAGTATATGGACAGTCAGTCATAGAATCGACTAGACCTATGAGACTTAGTTTCATATTACTTCCAGGACTGATCTCCAGCACCACCCAATGCATAACCGAACAACTTAAGGGAAGGACGAAAATACAGTCGACCTATTTATAGATCCGGTCGAGATACACTCAGCAGACAACATGATCAGAAAATCACAATAACCTGTCAGAATAATAACCGTTTGTCAAAGAATATTCCTCTATTATAATATAAGCATTCGTTGGAACATTCTCCAAAGATGATTACATTTTCCATCATCCAACAACTTATGACAGCATATTTCTTCAATCGCCTCATTAATAGTGCAAATTACAAAAGACAAAAGAGTTGCACATATGGATAATGGAAGATTCCTCGAACGGTTACTGTATATCTCCCCAGGTTGTATGTCTTTCCTTCCTCAATAATCTCTAACATTCTCTGCTACCTCTTAATTATAGAGATTATGAGAAGTGATACATAAAAGGGGTCTTCTCCGTTGGTAAGGGATGCATACTTTTACAATAGTCTCATTTGCACCACTCTTCTTCTTCTTCCGCTTGGACATCGTACTAACTTAAGTCAGAGGGTCTTCGTCAGAGACTCCTTTTCTAGTTTTTCGGCACTGACGTTTTGTTGACCCGTTTGAGTGTGTAAAGAAAAGAGAAAGACACTCGGAGTTTTTTTCCTGTTGCAGTTTGCCATCTTCTTTCCCTCACAAAGTCTTCCACCAGTCAACCACATCGCCACCTGCCCAATACGTCATCTCTCTAGTTTTCAGACTGAACCAGAATGTAAATGCACATTTAATTTTTTTTTATTCCAAAATTCACTTAACTTATCTACTAAATATGTTTCTCAAACTATACTTACTCGTACAATTAAAAAATTAGTGAAATAAAAAATAATAATTTAAACTTTTAAAAAAGTAAATAATATCTAACTTAGTGAAATAAAAAAATAATAATTTAAACTTTTAAAAAATTAAACAATATCTTTATGTTCTTATATTCGACATTTCATTTCTTCTATTCTTTCCTTTTTTTTTTTTTTTCTCTCTTTTGATTTTGAAGATATATATTTTTTTCTCTAGGATTCCTTTCTCTTCTTCCCGAGAGATCCATTATGGGATGAGCTAACCCATCAAAAATTGATCATCTAACGGGACAATTTGAAAAATTCTCAATTTAGTCCTGCCCAAGATGACTTATAAATTAAGCGATCAATTCATTAAAAAAAATTATAATTCATTGAATTGATTATTTCATAAATAAATATTTCTCAAAAAATTCCTAATAAAAAAAATCATAATTTTACTAAAAATACATATATCATCATAAATTCATAATCTATTTTTTTTCTTAAAAATTACTTCAATTCGCGAGCGCCCACCACATACGACCTCGCTTAGACCCGCAACACATGCGGACTGATGTATTTATGGCCACTTTAAATAGATTATAAAATTTCAATTTAATCAATTTAAATTATTTAATGAAGTGAGTTAATCTAACCGACTTTATCCAAATTAATAACTCTATATTATTTTATCAAAGTAGAGAGATAAGTAGACAAATTCCCGAATTCTTTGGTCAGCCCACTGACGTATCTCTAATGGTTAAATCTTTCAATAATTTTTTTTTATAGTTCCCAATATGTCACATCATAAGTAGGAAAACCTATTAAGACATCTCCAATAGTTAAACCTCTCAATGAACTTTTTTTGTAATTTTCAATATGCCACATCATACCACATCACAAGTATAAACACCAACTATTATCTCTACAATAAAAAAAACCTCCATATAATTTTTTTCATACATTATAAGTCATATATTTTTATTTATTATTTTTTATTTAATATATCTATATAATTTTCATTTAATATTTTAATTAATTTATGATTTTAATTTAATTTATTTATATTTTTTAATTAATAAATTTATGATTTTTTAATTAATCAATTAATTCATTTATGATTTTAATTTAATTATAGTCATTTATATATATATATATTTTAACTTATCTCAAATATCTTTATTTTCAAAAGAAAAAATGTCACTTTAATTATTATTAAGTATTTATGAAATAAAATATTATAATTAAATGTTTCATCAAATAATTTATTTTTAATTATTTGAAAAGGATCAATCATACATATTAATTAGTGACTCCACTTTTTTTTTTAAAAAAATAGATTTAAAAATTCAAACCTATTCTTTAATTAAAAATCTTAAACATCACCTATATAATCATAAAAAATTTTTAATAAAATTTTTCAATTTTACAAAATTTTCACAAATCGTACATTGGAGACCAAGCTCGTTCCACCTAACGACCCGCATTTGCAATTCAATTTTTCACGTGCACGTGGGATACACGTGATCACTCCCACTCACCTCTGGTCCACTACTTAACCCAGAGACAGTAGATACCGAAAATAGATTCCTATTTCCTCCCGCCCCTGCCAGGAACCATCGTTCCCCAATTTTCTCAGAGGAGACCGAGCGAATCAGAAGACGGAGGAGGAGAAAAAAAATGGAGAAAGGCGTGGTGCGGTACGGGATAGTAGGGGTAGGGATGATGGGGCGGGAGCATATGGTCAACCTCGCCCACCTCCGCACCGATGGCGCCGTCGTGACCTGCGTCGCCGACCCCCACCCTCCATCCCTCGACCTCGCCGTCGAACTCGCTCGCTCCCTCGACTCTCCACTTCTCGCGGTACTCTTACATGTCTGATTTTCGAATTCCTGTATATAATCCTGGGAGAGTGGTATCTGGCCTAACTTGCAAATCTAAATTGTGATGAATTATTATGGTATGCAAATTAAGAGGAACTTTGATTATTCCTTTAACATTAGCACATTCAGATTAATGATTCATGATACCTAATTTTACATGATATACATATCGATCAGAATAACTGAAGGTAAGCATATGGTTAATTTAATGACAATTCGAAGAAAATTGACTTGATTCCGTGCCTACATAATGGCAGTAACTTTTTGGCAAGTATGTTCATTATTATGCTGTCTTATGAATAGCTTCCACTACTGCCACAATTATTATATGAAGTATCCCAATAATTCATTTATTTATCTTACTACACAACAATATTCAATCTGGCTAAGTTTTTTTACATAAGGCTTTTTAGCACTTAATATGCATTAAATTTATTCCCATTCCGTAGGACAACTATTTGAAATGTCAGAATATTTTGCTTAAACATAAAATAAAATAATGCATATATCCATAGTGGCGTTCTGCAGTAATAAATATAGTTTGACTTATCAAGGGAATAGTATATTAATTCTATGCTAGCATAATTGGTTAACTGGTTAGTTTGAAACTATTATGCATGATGAAAAAGCAAAATAAGTTGATAAATATGCACTCATCATCATTGTTGTCATTGTCATTGTTGTTGTCATCACAAGTTATATTTGTCCTAACTAGTTGTGATTAGCTGCATTTCTTATTGCTCCACTGAGATGATAAACAGATGTTAGTGACAATTGATCAAAACATGAATTATGTAGTTTGTGCTGAAGATTAATAATTGCAAATTTATGATATCCAATTAATTTTGAAATGCAAGACATCCAAATTAGGGACAGCTGTAGCATAAACTCTGCAGCTTTGAAGTATTTGTATACAGTCATTTCTCTTATTTTTTTAGTGTAGCCAATAAAGACCAAGTAAATAATGGAAAAGAACAAAAAAAATTCTTTATTTCTTTTAATTTACTTGACAGTGCTCATACATGTGTTCCTTCATGCTCTAAGGGGAAAGCCTAGTTGAATCATTAGAGAATTGAATCTTATCAAATCTACTCGCAAAGAGCAAAAATCACTCTTTAGGACCCATTACTCTATGCTTCCTGTTCATGTTATTCTCTATTATCTTTTATCTCTATTGTTTCTTTAAATATGAGTGGATATATTATAGATCTTGGTTCAACACCACCATCATGTACTATTCTAAGCCCTGCAGTTTTTTTTATCAACTCTGTGATGTTCAGGTATTTTCAGATCATCATCAGTTATTAGATAGCAGGCTTTGTGATGTTGTGGTTGTGTCATCTCCAAACATGACACACTTTGAAATTCTTATGGACATTATAAACCATCAGAAACCACATCATGTTCTGGTGGAAAAGCCTTTATGCACTTCTGTTGAGGACTGCAAAAAGGTAGGACATGCTTTAATGAATCTGCAATTCTACAGTCTTGCAACTTGCTAATTGAAATAACTGTGGAAGGTTTTTGGCGATCCCATGGAAACTATTATGTGGATATAACTATTCCTGTGTTTTTTTTCAGCTGCTTTATCATCTAGCATCCTGTGACTTCAGTCATCTCTTAGTATGGTTGAAACATCCTAGAACCCCTTTGTCATACTTTTCACCAAACATGCCATATAGTACCCACATTTAAACGATTCGAATTAAGCAACCCAACTAAAGATTATGCATTATAAACTGGTACAACATGATACCAAAAATAAATTTGTTTGAACATCATAATAGTAAATAATTCTTCAAGAGAGCAGAAAATGCAACCAACTAGTAAACTTAAACTGATTATCAATCACATACTCGACATCGACATTACGACCCAACATTCTAATGCATATAGAAACTTAGACAAATAAAAGAGGCCCTCGAGTGTGCACTGCCAGGTACAAGAAAGCTCATCCGTTAAGTCCTTCCGTCTCTTCATTACCTGCACCATATGGACCTAGTGAGTCTAAAGACAGCAAGTTCAACCATTTATAGAAATAACATCCGTTCGCATTTAAGAGAAATATTCTTTTTTTTTTTATAATTTACCATATAAGAAACGGAAAACAATGACATTAGTTTCATGAATTTTCTTCTCATAAATTACAAGAATTTAGTTCATTAGATGTAGTTACTTTATATTTCAACTTCTGATTATTTGGCTAAACTTTTATCCTAGTACTAGGTTGGCAAGGTTCACCGGACCCTTCTTAAATTGGATTCCCAAACCTCTTTTGTTTTGGTAAGGTTCATCGGACCCTTCTTAAGCCGGATTCTCAAACATCTTTTGTTTTGGAAAGATTCATCGGATCCTTTTTAAGCTGAATTCCTCTACCAGTTACATTGTCACATACATATCACATTATTAAAAACAAGACATTATTACTTTTCATGCATAGGAAGACATTGCTAAATAAATAAAATGATTTGCTTGCATGTGAAAACAAATTGTGCTTCAACATCCTACTAACAATTATGATAATATGCTAAAACAAAGAGTCAACTTGCGTGCATCGACATTCTACTAGCAATTATGATACTAGAGTTCGAGTTGCTAATAGACGAGAGATAAATAAAAATAGAAATGCCGAGAAAAGGATCCTACTCCCGTGCCCTCCCATCCACCCTTCTCTGGTCACTATACCTCACCTCGCAACCCACTCTCCAGCCCTCCTTTCTTCACCCGAACAACCTAGAAAGAAAAACCCAAATCTCCGTCGCTGGTTCTTTCCTCACCTAAACAACCCCTACAAGACAGCAACAACTTCGAGCCCCTCTAGCATCCAGATTTTTCAACCAAAATTGGTAAAACTTTGTCAAATCTTCACAACCAATTCCAAAATTAAATGCAACGCATATCAAAATATTATACTATGATCCATATGGTGCAGTAAATGCAAAAACAATGAAAAGGGAACCTTGCGTTGGTGTTTTGCATACGAAAGATAACCAGCGAGACGTAGAGAAAACACGACCTTAAGCACAGTTGCTAGGGTTCATAATTTTTTTTTGGGGGGGGGAGGGGGGGGGGGGGGGGGCTTCAAGGTGTTAGGGGAGAGAGAAAAAAAATATAAGGCATGTATTTAAAAGGGTAAGTAAGGTCGAGTTGCTAGCAAATCGGCCCGAGTTCGTTAGCATATTAATTACTTAAACCCATAACTGCTGATTTATTTAAGTGAACCATTTTTGTCACACTACGATCCCACCCCCCCTCAAAATGAATTTCGTCCTCGATTTTTTTTTTTTAAACTTACCAAACAACTCCGAGTGATGGCTCTTCATGTCTGACATCCTCTTGCATTGGTTATGAGTCGGATAATTCTCCTCATGCGCCTTCAATTGCCTAGATGCATTTGCAATAACTCGATCATACTGCATTAATATTACGCCCAAACCCAGCTTCGATGCATCGGTGTACAATACATATTCTCCTGCCCTGATGGCATAGCTAAACTGGTGTTGTGATCAGTGTTTGCTTCAATTGCTCAAAGCTGTCCTGACAATCAGATCCCCATATAAACTTGATATTCTTTTTTGTCAGAGCTGTCAAGGGCATTGCAATGGAGGAAAAACCCTTGATGAATTTGCGATAATAGCCAGCTAAGCCTAAGAAATTGCATATCTCAGTTACATTTCTAGGCACTAACCATTCCCTAGCGTCCGCGACCTTAGTCGGATCAACCTCTACTCCTTCCCTCGAAATGATGTGGCCTAAGAATGCCACTTTCTCCAACTAGAATTCACACTTGTTGAATTTTGCAAACAATTTTCGATCTTGCAGTATCTGTAGCATCCAGTGTTCGAAAATATGCCCTAGTCACCGCCTATGCACTGTGCGGTAGCAAGCCGTGCCGGAAACCTAACAGGCTGGTGACCTAAGCGGGCCTCGGCGGGCTTGGGCAGGCTTCGGTGGGCTTCGGCAGGCCTCGGCACTGCTGCTGGGTGGGCTTTTATAATTCAATAATTATTTTCCTTGACAAGTGTTTTAGAACCCAGGAATTAGTTGTGTATATACCAATCATACTGCTTTATAAAAGATAATTTTTTTTTGCAGAAGCAGCATTCATATTTCCAAGAGTTGATTTTATCTCTGTTCCAAATAGGTTTCATGTTTTTCCAACATATGCCATGACATCAGTTGATATCTTATAGGTTGTGAATGCAGCTAACCAACGGCCAGATATTGTAGTGCAAGTTGGACTAGAATACAGATATATACCTTCTGTTGCTAAACTAATTGGCATAGTTAAGAGTGGAATGCTTGGGCAAGTCAAAATGGTTGCAATCCGAGAACATCGATTTCCCTTTCTGGTCAAGGTGAATGGTTTTGCAACTAGGTTCATCTTTCATTTGGGCTTGCTATTCATGGCTAATGGTCATTTGGATTTATAATCAGTATTACTTGTTTCATGTAGGTCAATAATTGGAATCGCTTCAATGTAAATACTGGGGGAACACTGGTGGAGAAGTGCTGCCACTTCTTCGATTTGATGAGGCTTTTTGCAGCTGCCAATCCTGTCCGTGTGATGGCTTCTGGATCTATTGATGTTAACCACAAGGATGAGATTTATGATGGAAAGGTCATCTCTGACAATCTTGTTTATTAGTTAAATGAAGATAGTTTGAAGAGACAGACATTTGAATGTTTGCTAACTGATTCTACTGCATTCGTTCTTATGATCTTATTTTCTTTATTCAATATTCTTGAGGTTTTCTAGGTCAATGGACTGATACTAATTACCTTATTTGTCTAGTGATTATCATCCATAAAAAGGGAGCTAGAAATTGAGAATAGAACAGTAAAGGTAGAATGCTTGTCAATAGATTTATTTAAACAGAGCAATGATGGCATGTCTCCTACCAACATCTTGCTTTTCTATTAGGATTATTAAGATGAGTTGGAAAGCTAGCTATTCGGCAATTGCTCCATCTTGTAGGTGTGATTCGGGTGGTGGACTAGAGATCTGTTCTCACACTAGGTAGTAATTTATTTTGTGCATTAATTGTGATGTTAGTTCCGCATTGGAAAATTCAAACTCATTTTAATGCTTGTGTGGTGTGTGCCTCTCCCAATTGGCTAGTTCTTTTTGGGCTGGATTTGTCTCCACTCGATTCAACATGGTTGTCATGAACATTGAGCAGAAATAGCCTCTGCTTGGACCTTAGCTCCTGTTCCACGTGGAGAGCAAGGTTCTTTCAATGGTTGTGTGTGAGAACATCCCTCTCTCAATTGTGCATAGCCAATGGAAGCTGACAATTTTTACTATTACCTGTATCTATTATGCACTCAAAAGACAATGCAACACAAACTTTTGTGATTTCATTGAAGAATTTACTTAGTTGATGTTGATGTTTGATATCACCAATTTTATATTTAGCAAGTATGGATATTTGTTCCTATCTCATATCATAGCCATGAGCTTGCTTAGTACCTCATGAGTACGGTCATGTATCCAATGAGAGAAAGGAAAGAGGGAGGAGAGAGAAAAGTCAAACATTTCTTTGGACAGAAGTAGATTGGGGAACAAAAGGCATGGAAAGTTTTCTCAAATTTTTGTCCAAATCAGACCAAAACTATCACAGAAATTGCTTTGCTTGCCCTCTTGTTGCCAGAGTCTTTGCCTTCAATTGTTTTTGTGGCCTTTCCAATACCATCGTCTAGCCTCTTTGGAAAAAAAAAAATTGAAAACATAATAAATTTTCTCTTCTTAATCTACTCCCTTCAGGGAAACACGACTAGAGAAAATACTAAAACACATTTTTTTTCTTCTCTTCATTTTATTTCCCTATGTTTCTGTTTTTCTCTTAAATTTTCTATTCTTTCAAGAAAGCACAGCTTTTAAAAGAGGAAATGGAGGAAAACGAGTGCATGCCTGATTTTAAGAACAGAAAAGTCCATAATAAAACAAAGAAAGGAAAATGAAGGACTCACCTCATTTAAGTTAAGCTTTCTAAACAAGGGAACTAATTCTTCCCTCACTTTCCTTGCATTCTCCTACAAATTCCTCAATCCAGACAGATCCTTTTGGATAATACTTACATAATAACATTGATCTTTTGATGAAAAATATCAAATGATATATTTTACTAGTGACTGCTATCATTTTAATATTTATTCGATCTTTCAATGCTTTTGTCTATTACCACTCATTGATATCTTCAGTGTGCATGACTTGTCATTCTTAGTAGGATAGTTATAACCGCTGTAGTTGGGACTCCATATTTATATATCCTCAATGGAGGAGTTGCCAAGTCTTTTCTCAGGAGGTTTCTTGGTCTTATTTTATTTCATCCTCTCCATCAGTTGGAGCCTTGGAGTCAAACCTTGGGTGCAGCAATGAGAATCCTCTGCTGTAAGACTATGATAAATAGGTGACTACAGAGCTTAGCGAAACATCCTCTTTTCTTGCTATGAAAGGGTAAGGTCGCAGACATTGATCCTCCTTAGTCTCTGTCGCAATGGGACTTATGAATTGAACTGTCATCTATTAATCTTAAATAGAAAAACAAAGTGTACATACCATTAGCACCAGGACTTTCTTTATATGGTCACACATTTCATTGTTCCATGTAGTGAAAAAAGTATTGTTCTTCAGTAAGAAGGTAGTTCCATTTTCTGTGAGAAATATGCATTAAAGAACAAAATGTTTTGTTAATAATCATATATGCAAATTTTGATGTGAAAGCACCCAATATCCTCATAGTCAGATGTTGTAAATAGGTGCCAGACATCATTGATAATGCGTTCGTGATAGTGGAGTTTGATAATGGTTCTCGTGGAATGCTTGACTTATGCATGTTTGCTGAAGGCAGCAAGAATGAGCAAGAAATATCTGTTGTAGGTGACATTGGAAAGGTATAATGACTCAACTATTTCTGTTATATTTCCTTGGACGTTTTCATTCATGAACTTTCTTGTGCCTTCTCTACAACATAAAATATGTGTGTGTTTTCTCAAAAGTAAAAGGAGGTTATTGTTATTTAGTCATTTGGTACTATAGGTAACTCAGTAATTTTTTTAACAGGGTGAGGCATTTGTTCCTGAGAGTATTATTCGTGTTGGCCTTAGAGCTGAAGGGAGGACAGGGGTAAAGACTGAAAAAGCTGAGGATGAACGAATTAAGTATGCATTCTCAATCGTTTCATTTTAATCTATTTTATATTTAGGAGATACATAATTGTATCAATTAAATTCCTTATAATTCTTGAAGTTCAAATCTTCAAAGATTCTTAGCAAATCGTCACTTGTCTAAGTTGCCGGAAGGCTTTTATTATAACAAATATCAACTTCAAATTTGATTAAATTTTTGTCATGAAGTATTTCAATATTTAATTTTTGTAGTAACATATGTTATGTGTTCATCTCATAATTCATGGTCAACAATATCAACATCAAGTTGTGGTTCACCCCATGTTTAGGTTGGCTAAATGAATCTTAAGCATTCATTTTAGACGAAATAAACATATTACCGATGATTAAAATCAGGAGTTATGTTGGCCATCATGAGTGATATTTTTCATTACACTTGTCAATTGGCACACATGAAGCTCTATAACACCTGTACATGAGCAAGAATGGACGAGCGGAACATGCTTTCATCGCAACTAAATCACTTATTCTTTGTTGGTTGGTGTCTTTTGAGAGAAGTTCTGAATCATTCATTGATGTGAGAAAAACTCTGAGTTGAAGCTCATCCTTCATCAGGAGAAGCTTGCATCCATTCCTCCCCATCGAATTCTCCCCTTTTGCATCAAAACCCTTGAGCTTCCTTAAACATCCGCTCATGAGGGAGATGTTGATGTTGTGTCTTGACTTGCCTTTTTCATTCTCCATAGGTAAACTTCCTTACCTCCTTCCTCTTCTTCTTCGTTCCCCTCCTCCATCCCTTCGCTGTCATAGTGCCTAACACCATTTGTTGATGTAAGCCAAAAGGACACCAAACAATTCGTTCCGGCCAAGGATCAAAAACCTAGTTTGAAACAAATATTTTAAACCTTAACATAAACTAATATTTAGGTGTGCAAAAGAGTATAAGACGGTGGTTCTGCTAGAGTTTCATTATACCAACTTTGATGAGTTACCCATGTGAGGTGCCTAGTAGCTTCTCTTGCAAAGAGTGCAAATTTTATTATCGACAAGATGAACATGGGTAGGGCAGCATTGGTTTTTGACCAAAATATGATTGGACTAGTTTTGTAGGTCAAGAAAAATTTATCCAAAACTAAGACTTCACCTGAGTACGAGGTTAGGTGGGATATTTTTGTTTGGGTTTAGGCCTAAATTGTAGCAAAAGATGATTACGTTTACCCCCGGTACTCTTTCCGTCCCAGGTTATGTGAGGGAGGTAAATCATGAAGTCAGCTTATAGCTGACCGCCAAGTTGGCTAGGGGTGGAAGAAAGGATTTTTTTTTTCCCGAGGACATGCACCCGTCGATAATTGATCCCTTAGGTTAGGCTTACATTGATTAGTCAAATGAATGCTTATTAGCAGATTAATTGACTAAGGCTCCATTTATATCTGTGGCTTTTGGGAAGGGCACGGGAGTTGAAGTCTATTTGCTATTTTTCTGGCAGAACCACTTGCAAAAAGAGATGAAAATCTCTTCTGTGAAAATATTTTTGGCTAAAATTTCTTCCACATGAAATTGGTTCGGAACCAGTTGATTTCCACCTTTAATGCAAACTCCCTATATTTACCCTAATGACAACGCATAACTCCATGAGGAAGCTTTGTGTTGAGTCATCAAAGTCAACAAAATTGATTGGGCACACAATGTAGAGTCCATGAGAAAGCTCAATGTAAAGTCGTTGAGAGATAACAAAATTATACTGTAATTGTTCTGGTTTTCTTCATTTACAAAAGGATTAGTTGATAAACTTGTCATATATTTTATAACTTTTAACAAAGGTGTTTTTAAAAATAACTATTCTACCTTATATTTTAAAACATTCAACAAAATCTATCACATTTTTTAAAAATAATTAATCTATAATATACGATACAAAAACATAATAAATATAGCACATAAATAAAAAAAATCCAGTAAGAATCTGTGTTAACTGATGATATACTAATTAATGCATGACACGGTAGATTATATGAATAAAAAGGTGATTAGGAATGAGGACACTTCATGAGTTAATGGATTCTTAATAGAAGTTTACATGTGTGCTAGATATTTTATAGTTTTATGTACTACATAATACGTTAGTTATTAGTTTTTTTTTTTTTTTTGAAATATGTGACAGATTGATTAAAAGTTGGAAGATTTATGATAGATTTGTTATTTGAATGTATGTGATAGATTTTTTAGACGTTGCAAACTATGTGACAAATTTAACAATTAACCTTTCTTAAAAACTAATTGTCATTAGTAAAAGGTGCAACCTAGTAGGAATTTGCAATTGCATTCATTTGACTTGGAAGGTTTTTCTTTTTCATGTGATACCAAGTATATGTTCCTTTTACTCAGAATCATCCATCCTTTCCTCACATATTGATTGACGTGATTATGGCTTGTTTACTTGAATGGATAGATAGAGGAAAGAGGAGAGGGGAGAGGGGAGAGGGGAGAGGGGAGAGGGGAGGGAAAGAACAAGGATGCATATGAACCATTGATCATCCATTTGTTTTTTTACTCAAGCAGTCATTGTCTCCTATCTGAGTACTAGGTTTGTGCATCTAAACATCTGTTTATCCTCGTAGAAATGAGAGGAAGGAGATGAAAGCAAGGAAGAGAGAGAAGAAGAGAGGAAAGGAGGGGGAAAACTCATCGTCTGCATTACCTGACTTTGCCTTGGGAGATAAGAGAAGGAAAATGTTGAACTTGTCCTCTGCATTACCTGACTTTACCTTGGGAGATAAGAGAAGGAAAATGTTGAACTTGTCCTTGTCTTCAGTGACCCACTGTCGATATGCTAGCGAAGTCCTCTCAAATTCTCATTAATGCCCCCAAGCCCTACTGAGTAACCACCGAGGACTCCTGAGCCCTTATTTGGCCATCCTACAGCCCTCCCTTCCGTGAACAGAGTTCTCACCTGCCACTCCCACCTTTTTCGATGGCTACTTCCGAGCCCTTGCTGATTACTCTCATGCCCTTACATCTATAGAGACAAAGAGATTAAAGAAGGAATTTCACCTTGATTTAGTCCCCGTCTGCTTTATTTTGGGCAAATGCATTTCAAGAGAAAAATCACTCTGTGAAGGGAAAAGTTGGCTTGATTTTGTCAGTTCTCCACTGGTTTGAATGAGAAAAATCTCCTCAAAACTGGAATTCTCCTTTCCTCCCTTAAGAATTCCATCATGGTAAACAAGCCCTTAATGAGATCATAAAAGAAATTAGAATTTGTGATAAAAGGCCTAGACATGTGGTAAAAGGCGATTCGCTCGCCCCCAGCGCCCCCGTCAATCCGTCCCTTGGCCAACACGGAGGAGGTAAATCACGGGTGACTACTAGCCATTAGTGCAAATGGCCAAGACATGGGGGAGGTTATGCTCGGTCACGCCGAATTTCGACCCCAAGACCTCATGTGGTAACACCCTATGTTTTAACCATCGCACCGCCCCAAGGGGACGATAAAAGGCCTAGCCATGATCTTTACAGACATGGGGGAGGTTATGCTCGGTCACGCCGAATTTCGACCCCAAGACCTCATGTGGTAACACCCTATGTTTTAACCATCGCACCGCCCCAAGGGGACGATAAAAGGCCTAGCCATGATCTTTACAGACATTGTCAAAAATCAGAAATTGAGTTATTTTATCATTCTTACTGTCTTTTCATGTTTTCTTACTCTAGGTATGATGGACTTCATCATGGATCAAGCTACTTGGAACACATGCATTTGTTATCAATGCTTAAAGGAGAACGTCTTGGTGCTCCTGCCGTCAGGTTAACAGATGGTTTGCTATCTGTAGCCATTGGCGTTGCTGCTCAACTTTCTATCGAGAAGGGACGTTTCATTGCTATTCAAGAAGTACTTCAAGAATAGAAATTGTTGTTCTTCTACAAGGTGTTTTTCTGCTTGAAATGTAGAGTTTCACCCGTGCTTTTTGTTTTTTGCTTTTTGCTATTGCCTTATCTAATACCGAATTCCATAAACAATCATGCAATTTTATTTAGAAACTGGACAGGCCTATTTTTACCTTCGTATGGGTTTAAACTGAATCACTTCAACTTTGTATTATGTTAAACATGTGTGTGTTAATGGTGAAATTACATATGTGGTTGTCAAGTTTGAGCTGGGATTTTCGTGCTGCTAATATACATTGCGTGTGATTATATTATTATGGGAAAATTTCATTTCATCTCTTCAAGGTTTACTTAATAAATGTCCTCATTCGAGCAAAAGATGATATATAGATAAATAAATCATAAAGGATATTTTATCCTAATATGCGTTGAGAATTGATTTAAGATCTATTATAGTAAATATCCACATGAGTAGCAACTGTTTGAGAGTTACTTAATGAATACTCTTAGAGGTCAATTTTTGTCCCATTATTAACACTATCTAGTGACTTAACAGAGTGACAATTAAATATGGGGCAGCGTTTTGTGTATTATAAAGGTAAAATAATATTAATAAATTTAGTTTATTTAATCGCTTAATGATATTAATAATGAAGGGTAAAATGATAAAATTGTTGAAATTCTCTCTTTTATAGGTATTACAATTTTGGGGTGATTAGGCCTATACAAGTTTTTCATTAGTTACCAAGATAAATTAGAAAATGGTCATGGTAAATGGCCCATCAGTGTAGCGTTTTTAGGTCAACCATTGATTAAGAAAAATTCATCCGTTAATTAGTGAAGTTGAGACTATCCCATGTGATCTGGATTGCCACATGTGATCTGAAAGAGAGATAAATCATAAGAGGCTTTGTCTAGTATAGTAGCCCTTTGCATGGGGATCAAGTGACCCATGTTGTATTTCGCATATGTTAGGAACTGACTCCTTGATTTATTACAATAACACCACATAGATATATCACTGTGTGATGATATTTTCTTTTTTTATAAATTGTAACAAAAGATAATTATGTTTATCCCATGCGTCCCTGATATTTTTTTTTTATAAATTGTAGTAAAAGATGATTACGCTCATCCCAGACACCCCTTAGAGTCCGTCCCATATTAAGTGAATGAAAGTAAATTATGAGGTTGGCTTATAGTCGACTGTCAAGTGGCTAGAAAATGAAAGGAGTTTTTTAAGGGTATGTATCTATAAAAATTGATTTCTTATCCCATTATAATAAAATACTCATTATCTAACCAAGCGAATATCCCATTTTTCTTTACAGGGTGGTACCACTTTTTCTTTACGTCTGCATTCTTTCATCATTTTAAGTGACATCTTATTATTTCAAATGTGCCCCAAAACATAACGTAAACGGTGAACGCATGACATCTAGGGCGTATTTGGTTCAGGGATATCACAGATAACCAAGGTTATCCGCCTACGGTAATCCAGGATAACTGTGTTTGGTTTGAGGTTTTTCTAGATTCCGAAGTTTTTCTTGATTTTGAAATGTCAGCAAATGTCATCAATCTCGACATCGAACCTGGAATCAGAAAACCAGGGGTCACCCAAGGTTTTTCTTGATTCTGGAGGTTAAGTAATTTTTTTTTCAAAATTACCCTCGGAAGGATCAGAGCGCAACAGAGCGGTGTAGTGCAAAGGTTCGCTGCGAAGCTTCATGTGAGGTGAGGTGGAGCGATGGCCGGAGATGGCAGTGGGCGATGGGCGGTGGCAGTGGGCGATGGGCGACGACAGTGGGCGGGAGGTGGTGTCGGATTGGCAACAGGGCAATGCGGTAGGCAACAACATTGCATTCTTTCATGCGTGCATATCATCGCGAAGCTTCGTGGTCAGAGGTGGCAGCCGTGAAGGTGGCAATGGGTGATGGCTGGCGACAGTGGACGGGAGGTGGTGTCGGATTGGCAATAG
Organism: Zingiber officinale; assembly: GCF_018446385.1. Lineage (NCBI taxonomy): Eukaryota > Viridiplantae > Streptophyta > Magnoliopsida > Zingiberales > Zingiberaceae > Zingiber > Zingiber officinale. The sequence goes on from NC_055998.1 coordinate 38,128,993, forward strand.
GGAAATGCGGTAGGTAACAACATTGCATTCTTTCATGCATGCAGATCGCCGCGAAGCTTCGTGGTGGCTGGAGGTGGCAACAGCGGAGGTGGCAGCAACGAGTAGCTGTGGGCGCAACGGGGGGCCAACGGTGGGTAGTGACAGTGCGACAATCAAAGGCGACAACGGTGGGTGACGATGGGTGGCTGATGACAAGTGGCAACAGAAGAAGAGGAGGAGGAGGAGGAGGAGGAGGAAGAAGAAGAAGAAGAAGAAGATGATGATGATGATGATGATCGATGATATTTTTTGTTTTTTTTTTATTTTTTAACTTAGGTATTTGATTAAAATTTTAATTGATTAAATCAATTAACTCCTAACTATAATTTGAATAAATTAAATAAATATAATTTAAAGCTCAATAAAATTATTTAAAATTTTTTAACATGATAAAAATATCTAATTTTATTTATTTATATATATATATATTTTACTAATAATAATAATATCATCATTATTAAATTAAGAATAATACGATAAAATATTATACTAGGTTATGTACTAAATTTTTAAATAAATAAGATTTGATTGTATTATCAAACATTCTCTGTGTTTCATTTTTTATAATTTTAGTATTAGATAAGATTATATATGATAATTGGAACTAAATACGCTGCATACTTTTCAAAAAAAAAAAAAAAAATTCTCTGCTCCAGGAACCCTTTTTCCTGTAGAGACCCATCCAAAAATAACAAACTGCGAGAAACAAAATAATAAGCAACATCGATCTCAATTAATTTGGCAATATTTTATTATTTTTCTAGTCTGGCCAAAGGAAGATGATTGAAGTTTCGACGTCACCTCCAGCGAAGTACTCCAAAGAATACCTTATTTGAATTGGTCTTAACGCTGAAGCCACGTGGTCTCCGATCTCTTCCACAAGAGCATCTGCAACGCTATTAATAGCAATATAATATTATATATATATATATATATATATATATATATATATATATATTAATATGTAAGTTTTTAACACCGTTTAATTCCTTTATATATATATATATATATATATATATATATATATATATATATATATATATATATATATATATTAATATGTAAGTTTTTAACACCGTTTAATTCCTTTAACGTGTTAAAGAACAGTACATGAACACTCACGTGGATATTAACGCTGAGTATTAACAGCGTTGCAGATGGCCTATTTGTCATTGGTTGTCGGTTTGGTCAATGAGAAGGTATATCTATCCTTCGCCCCGTACCAGAGGGGATTCCTAGTACGAGCGGTGAAGAGAAGGGGAGGAGGAGAAGAAAGATCGTTGGCGGAGGAGAATGGAGGCGTCGGCGGTGGATCATCTCGCGACTGAGCGGAAGAAAGCCCAATTCGATGTTCAGGCGATGAAGATCGCCTGGGCCGGCTCCAAGAACGCATTCGAAGTCGCCAATCGCATGGCCCACATCGTTGCCAGCGATCCGGTCATTTTTCTACTCCTCCTTTTTGTGTTTCATCGTTCGTTTTTATTTTTTACCTTCCAGATCCACGCCAGTTTTGCCCGTCTATTTGCCTTTTTTTTTTTCCTATTTCTCTTTTCTCTTTTCTCTTTGAAAGCGTTATTATGTATATTTTAAATTTTATTTGAGTTGGTTGAGTAGAATAATTGCTAAAGGAATATTAGAAAGGAAGTGAGATTAGTCCCTTCTTGCTTCGCTCAAATTTCTTTGGAGTGTAGTATGCTGCAAGGATGAAAGCGTAATTGATTATATTTTGAATTCGGAGTGCCAGTTTTCTTTTTTCCAAAGAGTGCTCACATGAAATTCACAAGAAGGTGGTATGGAGCCTAATTCATACACAACCCTCCTGCACCTAGCTTATTCCGGTTGACCATGACTTTAGGGTTTCGTTTTCGTTGTTAGAAGCTAGGTCCTGACTGGAACATTATTTGCTTTTGTGATTACGGAAGTAAAAGAATGTCAGTAAATGACACCTTTTAGCTATGTATGTCAGAATGAACATGCTATATGAATAATAAGTTTACTAATTTGCCTATATATTGTAGAATTTTGTCTTTTTCAACAATATTTTAGGCGTCATTTTACTCAGATTGGAAATCCAACATGAACTTTGACACTGATGGATTCAATTTCCTGCATGTCAGTTTCTAAATGAAAATATGAACATTTTCAGCTTGCTTGGAAGCAATTCTGTTTGGAAAATAATCCTAATTCTATATCAGAGCAGAATTTATAAGAATTCTAATCCCAATTCAGGAGAAAAATTATAATTATAATTCCATTTATTTTTTGGGAGTTATTTACTATAAGGTTGTAGAATTGTTTGGTTGCATAAATTACCAAGAATTCTCAAACACAAATCTGAAGAATTTTGATCTGATTTCAAAATCCTAAATTTTTGGGAAAATATATTCTAATTCCTATTTCTTTGTTTGCAAATGACTTGAGGGAAGTAACAACTATGCTATTTGCACTTTTACGAATACCATTGTTACATTAATCATTACTATCAATTTCAGAATGCTTCATGATAGATTCAAGCATCACTATGACCCTGTTAACATGCTAGTAAAACTAAAGGATATATGTGCAGCTATTAAGTCATCATGATATGTGAGAAAAGATGATAACTGTATGTTTAAGTCTTTATGCGTACATTTTTGTTGCTTGAAGGCAGTGTTGGGCTTCTGATCTCATTTTAAATTAAATATAATATACTTTATGATTGGTTATGGCTTAATGTATGTGCAGCTATTAAGTCATCATGATATGTGAGAAAAGATGATAACTGTATGTTTAAGTCTTTATGCGTACATTTTTGTTGCTTGAAGGCAGTGTTGGGCTTCTGATCTCATTTTAAATTAAATATAATTTACTTTTATGTTTGAAGTGTTTACTTTGTTTTACAATAGTCTTTTTAGTTTTTCCATTTTGTACTCTTATGACCATATTATTTTAAAAAATATTTATTTGTAAAACCAATCTTAAGACTTTCTTCTTTTCCATTTAGGTCTTCCGCAAAGACAATAGAACAATGCTTGGCCGTAAGGAATTGTTTAAGAACACACTAAAAAAATCAGCCCATGCTTGGAAGCGAATAAACGAGTTACGCCTTACAGGTATATTTTTTCGCCTTCATTCTAAACTCTTTTTGTTAGAATTCCTTGCATATTACTTTGGACTAAATACAAGCACAACAATGCCCTTGCTCGTCCCAATAACAGGTATATCGAATATTAACAATGATGACATTGCTGTCAGATACATCAATTGGCACATGGACCCGGCAGTAATGGTCAAACACAATAAAAGTCAACTTTCATTCTTTGTAATTTTTTCCTTTACTCTTTCTTCGTCTTTTTATCTTTACTCTGGTCTCTTCTCTCTTCCCTCTTCTTTGTATTTTCTCATCCTCAATCCTACTTTTTGTTCTATCTTGTAACAATAATCACTCCTCTGACTTTGATTGATACCTATCCCTAGCATCACTCTTCATTGATTGGTACTGAAACTGGCATGTGGCTTGGCTCTATTGGTGGTCAAGCACTCTCAAAATTTCAATAGGAACATTTAATGGAATCCATATCTGTATAAAGGGCAGCCCAGTGCATGAATCTTTCACCAATATGGGTCCAGTGAACGATTTATTGTACGTAGCCTTACCTTGCATTACAAGAGGCTATTTCCGACATTCAAACCTGGGACCTTAGGTCACATGGCAATAACTTTACCTTTGTGCCAAGACTCCCCTTTTGAAGCCATATCTGTATGTAGATATAAATTTTGATTGTGTCAAGTTGAACTTCTTATAATTATAATCAACTATTTCTATTTGGTGGCAAGTGAATATGGCAATAATTTTCTAGTTTGTAGTGTACATACATCTGTAAAGCTATTATGAGTTTTGACTGACACGAGGCAAATTGCCCAATTATGTCATGTTTTCTATCATTGATTGGATAGGTGATAAAGAAGCCTTTGGGTACTCTATCATTTGTATCTTAATCTATGTTTAGTGTAATGACATTCTTGGTCATTTGGTCTTTGTCATCAAACCCTATTATTCCCAAAGTCAATTAGTGGGTTACTTGACTTTTGTTCGTTGAGCAATCATTGGCCTTTAGTGTTATTGTTGGATGTTTGATGAACTACACTGTTGATACTTGATATTAGCTCCAGAAAATAAAAAGATGGTACAGCTAGTCCGTGAACAACCAATGGTTGCACTGTTGAAATGGGATGGGTATGATCTTATGATCATTTGGAGGCTTCCTTTGAGTTGTTCCAAAGAATTAAATCATCCTATCATGGAATCCCTTGTCTGCTCTCTACGAAATACTCATTTGGTTGAGGACTTCCAAACATGTTATAAACTAAAATATTTTCCTACTGTAACTGGTCAAATTGTTGTTTTTTCAATGAATATTCGATAAGTTTAGAAGTTTCTTATGGAAGTGAAAGAAAAAAGTCAAGTAATGCCTCAGATTTTGAGTAACTATGCTATAAAATTTCATAAAAGAGCTGTGAGGTACTTAATTCTTATTAAGGTTTTACTTGAAATTTGCAGTCTAAACAAGTGACCTCGGTGAGATTTTAATCAACATGTATACTCTCAAATGACAGCAGACAAGAAGCTATGACAATCAGTCTTCATTCTAAAGTTTCAATATACATGTTGTTTAGTGTGCATGTCAATAGGTTATTAGCATCGTACTTTAATCTTCTGAACATGTTTATATGAAACTCCTTTGTTATCCTCCTAAGTGCCCCAAAACAATAGTCAGTCTGCTGAAACCAGGTTGAATCTTCTATCCTTAGGTTTGATTGGACTGTCTCGATGAGGTTGATACATGCCCACTGATAAAATTAGGCAGCATGCCTTTGGAATCCGTGCCTCTTAAATGTATTACTATCCCAGGCATATCTAGCTATAGAAGAAACCATTTCTTGCTAGTACAAGAACAAGTTTAAGTAATAAAACATGGATTCGTCAAGGAAGTAGAACCTTTGGCATGTAATAATTTACCACTTCAAAGGATCCTGCATTATTTTCCTGCTTTTCAGTTTGCTGATAATCATCCACTTTTCTGATGTTGCAGAAGAAGAAGCCTCTATGTTCCGGATCTTCATAGATGAACCTGGATATGGGGATCTCCACTGGGTGAGGACCTTTTTTCCTATTTCTCATATGTCAGATAGTATGAATTCGGCTAGAATTATTTGGAAGGCATGTACTTGCCATTTATTGTTTCATATTCTTGCTAATATCAGTTTTCCCACTTAAAATGCTTTGATGTGTATCATTCTATCTACCATTTACCCACTTTTATTTGTTACTCAATCTACAGCAAGCACTTTTCCATTAAGTAGCATTTGAATAACATGTTAATATGTAGCATTTAGCCAGCCCCACCTAGTGGGATAAGGCTTGGTTGGTTGTTGATAATATGTTAGCATTGCCATGGTTTCATGGTTCAATTTGCATAGCTTTCCTATAATGTAAGTTTTCACCTTTCCAGTTAGTTGTTTGTTTGCATCATCTTCTTACTAACAGTAATTTCTCTCCTTTCCGTATTGTTAATTTCTTGCATATTATTTAGTTGCATTGAAGGGGAGCCTTGGCGCAACGGTAAAGTTGTTGCCATGTGACCAAAAGGTCACGAGTTCGAATCCTGGAAATAGTCTCTGCAAAAAGCAGGGTAAGGCTGTGTACAATGGATCCTTCCCCGGGACCCAGCATGGTGGGAGCTTCGTGCACCGGGCTGCCCTTTTATATTATTTAGTTGCATTAAATAGATACATGAGCCATTTATCATGATACTGGAGTGTTTTCTAGATTAGCCTTCTTCAAGTTTGTAATATTGAAAAAAAATTGAGTTTAGTTGTTTCCTCTTGATATACAGAAAGATTGATCTCAAATGTACCCTTAGAAATTAATCTTTCATGCTTTCTGGCATGTGAATGCCACATTCTGTAGCTTAAGCCAAATAATGATTGGTTTGTCTCTGAGTTTTGTTCTATCAGGTAGCTATTTGCTTTCTTCACATATTTAACTTACAGTATTTTGGCTAATAGGGAAAGTTCATGAAACCATATGTATGATTCACATTTGTTGTCTTCACATTCTTTAACTTATAGTTATTTTTTGGTTAATAGGGAATGTTCGTTCCTGCTATAAAAGGTCAAGGAACTGAGGAACAACAGAAGAAGTGGTTACCACTGGCTTATAAGATGCAAATAATTGGATGCTATGCTCAGACAGAACTTGGTCATGGTTCAAATGTTCAAGGTCTTGAAACAACAGCGACATTTGATCCCAAAACGGATGAATTTGTTATTCACAGCCCTACACTTACTTCAAGCAAAGTAAGTAGCAGTATCAATCATTGTTCTGAAGATCCAACTTAGATTCACTAATAGATCCCCTGAGACAATAGTGCCTTTTCAAAATCATATAGCTTCATGTATTATTCAACAATAATTTTCTCCACAAAACCAAATTATTTATAAAAATAATTCAGATGAAAATATCCCTAAATGTTTCAATGATAATGACATCCATTTCTTACATGTGCAGTGGTGGCCTGGTGGTCTTGGAAAAGTATCCACCCATGCAGTTGTTTATGCCCGTCTAATCATTGATGGAAAAGACTATGGAATCAATGGTTTAACATTTCCACATGTTTGGAGGATTATTTCAGGGATTTCTGTAGTTGTTTTCTGAATTACTTTGCTTTATAGGTTTCATTGTTCAGTTACGAAGTTTGGATGATCATTCGCCTCTTCCTGGAATCGTTGTTGGTGATATTGGGATGAAATTTGGCAATGGCGCTTACAATACAATGGACAATGGGGTTTTGCAGTTTGATCATGTGCGCATACCACGAAATCAAATGTTGATGCGGTTAGTTAATACCTTTTTTGCATCTAATTATGTACAACATAGCCTTAGTTGTTCAAGCTTGATATATTTTTATTTTCATGCCCATATAGTTAAAGATTGTGATCAAACCTTATGATCTTATAATCCAAACTGTTCTAAACAATCCAAATCCCAATTAGGATCTAAAGTGGCCTAGGATCTTATGAACCTATGATCCAATCCTATGTTTGACTACATTCCTATGCAGGATTTTTGCCCCAATATATATTTGAATTTACTTAGATATTTACTATAGCAATTTTTCTGTGTCACATTTGAGAATAGTTTCCTTTTAAGTCTTAATCAGAAGAATTATTTTTAATAATTATTATTATCACCCATCTTATAATTATCATTTCCTCTTGTAGAAGTTGATACTTGCTATATAAAGATGGAATACTTTAAGTTTATTTTTCTTTTATAATTTTTTTTACGCTTCAGAACAATAGTCATAAAATATTAATAGTAATACTGTATACAGAAAATTAAAAATATATGATAAATGTTAAATATAATTATAAAATATATAAGTTAATTCTCTTATGATCCTATTTTCCGATCCTATGATCAGGGCCTATGGACCTATTTTCATTCGGAATAGGATCGATCTTGACAAAGTTGGCAAACTTGGTCAAATGTGGATATTTCTTAAGGCTAATACATGTAATATCTTTTTTCTGCATGCAGTCATATTGACTCTAGATTGGACTAGTGTATTAGTTTAAATGATCATGCCTAATTCTTCACTATGTTTTCTTTGACCCTGCAGAGGGAAGTTTACCTCTCTTATTCTATTTACAGTTTAACATTACTGGAGCAATTGTATGAGTAGTGGTTTTGACTGAGGTATTGTAGATGTGATCTCTGCATTGCTTATCAATGATATTGATTGTTTTTTATTTTCAATATTGTCCAGGGTTTCACAAGTCACAAAGGAAGGGAAGTATGTGCAATCTGACGTCCCAAGGCAGCTTTTATATGGGACAATGGTTTATGTTCGTCAAACAATTGTCTCTGATGCTTCTAAGGCTTTATCTCGAGCCGTGTGCATTGCTGTGAGATATAGTTGTGTTCGTAGGCAATTTGGATCACAAGATGGTTCTCCTGAGACTCAGGTACAATATCAGTTCTCTGTGCTACATTGAAAAATATTCTGACATACATATATTAATTTACCACAAGTGTGTTTCCTAACAATTTGGTGGTGTCTTATCCTGCCTTTGAGCTTTGGGATGTTTATATTGCGACTGGCTACCTCACCTGACAATAATTATGGTAATATCATTGTTTTACACACAGTCAAACCTCAAGACCGATGTCATGATGTTTTAAATTTTAGGTTAGTTAATAAGGCCTAGCACAACATTCGGTCATTTTCTTCCCTGTGCTTGGTCTGGCATTTGCAGTGTTACACACATATTTATTATACTAAGAACTTAGATTTAATATGGCCATGCTACTTTGATATATTTATATTATATATATAATTATCTAATGCAAAACTCCCTTGATCATGGCTTAATGATGATGATGATGGCATCCTTGATGGCCTTATTGGTTACTATATTAGGAAGGCCTTTGTAACCATAAATAGTGCCTAAATACTGTTAAATTGGATTTCATGTTTGTCTCCTCTGCTTGAAGGTAGGTGTTGCATTAGCATCATAGATAGGATATTAAGGTCTTCTGGGAGATGCCTTCAACAAGGTCGACTGTTGCTCTTTTTGCCAGATTATCTTTAACCCACACATCAAGTTTTTTCACATGTAACTTGTTCCATAACCTTGAAGAAGACGATGATTAAATTTTATGAAATGATAGTTTTCTCACTGACTCCATGAAATGCATTTGATACCACAATGTAGCTTGTATGTGAAGATCTGTGCTTGCATATATACGGGAACTGCCATTATATAGTTCCTGAAATCTTCCTTCAAGTTCTTTAGGCTTGGTGACATACTGGACTGGTTCACATTCTGTTCTTATTGTGGTACAAAAGCTTGGACTAACAAAGCTTGTTGTGATTTATAGTCTGATCTGATAATTTGTTCATGGAGTTTTTCTGCTTGACAATTGTACATTTTTCTAAAATAAGTTGGTATCCTTTTGGATGCAAAATACCTTGAACTGAAGTCTGCTCATAATCCACTTCTGTGAATTTATCTGCATCAATTTTGAATTTGTTAATAATGTACATCACTATCAAAGACAAACTAATGAAATATCTAATTAGTTATTGCCTATAGATATCAAGTAGTTACAGTCACATCTGATTGGTTCAATATAACCATGTCATACTTGAATGCAAGCTAAAGCCAATACGACTTCGGAGAGTGTGGCTTGACATCTAATGTATTTAATTCGGTCTCAGTTATTTTATTTTATGCTAATGTATCTAATGAAGGGAAACTTTGGCACAACAGTAAAGTTGTTGTCGTGTGACCTAGAGGTCACGGGTTCGAGTCTCAGAAATGACCTCTTGCAAAGCAAGGTAAAGATGCGTATAATAGATCCTGCACCGGGCTCTCCTTTTTAATGACATGGGGCATGTGCACTTTGGTGAATGAATAGGAGGAAAGAAAGGAGGGGAGGGAAACGGTTTTGTTCTTTTTGCTCCTTTTCCTCCATTCGCCTCTCCTCTTGTTTATCCACCTAAAGTAAACATTCTATTTAGTCTTTCATCCTCTTGAAAAGGTGTGTTCGTGCAGTTATAAATTCTTATTTAACCTTTCTCTCACAGGTCATTGATTACAAAACTCAGCAAAGCAGACTCTTTCCGCTGCTGGCTTCAGCATATGCTTTTAGGTTTGTTGGTCAATGGTTGAAGTGGCTATATAATGATGTGACAGAGAGACTACGAGCCAATGATTTTTCAACATTGCCTGAGGCTCATGCATGCACTGCTGGTTTGAAATCTTTGACAACCTCTGTGACAGCAGTATGTAAATCTTTAGCATATGTAGTTTTGTGCTATATTCTATTTCAATTCATTCTAGTCTTCACCACCTAATTCTAGACCAGATAGTGTCATGAATTTTGCTTTAGTGTTATTAATGTTTTACTTCCTTTTCATTAATTACAATATTGCTGTTTGCTGTCAGAGCACCTGGAAAATAGTTATCATATCTAATTTCTCTGATTGTATAATTATTTGGCTGAGGGTGAAGAATAATCTTTACATGTACTTCCAAATTAGTGACGGCTGGTTGCCCTTTTTCTTCATTTATTGTTAGGCAGTAACTTCTATGAGATTAAAAATCATTAGTATTGCATATTTGGATGGAAGATACTTCTATTCCTTCTAGACGATAATAAACCTTGAGTTTGTAACATATATCATTGTATTAATTATTTTGTGCAGTGAAGGCAGGCCACCATACTATAACTTTGCAACATTCCTTCACATGTAAGGAAGAAATTTTGTGAACTGGATTGGGTTTCAAACATAAGTTATTACTACACCTAATGAATCTCTCTGATATTTATCCTCAGAAATTTTGTTAACTGGGAATTTTTAATGACTTCCGAACACTTATTTCTTATAATCCATGAATTTATCTAGAAAATATATTTTGCTATTTCCTATGTCAATGTATTGTTCATTTAAACAAACATTGTTTTCTAGAGATATATGTTGATGTATTTTTTTCCTTACCCATGGTACCCTTGCTAACAATTTTTCAAATTATTAGGATGGAATTGAAGAATGTCGGAAATTGTGTGGAGGCCATGGTTACTTATGCAGCAGTGGGCTTCCTGAGTTATTTGCTGTCTATGTTCCTGCTTGTACGTATGAAGGAGATAATATTGTTTTGCTTTTGCAGGTTAGTTCCTTTTTAGTCTCTGTTCAGGAATTTATGAATGTGAAGGTTTCATGAGGTTCAAGGGTTTGCCTTTGCTTGATAATTGCGTTGGCTTTAGATATGGATTTCAATTATTTTCCTCTCTTGAATAACAGGCTAACTGCTTGTAGAATTATGATGATAGAAAATGAAGCTTTTTAGTTATCTTTTCTATAGAGAAGAGATAACTTCTTTGATAGGGAAATGGTCACCTGCTTTAATTTCATAAGTAAATTACATTGGTCACAGTTTTCTTGGCAATAAGTTAGTTAGGGGTAGTGCCTTAAGTGCATCATCTTGAATGAAACAAATTGTTGTAGTTTTTTTTTTGTCCCACCTTACTATTGTGGGCTAATCAAGAGGGTTTCTTAGGCATACACGAGTTTATTAAATTCACTTGGCTTAATATTACGGGCTAGTGGGTGATGCCCATCAAGCTAATGGGCTAGTTATCTCATTCAATCTAGTAATGACAAATGATACTGGGGCGTACCTAGTTCTAGGATTAGTTAGATGATCAAACTAAAAAGTACAAATCGAATTGAAGTGATGCCTATTAATCTAATGGGCTAGTTATTTCATTCAACTTAGCCATGACAGATGATCATCTAAAGTGCAAACCCAATGGAAAAGTGATGCTTGCTATGATGATCAACATTGAGCTTTACATGCTTTTAACTATGGATAATGTAGGCTTTTATTTACACTTCCACAGAGATTAGGAATTTACCTTCTTGAGTCATTAGTCAAGTTGGGGATGGAAGGTGGGGGTTATGGTGTTGTTAATTGGTGAAGGACACCCTTAACTAAAATAGGGCCTCAAATCAAATAGTGGCCATAAGTATCATTTCACATTACCACGCATCACATTAGATTACAAGCTTAATCACACAAAACTGCAACGCTAAATGCTAAATCAATTTAGCAAGGGAAGACCAAAAAATGTTGCCTCGACCAATCAAAGAGGCAAGCATAATGAACACTTACATAGTATATTGTAGAAGAGTACCCTGCGGACCAAGGGATTATCAACGAAACTGTATCTATAGCTTTTGGACATGTTTCCTATGAGGGAAAGAAATGTGGATGAAAATAAGGTGACAAAAAAGATTTTCTTAGGGACACTTTCTCTCTTTCCTTTAGCAGAAATAAGGCAGGGATGGAAAAATCCTTTTGTCCAGCTTTCCTCTATATTTCTTCATCTTATTTGGGTGGAAAATTTACTTTCTCATGCAATGCACCAAATCCATAATTATAACATTTAAAATTATTTTTTTTTCAAATCTAAAAGGTCTAAGAGCCCTCAGCTGAGTCACTCTACAATGAGGGCACAAACAAGACCAATTGGTGAGGCAATTATCAGGGCAAGGTGGGGCAGAACCACACAAACACCACTTTAAAAGGAGGGTAAATAATAGAGAAGCAGGTCACCCAACCTAGTCTACAAGGACCCGTAGTTGCTTCTAATCTTTCTCCTTTGAGAATCTAAGGTTGATCCACTAACACTTCTAAAAGAACTTATCAATGTTGTCAACGCTCAATACCAGAATTGGGACTTCAACATCTATAGCATCAACAAATCAAATGGCCAACTCCTAGTTGCAAATGGAGGTATAGCTGAGGGACTTGAAATAACTATAGTAAATGTCAACGACACATCTTTCATTGCCATTGTTAGAACACTCAATCTCTATGGCTGATTGACCACGTCACAATGATTTGAGAAGTCAAGAGTAGCTAGAAGTAGCTGACACATCTATCATGCTTGAGGAAGTATTGGGGGCAGTTGTCTTGATACCTAATGAATAAGGGAGCCTAGTGATACGAGCACCCCTTAAGTCGTACTACGGGTGTATCAAATTACAATTAAATTACTGAACACCTTCTACACTAATATAGCAGAAAGATGACTCGGGTCGTCTTCCAATGAATGTGACAATAGGATGCTAGTTCTTAGGATTGATTTATTGCTTTTGGGTTTTTATGTGAACATGGGGAGTTTGGATTTGAGTGCTAAGGCTACGATATGAAATATCAATACATGTAATAAAATCTAATCCTAAAATAAAAGACAATATGAGTAAAGGAAGCTTAGGCTAACCTAAACTAAGATTGTAAGGAAATTAAAGACAACGCAAAGCAAGCATTAACAAAATTAAACATGTAAAGAAACCTAGAGCAATTAACAAACCTAACCTAATTGCATTCAAATGAATAACAAACATCATGGAAATATAAAACTTCTAACTAACTGTAATACCCGGTTCTGAGATTCTGGTTAAGCATGGCTTAAAAGGTTAGATGGTACTATCCATATCACCAAGGTGCACCTTCTTTTTCGGAAGCCCAAACTTAAGAACTCCAAAGTTAAGCGTGCTTGGCTTGGAGAAATCTGAGGATGGGTGATCTCTTGGAAGTTTTCCAGGGTGCGTGCGAGTGAGGACAAAGCATGCTGAAAGGACCTCCGGTGGTCTGTGGAGCTAGTCGTCAACCCAATGGGCAATTCCGGTGGCGTTCCTAGTTCGGTCCGGGTGGGTCGGGCCGGGGCGTTACAGATGGTATCAGAGCGACCTTGCGACCGTGAGTGCGCCTGTGGCGGGAGCACCCAGGGCACCACCTAGTGAGAGAGATTCTGGGATTTGTCTGTGGTGTGATTTGTGATTATACAACGAGGACTTTGTGTCTTTAAGTGGGGGTGATTGTAATACCCTGGTTCTGACATTTTGGTTAAGTATGACTTAAAAGGTTAGATGGTACTATCCATATCACCAAGGTGCACCTTCCTTTTCGGAAGCCCAAACTTAAGAACTCCAAAGTTAAGCGTGCTTGGCTTGGAG